>NC_065574.1:33429398-33735268 GCF_937616625.2 Mercurialis annua | reverse complement strand
AAACCACCTCGAATATTAATAATTATAAAATCCTTAATATCAAAATACAAGATCAAGCCCTTAACTCGTCTATAGTTCTACAATTGCAAGCTCTTTTGCCTCAAACAAAACAAGGATACTGCAAACATAGCTGATAAAAATCTATCGTTCTAAAACACTTACTTACTTTCACTTATAACATCTCGACATCGAAATAATCAATAACAAAACCCAATAAACTTCAAATAATATTTCAGTTCCTCATCAAATACTATACTAATCATCTAATCCTAATGATTAATACCAACTCGATAATACCATTAACTTGTGAATCATAAAAACACAAGACGCATACCGTTTTTCCCAAGAAAACGTGAATTTAACTCATAATAATAGAAACTCCAGATTAATAATAAACAATATCAATTACAATGATCCTCGACTACACCTCACAACTTAAAAAAATATTTTGCCTCTCTTACCAAGGGTTCAACCACTGACCCAGACGATAACAAGACATTACAATAATTCCATCAATTAACAAAATCGATCAACCAATCATGGTTGTCGAACCTGTTAACCGCGATTCCCGATTCTCAAATCAACTATCTCATATAACCAAATTGAACTCAAATTCTCAAAATTATTTAATCAATTGACTATAAAAAATTTTTCACGACCCATTTTCATGAATCGCGACCAATTTACTACGACCGGATTGTTAGTTATGCTCAAAACCAACCCTTGGGGGTATAAAATCTTTTAATACAAAACAATTTATATACAAATTTTCCACTTCTCTTTTAAAAAAAACTTGACGTCTTACACCTCCTTTTGCATTCAATATCGAAATACCTTTACCGTTGAAAATCCATCGGTTTATGAACCCTTGAAAATTTTCAAAATATTCGCATTTTGAATTTGAAATTTTCCCTTTACTTTTCAATGCGTTTGTAAATTTATAAAACAGTAAATTGACAAAATTTATGTCCTCTTTAATCCAAACTTGCTAAAATCAAATTATCCCCATTTCAAAAAAATACACAAACCGTGGAAACATCCTTCATATTGAAAATATACATTGATTTTTTAAAAACAATAAAATTTTATTGTCACTTACAAATCTTAATTTGTAAATAAAAACACAATTTGAAGAAATCGTTAAGCCCACAAAATTACCATTTCTTTTAAAACCAATTTGATAAAAATCCTTCCTTTACTCAGAAGGGTAAAATTTAACAATACAAATCTCCTTATTTATGAAAATACCTTTATATTCATATACCAAAATACTTGGACAATTTCAAATCTGAAAAGATAAAGTTTCCTTTAAAAACGTAGTGTATATACACACATGAGCATAACCAACATCCTTAAACCACAAATCCTTAAATCACAAATCGGAAATTATCACGAAAGATTTCTATTCTAAATTACTCTATTCCGCTTTTTAGCACAACTCAAATCTCGAGCGCAAACCCCAAGCCATCATTACTTTTTAAGAAGCACAAGATTCTGAAAACGCAGATCGATTCCTAACTAAGTAATCGTCCAAAATTCACAACCATCATCACAGAGTATTTGTCTAGCTACATTTCGGTAACAGCTTCAAAATTATTTGAAATTCGACAACTTTACAAACACATTTATCACCGTGTGACTCGCGAGCTCGTTTCAAAACATATTTCTCAAAACACTTTATCGAAAAATCCATTTTACATAATTGTGCGCCAGGGTGATGACATCTCTCATCCCCAAAGAGTTGCATCTAACCCTAATCATTTCTATGCACGTGATGCATGTACTATTATGCATGTATCAATTATTAATTTATCTTTTATTTAGTGAACATACTCAGTGTTCAATGCAATCCTATTCGTGACATTCAAAATGCATGTCCATGATATGTCTGGGCACAATTACGTGTTAAAATATTTTAAATATTTTAGCAAATCAACCTTTGAAATTCATTTCACAATCAAACCTTTGCTAGACGTTACACTCTGTGAGATGTGCACTCGATAACCTCAAAGTATATCTCAAACTCCATACTTGCAATCTACCGACATTCGATGTCATATAACAACTCAACCTAATATCTATGTTACAACTCTTCTGTAAAAGTATTCAACTAATCTCAATTCAAACTGAAACTTATACCCAAGGAAAAATAACACATCACATACATTTCTACGTAAACTACCGCCAGCTCCCGCATCGCATCATAAATTGATGTAACCACCAGTGTGTTAATACACCGATCTATCTTCTCGGTTCAGAGTTTCCAATATCCGTTCTAAGATAATCAGAAATCATCAACCAATCCAAGGGAATATTTCCCTCATCTTCCTCGATATCGAAATCCAAAGATTTCGTTTCAATATAACAAAATAGCAAACTCAACTTATCCTTAGTTGATACTACATCAACACGGGGTCTGAACAAAGTTTAACCCACAATCAAACTAAAAATCAGGTATCTACTATAACCGCATGAAATAAATCATCCCACGTGCTACTCCGCACGAAGAGACAAAACAAAACAATCAACTTAGTCCAACAGACAAGCGAGTTATACAACAAATTTTATTACCAACAGATTACGAATTCTATGAACCACAATTCACCCAAGCATGCCATTGAACACAATTAACCCAAACATATTTAAAAGACAAATCGGGACATGCCACAACATTTCTTTAAAATCTCATTACAAAATCATCATGTAATTTTATCATCCTTTAATAGTATGCTTTAAAATCCGTTTTGAAATTTAAAGTCGAATATGAAAACTTCCAAATATTTGTTGAGCCCCACGGCTAAAACAAAATCACTGTCTGTAAAAGTCTCTTCTTATTTATTAGTTGCTTTTAAACGGATACCCAAGTATCTCAAACTATAAAAATCATCGAGCTAGCCGAGTCATTACAACTACCAAGCTCAACTCCTAAATTTGGGTGACCCAAGTCAAACCCAAAACAACTGTTTATAAAACGTATTTAAAATATTTGTAAATCCGGAAAAGTATTTTAATAAAATTTCCAGCCTTTCAAATTTGGAAATTCAACTTAAACCAACCGCTAAACGGTAATTTAAAACTCAAGTGAGAAATCTTTGATTTCAAACATCTATTCTGTAAATCCCAAAAATTTAAAATGCTGGCATACTACAACATGATAAAATAAGTTCAACGTTAAATTCTTAAAACAATGGTTCATCTCATAAAATATCATTTTGAAATAATTGCTTGTTAACACCAGACTAAACATAATATTTCAAAACACAAGAATTTCTTTTTACTGGTAACTCAACCAAAAATCAAACTTTTTAAGAATTTAAAATCAAACTTCTCTTATGATTTTGTGTCAAAACACAATTTAAGCAAAATTACTTTTCTAAATAAAAAAAACCCTTAAAGAACATGTGGTCAGACCATATATGACCATAAAACATGTTTTAAAGTTTAATCCAAAATTTCTTTATTAGGAAACAAGACTAACGCCCAAATGTATCCTCATATGTACTAGCGTATATAGCACCCAACAATTACGGCCAAAGCCAAAATGTACTACGAAATAATCCATCGTTATTAATTCATTAGTGGCATAAAGCCAAAATATATCAAACAACATCATACCCAAGTACGAGTTTTAGAAAAATTTACCAGCCTATGATTTCTCGAGAAATCGAAAGCAATAGTAAAATCACCCAAGTGAAATAACCTCAACATAATAAATCACAGCAAGTAACATCCAAGTGAAAATTTGACAATCATAGCATCAATACCAAATAAAGACTGACAGACATCACCTATAGGATGTAGGCTGAAAATTTGAAAACAAATGATGACGTTTTAAAAAGACAAGACACGAATCCTAATTCCGCAGTAGTTCCTAAGACACGACATCAACTTATCATGCCAAAATAATAAACACATAACATGCATAAGGCATTGGTTTGAAACCAAAGCTCTGATACCAAGTTTGTCACGACCCATTTTCATGAATCGTGACCGGCGCTAGGGTATGGGTATGGTTGTACCAAAACTCGTAGCAAGCCTTGCGGATAACCATATAAGTACATAAACCTGCAAGAAACCCATGCTCGGGGGCAACCGAGACTTCAGCCTAATTCTAGCAGTTTATAATAATCACATTTATATATTAAGTGCTCGAACAACTGCGAGTCTCCAACATGGCATAAATACATATTAACCCAAGTTAATATAAGAATGCTAAATAATATATAAATCAATTGAATAATTGTATAACAAGTATTAGACAAATAAGACTTCTAATTACTACTGCGGTCTAAGAATAAAATCAATTTAATAACTTTAATAAAAATAAGACCTCCGAGGAAATAAAGAATCGGAGACCAGCTGACTCGCTCAAAATCATAACCCTGGAAAAATTGGGAAAACAACGGGGTCAGATATACTGAGATGAGTTCATATAACTATTTACATTTATTAAGTGAAAATCTTTAAAACACTTTTAAAACATTTGTAAAGCAATTTATCATTATGGATAAGCATTGAAACCCTAAACCACAATATACTAAATCCATTCTCGTGTCGGTGAGACGTATCTCAATAACCGATCCCCGACTGTCACTCGAATAAAACATGTGAGTCCCAGGAGACGTATCTTCCACCGGCGTCCTCACTAGGTGAGACGTATCTCTAACCTACCCCAAATACCATATATGATCATACCGGTGCGCACACAGTCTCGATGATGCCCATCGAGTAGCCCGTTCCAATTCAGATCCATAATGCCGAAAACAATTCGAAATCTGTTTATACAATATATACATATATACAAAATACAATTTACTTAATAAAGCGGTAAATAGCGATATAAACTCACTGCTTGCTAATCCACGTGACAACCTCGCAAGCAATCGAATCATGGTTCGTCTCCGAAGTACGAACGGTCGACATGTCTAAACAAGGTATAAATAATAATTAAAAACATACCCTAACTCTAAAGAGTACTAGACACCACATAGGACTAGCACAAACGACAAGTCAAGGTAAAGCCCATCAAAATAAACACAATACTCAATAAAATAACAAGCCAACAACAAGTCATGTTAAGTTAAGTTCCCGACCTTTAAAACATAAACCGGAGTGGGCAAAAACCCAAATCAACTTTATTTCAAATAAGTGATTCCAAGGTAGTGAGTCAACCGAGTCATCACTATGCTCAATTTCTTCCCACATGTCAGGCGACCAAAGTCTAACCCACCCAAAACCAATGTATAAACCAAATTTAAAAATCCGGAATATCTTTACAATAATATTAACTTGAAACAAAGGAACTCAACACTTAACATCACTAACAATCCAATTGTAACAACACGCCAACACTTAAGCCAACACTTGGCAAAAGATTACCCAAATAAACACAACGTGTTAAATCACTTTAAATAGATACAACAATGATTATGAACACTTATAAACTAACCAATTCAGATTTGAAATTACCTTTTTAATCCACTATCAAAACAATGATAACTTATCTTAACTTATAAACGATTTGTCCAACAATTTCCAATTCAATCAATTAGCCCAACGTATTAGAACTATCAAAATAACCCTTTTGAAAAGATAATTTCCAGCCACATTTATATGCCTTTAAAACATCGGATTACTTATAGAAACCTACAATTTAGTACCACACTTAAGTCTAGCCAATGATCTCAAGTCACCCAATGTAAGATTCTTAACTAGCCACCTATTACCAATTTATATACGTATTTCCAGATTTTTATAGAAAGAGAAACATAATTTAATTCATAACCACATACCAAATCACATAGCCCTTAGTCTAAACAATGATTCCAAGCTAATCAAGTAAGAACATCAACAATTAACAACAACAACACCCAAAGTATGAAATCTCAGATTTCAATCAAGTCAAAACAGAATATACAACATGCTATATCACCCAAAGTAATAAAGTAAACCAATATCTAACAATCTCTAAAATTCAAAGCAAAGGATTAGAACCACTAACCTCTTGAAATAGATTAATAATGATCCAATAGAGAAAACCCAGAAAAATAATAACTCAATTCAGCCTATAGCAACATATAATAGAGAACAATTAATAAGAAATCGATTGAATGAGTTTTAAGGGATTAAATGTTGAAATAGTTGATTAAAATACTTACAATTGAAGAAAATAGGTTGAGGAATCAATAGGACATGATAATCTGAGAGTGACAGCCGCAATAGGGTTTTAAGAAAAGTTCAAAATTGATTTAGGTCGAATAAGGTGGTATTTATAGAAAAACGGCGAACTGTACAGTGCAAGTTGGCGACCGCGAACTATAGTTCGCGACCGCAAAGTAGTTGGCGACCGCTAACTAAAGTTGGCGACCGCTAACTTTTCTGCCCAAGAAGGAAAAATGTGAAATTTGACTTTAAGCTCAGAATCGATCCGATGACCCAAACCACACTCAAAACATCATAAAACATCATTCAAGAGGTCATGAACCTTCAAACCATGTTTTCGAGAAGTCAAACCAACTCAAACAAATCCAAGGTATATTGGAAAGTTCATCGGAACTAGCCGGAAAAACACGGGGTATTACAGTTTGGTTTTGTTTCGTTACGTTTGTAAACGTTCGGCTAAAATCGCTAAAACGGAGAAATGTTTTGATTTTTTTCGGAACGTTTGTAAATATTTGGCTTAAATTGCTAAAAAGGTGAAACGCTTGGATTTGTTTCGTAACGTTTGTAAACGTTTGGCTTAAATTGCTAAAAAGGGGAAACGCTTGGATTTGTATCGTAACGTTTGTAAACGTTCGGCTTACATTGCTAAAAAGGTGAAACATTTGAATTTTATTTGTAACCTTTGTAAATGCTTGGCATAAAATCGCTAAAAATGTGAAACGTTTGGATATGTTTCGTAACGTTTGTAAGGGTTTGGCTTAAAATTGCTAAAAATGTGACACGTTTGGATTTGTTTCGTAACGTTTTAAGCGTTTGGTTTTGTTTCGTAACGTTTGTAAACGTTTGGCTTAAATCGTTAAAAAGGTGAAACGTTTGGATTTGTTTCGTAACGTTTGTAAACGTTTGGCTTAAATTGCTAAAAAGGCGAAACGTTTGGATTTGTTTCGAAACGTTTGTAATCTTTTGGCTTAAATTGCTATAAAGGTGAAACGTTTAGATTTGTTTCGTAACATTTGTAAATGTTTGGCTTAAAATACAAATAAGGTGAAACACTTAAATTTGTTTTAGAACGTTTATAAACGTTCAGGTTTAATTGCTAAAAAGGTGAAACACTTGGATTTATATTCTGACGTTTGTAAATGTTTGGCTTAAATTCCTAAAAAGGTGAAACGCTTGGTTTTGTTTCGTAACGTTTGTAAGGGTTTGGCTTAAAATCGCTAAAAATGTGAAACGTTTGGATTTGTTTCGTAGCGTTTGTAAGGGTTTGGCTTAAAATCGCAAAAAATGTGAAACGTTTGGATTTGTTTCGTAACGTTTTAAACGTTTGGTTTTGTTTCGTAACATTTGTAAACGTTTGGCTTAAATTGCTAAAAAGGCGAAACGTTTGGATTTGTTTCGTAACGTTTTAAACTTTTGGTTTTTTTTCGGAACGCTTGTAAACGTTTTGCTTATATCGCTAAAAAGGTGAAACGTTTGGATTTGTTTCGTAACAGTTGTAAATGTTTGGCTTAAATCACTAAAAAAGCGAAACGTTTGGATTTGTTTCATAGCGTTTGTAAACGTTTAGCTTAAATCGCAAAAAAGGTGAAACATTTGGATTTGTTTTGCAACGTTTGTAAACGTTTGGCTTAAATTGCTAAAAAGTTGAAACGCTTGAATTTGTTTCGCAATGTTTGTAAACGGTTGGCTTAAATTGCTAAAAAGGTAAAACGCTTGGATTTGTTTCGTAATGTTTGTCAACGTTTGGCTTAAATTGCTAAAAAATTTGAAACGTTGGGATTTGTTTCGTAATGTTTGTAAACGTTTGGCTTCAATTGCTAAAAAAAGGGAAACGTTTGGATTTTTTTCGCAACGTTTGTAAACGTTTGGCTTAAATCGCCAAAAAGGTGAAACGTTTGGATTTGTTTCGTAACGTTTTAAACATTTGGTTTAAATTGCTAAAATGGGGAAAACTTTGAATTTGTTTCGTAACGTTTATTATAATTTGGTTAAAATCGCTAATAAGTTAAAATGTTTCAATTTGTTTCGTAACGTTTGTAAACGTTTGGTTTTGTTTCGTAATGTTTGTAAACGTTTGGATTTGTTACGTATGGTTTGTAAACGTTTGGCTTAAATTGCTAAAAAGGTGAAATGCTTGGATTTGCTTCGTAACGTTTGTAAACGTTTGGCTCAAATTATTAAAAAGTTGAAACGCTTGGATTTGTTTCGTAACATTTGTAAACGTTTGGCTTAAATTGGTAAAAAGGCGAAACGTTTGGATTTGTTTCGTAACGTTTTATAAACGTTTTGCTTAAATTCTAAAAAGGTGACACGTTTGGATTGTTTCGTAACCTTTGCTAACGGTTGGCTTAAATCGCTGAAAAAGTGAAACGTTTGATTGGTTTCGTAACGTTTGTTTACATTTGGCTTAAATCGCTAAAAAGGTGAATCATTTGGATTTGTTTCCTAACGTTTGTAAAAGTTAGGCTTATATCTCAAAAAAGGTGAAACATTTGGTTTTGTTGCGTAACGTTTGTAAACGTTCGGCTTAAATCGCTAAAAAGGTAAAACGTTTGGATTTGTTTCGTAACATTTGTAAACGTTCAGCTTAAATCGCTAAAAAAGTGAAACGTTTACTTTTTTTGTAATGTTTGTAAACGATTGGATTAAATTGCTAAAAATATGAAACGTTTGGATTTATTTCGTAACATTTTAATAGTTTGGTTAAAATTGCAAAAAAGGTGAAACGCTTGGATTTGTTTCATAACGTTTGTAAACGTTTGGCTTAAATTGCAAAAAAGTTGAAATGCTTGGATTTGTTTTGTAATGTTTGTAAACGTTTGGCTTAAATCGCTGAAAAGGTGAAAAGGTTGAATTTATTTTGTAACGTTTGTAAAAGTTTGGCTTAAGTTGCTAAAATGGTGGGATTTTTTTCGTAACGTTTGTAAACGTTTGGCTTAAATTGCTAAAAAGGTGAAACGCTTGGATTTGTTTCGTAACGTTTTTAAACGTTTGGCGTAAATTGCTAAAAAGGGGAAACGTTTGGTTTTGTTTCGTAACATTCGTAAACGTTCGGCTTAAATCGCTAAAAAGGTAAAACGTTTGGATTTGTTTTGTAACATTTGTAAACGTTCAGCTTAAATCGCTAAAAAAAGGAAAAGTTTAGTTTTTTTTGTAACGTTTGAAAACGATTGGATTAAATTGCTAAAAATATGAAACGTTTGGATTTATTTCGTAAGGTTTTAATAGTTTGGTTAAAATTGCAAAAAAGGTGAAACGCTTGGATTTGTTTCATAACGTTTGTAAACGTTTGGCTTAAATTGCAAAAAAGTTGAAATGCTTGGATTTGTTTTGTAATGTTTGTAGACGTTTGGCTTAAATCGCTGAAAAGGTGAAAAGGTTGAATTTGTTTTGTAACGTTTGTAAAAGTTTGGCTTAAGTTGCTAAAATGGTGAAATGGTGGGATTTGTTTCGTAATGTTTGTAAACGTTTGGCTTAAATTGCTAAAAAGGTGAAACGCTTGGATTTGTTTCGTAACGTTTTTAAATGTTCGGCGTAAATTGCTAAAAAGGGGAAACATTTGGTTTTGTTTCGTTACGTTTGTAAACGTTCGGCTAAAATCGCTAAAACGGCGAAACGTTTTGATTTTTTTCGGAACGTTTGTAAATATTTGGCTTAAATTGCTAAAAAGGTGAAACGCTTGGATTTGTTTCGTAACGTTTGTAAACGTTTTGCTTAAATTTCTAAAAAGGGGAAACGCTTGGATTTGTATCGTAACGTTTGTAAACGTTCGGCTTACATTGGTAAAAAGGTGAAACATTTGAATTTGATTCGTAACCTTTGTAAACGTTTGGCATAAAATCGCTAAAAATGTGAAACGTTTGGATATGTTTCGTAACGTTTGTAAGGGTTTGGCTTAAAATTGCTAAAAATGTGACACGTTTGGATTTGTTTCGTAACGTTTTAAACGTTTTGGTTTTGTTTCGTAACGTTTGTAAACGTTTGGCTTAAATCGCTAAAAAGGTGAAACGTTTAGATTTTTTCGTAACATTTGTAAATGATTGGCTTAAAATACTAATAAGGTGTAACACTTAAATTTGTTTTGGAACGTTTATAAACGTTTAGGTTTAATTGCTAAAAAGGTGAAACACTTGGATTTATTTTGTGACGTTTGTAAATGTTTGGCTTAAATTGCAAAAAAGGTGAAACGCTTGGTTTTGTTTCGTAACGTTTGTAAGGCTTTGGCTTAAAATTGCTAAAAATGTGAAACGTTTGGATTTGTTTCGTAACGTTTGTAAGGGTTTGGCTTAAAATAGCTAAAAATGTGAAACGTTTGGATTTGTTTTGTAAAGTTTTAAACGTTTGGTTTTGTTTAGTAACATTTGTAAACGTTTGGCTTAAATCGCTAAAAAGGGGAAACGTTTGGATTTATTTCGTAACATTTGTAAACGTTTGGCTTAAATTGCTAAAAAGGCGAAACATTTGGACTTGTTTCGAAACGTTTGTAATCGTTTGGCTTAAATCGCTAAAAAGGTGAAACGTTTGGATTTGTTTTGTAACATTTGTAAATGTTTGGCTTAAATCATAAAAAAGGTGAAACGTTTGAAATTTCGTAACGTTTGTAAACATTTGGCTTAAATTACTAAAAAAGTTAAACGCTTTGATTTATTTCGTAGCGTTTATAAACGTTTGGATTAAATTGCTAAAAAGGGGAAACGTTTGGATTTATTTTGTGACATTTAAAACATTTGGTTTTGTTTCGTAGCATTTGTAAATGTTCGGCTTAAATCGCTAAAAATGTGAAACGTTTGTATTTGTTTCGTAACATTTTTAAAAGTTTGGATTTAATCGCTAAAAAGGTGAAAAGTTTGGATTTGTTTCGTAATGTTTGTAAACGTTTGGCTTAGATTGCTAAAAAGGTGACACGTTTGGATTTGTTTCGTAACGTTTGTTAACGTTTGTCTTAAATCGCTAAAAAGGTGAAACGTTTGCTTTTGTTTCATAACATTTGTAAACGTTTGGCTTAAATCGCTCAAAAGGTCAAACGTTTGGATTTGTTTCGAACGTTTATAAATGTTTTGCTTAAATTCTAAAAAGGTGACACGTTTGGATTGTTTCGTAACCTTTGCTAACTTTTGGCTTAAATCGCTGAAAAAGTGAAACGTTTGATTTGTTTCGTAACGTTTGTTTACATTTGGCTTATATCGCTAAAAAGGTGAATCATTTGGATTTGTTTCCTAACGTTTGTAAAAGTTAGGCTTATATCTCAAAAAAGTTGAAACATTTGGTTTTGTTGCGTAACGTTTGTAAACGTTCGGCTTAAATCGCTAAAAAAGGTAAAACGTTTAGATTTGTTTCGTAACTTTGTAAACGTTCAGCTTAAATCGCTAAAAAAGTGAAACGTTTAGTTTTTTTGTAACGTTTGTAAACGATTGAATTAAATTGCTAAAAATATGAAACGTTTGGATTTATTTCGTAACATTTTAATAGTTTGGTTAAAATTGCAAAAAAGGTGAAACGCTTGCATTTGTTTCATAACGTTTGTAAACGTTTGGCTTAAATTGCAAAAAAGTTGAAATGCTTGGATTTGTTTTGCAATGTTTGTAAACGTTTGGCTTAAATCGCTGAAAAGGTGAAAAGGTTGAATTTGTTTTGTAACGTTTGTAAAAGTTTGGCTTAAGTTGCTAAAATGGTTAAATGGTGGGATTTGTTTCGTAACGTTTGTAAACGTTTGGCTTAAATTGCTAAAAAGGTGAAACGCTTGGATTTGTTTCGTAATGTTTTTAATCGTTTGGCGTAAATTGCTAAAAAGGGGAAACGTTTGGTTTTGTTTCGTAACATTCGTAAACGTTCGGCTTAAATCGTTAAAAAGGTAAAACGTTTGGATTTGTTTTGTAACATTTGTAAACGTTCAGCTTAAATCGCTAAAAAAATGAAACGTTTAGTTTTTTTTGTAACGTTTGTAAACGATTGGATTAAATTGATAAAAATATGAAACGTTTGCATTTATTTCGTAACGTTTTAATAGTTTGGTTAAAATTGCAAAAAAGATGAAACGCTTGGATTTGTTTCATAACGTTTGTAAACGTTTGGCTTAAATTGCAAAAAAGTTGAAATGCTTGGATTTGTTTTGTAATGTTTGTAAACGTTTGGCTTAAATCGCTGAAAAGGTGAAAAGGTTGAATTTGTTTTGTAACGTTTGTAAAAGTTTGGCTTAAGTTGCTAAAATGGTGGGATTTGTTTCGTAACGTTTGTAAACGTTTGGCTTAAATTGCTAAAAAGGTGAAACGCTTGGATTTGTTTCGTAAGGTTTTTAAACGTTCGGCGTAAATTGCTAAAAAGGGGAAACGTTTGGTTTTGTTTCGTTACGTTTGTAAACGTACGGCTAAAATCGCTAAAACGGCGAAACATTTTGATTTTTTTCGGAACGTTTGTAAATATTTGGCTTAAATTGCTAAAAAGGTGAAACGCTTGGATTTGTTTCGTAACGTTTGTAAACGTTTGGCTTAAATTGCTAAAAAGGGGAAACGCTTTGATTTGTATTGTAACGTTTGTAAACGTTCGGCTTACATTACAAAAAAGGTGAAACATTTGAATTTGATTTGCAACCTTTGTAAACGTTTGGCATAAAATCGCTAAAAATGTGAGACGTTGGGATATGTTTCGTAACGTTTGTAAGGGTTTGCCTTAAAATTGCTAAAAATGTGACACGTTTGGATTTGTTTCGTAACGTTTTAAACGTTTGGTTTTGTTTCGTAACGTTTGTAAACGTTTGGCTTAAATCGCTAAAAAGGTGAAACGTTTGGATTTGTTTCGTAACATTTGTAAACGTTTGGCTTAAATTGCAAAAAAGGCGAAATGTTTGGATTTGTTTCGAAACGTTTGTAATCGTTTGGCTTAAATCGCTATAAAGGTGAAACGTTTGGATTTGTTTCGTAACATTTATAAATGTTTGGCTTAAAATACTAATAAGGTGAAACACTTAAATTTGTTTTAGAACGTTTATAAACGTTCAGGTTTAATTGCTAAAAAGGTGAAACACTTGGATTTATTTTCTGACGTTTGTAAATGTTTGGCTTAAATTCCTAAAAAGGTGAAACACTTAGTTTTGTTTCGTAACGTTTGTAAGGGTTTGGCTTAAAATCGCTAAAAATGTGAAACGTTTGGATTTGTTTCGTAACGTTTTAAACGTTTGGTTTTGTTTCGTAACATTTGTAAACGTTTGGCTTAAATTCCTAAAAAGGCGAAACGTTTGGACTTGTTTCGAAACGTTTGTAATCGTTTTGCTTAAATCTCTAAAAAGGTGAAACATTTGGATTTGTTTTGTAACGTTTGTAAATGTCTAGCTTAAATCGCTAAAAAGGTAAAACGTTTGAAATTTCGTAACGTTTGTAAACGTTTGGCTTAAATTTCTAAAAAGGGGAAACGCTTTGATTTATTTCATAACGTTTGTAAACGTTTGGATTAAATTGCTAGAAAGGGGAAACGTTTGGATTTATTTCGTAACGTTAAAACAATTGGTTTTGTTTCGTAGCGTTTGTAAATGTTCGGCTTAAATCGCTAAAAATGTGAAACATTTATATTTGTTTCGTAACGTTTTTAAACGTTTGGATTTAATCGCTAAAAAGGTGAAACGTTTGGATTTTTTTCGTAAAGTTTGTAAATGTTTGGCTTAAATCGCTAAAAAAGTGAAACGTTTGCTTTTGTTTCATAACATTTGTAAACGTTTGGCTTAAATCGCTAAAAAGGTCAAACGTTTGGATTTGTTTCGAATGTTGCTGAAATTCTAAAAAGGTGACACGTTTAGATTTGTTTCGTAACCTTTGCTAACGTTTGGCTTAAATTGCTAAAAAGGTGAAACGCTTGGATTTGTTTCGTAACGTTTTTAAACGTTCGGCGTAAATTGCTAAAAAGGGGAAACGTTTGGTTTTGTTTCGTTACGTTTGTAAACGTTCGGCTAAAATCGCTAAAACGGCGAAACGTTTTGATTTTTTTCGGAACATTTGTAAATATTTGGCTTAAATTGCTAAAAAGGTGAAACGCTTGGATTTGTTCGTAACGTTTGTAAACGTTTGGCTTAGATTGCTAAAAAGGGGAAACGCTTGGATTTGTATCGTAACGTTTGTAAACGTTAGGCTTACATTGCTAAAAAGGTGAAACATTTGAATTTGATTCGTAACCTTTGTAAACGTTTGGCATAAAATCGCTAAAAATGTGAAACGTTTGGATATGTTTCGTAACGTTTGTAAGGGTTTGGCTTAAAATCGCTAAAAATGTGACACGTTTGGATTTGTTTCGTGACGTTTTAAACGTTTGGTTTTGTTTCGTAACGTTTGTAAACGTTTGGCTTAAATCGCTAAAAAGGTGAAACGTTTGGATTTGTTTCGTAACATTTGTAAACGTTTGGCTTAAATTGCTAAAAAGGCGAAAAGTTTGGATTTGTTTCGAAACGTTTGTAATCGTTTGGCTTAAATCGCTATAAAGGTGAAACGTTTAAATTTGTTTCGTAACATTTGTAAATGTTTGGCTTAAAATACTAATAAGGTGAAACACTTAAATTTGTTTTAGAACGTTTATAAACGTTCAGGTTTAATTGCTAAAAAGGTGAAACACTTGGATTTATTTTCTGACGTTTGTAAATGTTTGGCTTAAATTCCTAAAAAGGTGAAACGCTTGGTTTTGTTTCGTAACGTTTGTAAGGGTTTGGCATAAAATCGCTAAAAATGTGAAACGTTTGGATTTGTTTCGTAACGTTTGTAAGGGTTTGGCTTAAAATCGCTAAAAATGTGAAACGTTTGGATTTGTTTCGTAACGTTTTAAACATTTGGTTTTGTTTCGTAACATTTGTAAACGTTTGGCTTAAATAGCTAAAAAGGCGAAACGTTTGGACTTGTTTCGAAACGTTTGTAATCGTTTTGCTTAAATCTCTAAAAAGGTGAAACATTTGGATTTGATTTGTAACGTTTGTAAATGTCTAGCTTAAATCGCTAAAAAGGTAAAACGTTTGAAATTTCGTAACGTTTGTAAACGTTTGGCATAAATTGCTAAAAAGGTGAAACGCTTTGATTTATTTCGTAACGTTTGTAAACGTTTGGATTAAATTTCTAAAAAGGGGAAACGTTTGGATTTATTTCATAACGTTAAAAACAATTGGTTTTGTTTCGTAGCGTTTGTAAATGTTCGGCTTAAATAGCTAAAAATGTGAAACATTTGTATTTGTTTCGTAACGTTTTTAAACGTTTGGATTTAATTGCTAAAAAGGTGAAACGTTTGGATTTGTTTCGTAAAGTTTGCAAATGTTTTGCTTAAATCGCTAAAAAAGTGAAAAGTTTGCTTTTGTTTCATAACATTTGTAAACGTTTGGCTTAAATCGCTAAAAAGGTCAAACGTTTGGATTTGTTTCGAACGTTTATAAACGTGTTGCTTAAATTCTAAAAAGGTGACACGTTTAGATTTGTTTCGTAACCTTTGCTAACGTTTGGCTTCAATCGCTAAAAAAGAGAAACATTTGTTTGTTTCGTAACGTTTGTTTACATTTGGCTTAAATCGCTATACAGGTGAGTCATTTGGATTTGTTTCCTAACGTTTGTAAACGTTATGCTTAAATCTTAAAAAAGGTGAAACATTTGGTTTTGTTTCGTAACGTTTGTAAACGTTCGGCTTAAATCGCTAAAAAGGTAAAACGTTTGGATTTGTTTTGTAACATTTGTAAACGTTCAGCTTAAATCGCTAAATAGGTGAAACGTTTAGTTTTGTTTTGTAACGTTTGTCAACCATTGGATTAAATTGCTAAAAATTTGAAACGTTTGGATTTATATCGTAACGTTTTAATAGTTTGGTTTAAATTCCAAAAAAGGTCGTTTGGCTTAAATTGCAAAAAAGTAGAAATGCTTGGATTTGTTTTGTAATGTTTGTAAACGTTTGGCTTAATCGCTGAAATGGTGAAAAGGTTGAATTTGTTTCGTAACGTTTGTAAACGTTTGGCTTAAATTGCTAAAAAGGTGAACCACTTGGATCTGTTTCGGAAAGTTTGTAAACATTTGGCTTAAATTGCTAAAAAGGTGAAACGCTTGGATTTGTTTCGGAACGTTTGTAAACGTTTGGCTTAAATCGCTAAAAATGTGAAACTTTTGGATTTGTTTCGTAATGTTTTAATGTTTTGGTTTTTTTTTCATAACGTTTGTAAATATTTGGCTTAAATCGCAAAAAAAGGTAAACCATTTAGATTTATTCCGTAACGTTTGTAAACGTTTGGCTTAAATTGCAAAAAATATGAAACGTTTGGATTTGTTTCATAATATTTTGTAAATGTTTGGCTTAAATTGCTAAAATGGTGAAATTGGATTTGTTTCGTAACATTTGTAAATGTTTGGCTTAAATCATTAAAACGGTGAAAAGTTTGGATTTGTTTCGAAACGTTTGTAATCGTTTGGCTTAAATCGCTAAATAGGTGAAATGTTTAGATTTGTTTCGTAACATTTGTAAATGTTTGGCTTAAAATACTAATAATGTGAAACACTTAAATTTGTTTTAGAACGTTTATAAACGTTCAGGTTTAATTGCTAAAAAGGTGAAACACTTGGATTTATTTGGTGACGTTTGTAAATGTTTGGCTTAAATTGCTAAAAAGGTGAAACGCTTGGTTTAGTTTCGTAACGTTTGTAAGGGTTTGGCTTAAAATCGCTAAAAATGTGAAACGTTTGGATTTGTTTCGTAACGTTTGTAAGGGTTTGGCTTTAAATCGATAAAAATGTGAAACATTTGGATTTTTTTCGTAACGTTTTAAAAGTTTGGTTTTATTCCGTAACCTTTGTAAATGTTTGGCTTAAATCGCTAAAAAGGGGAAACGTTTGGATTTGTTTCGTAATATTTGTAAACGTTTGGCTTAAATTGCTAAAAAGGCGAAACGTTAGGACTTGTTTCGAAACGTTTGTAATCGTTTGGCTTAAATCGCTAAAAAGGGAAACGTTTGGATTTGTTTTCTAACGTTTGTAAATGTTTGGCTTAAATCGCTAAAAAGGTGAAACGTTTGAAATTTCATAAGGTTTGTAAAAGTTTGGCTTAAATTGCAAAAAAGGTGAAACGCTATGATTTATTTCGTAACGTTTGTAAACGTTTGGATTAAATTGCTAAAAAGGGAAACGTTTGGAATTATTTCGCAACGTTAAAAACATTTGGTTTTGTTTCGTAGCGTTTCTAAATGTTCGGCTTAAATCGCTAAAAATGTGAAACGTTTGTATTTGTTTCGTAACGTTTTTAAACGTTTTGATTTAATCGCTAAAAAGGTGAAACGTTTGGATTTGTTTCGTAATGTTTGTAAATGTTTGGCTTAAATTGCTAAAAAGGTGACAAGTTTGGATTTGTTTCGTAACGTTTGTAAAGTTTGCCTTAAATCGCTAAAAAGTTGAAACGTTTGCTTTTGTTTCATAACATTTGTAAACTATTGGCTTAAATCGCTAAAAAGGTCAAACATTTGGATTTGTTTCGAACGTTTATAAGCGTTTTGCTTAAATTCTAAAAAGGTGACACGTTTGGATTGTTTCGTAACCTTTGCTAACGTTTGGCTTAAATCGCTAAAAAAGTGAAATGTTTGATTTGTTTCGTAACGTTTGTTTACATTTGGCTTAAATCGCTAAAAAGGTGAATCATTTGGATTTGTTTCCTAACGTTTGTAATCGTTAGGCTTAAATCTCAAAAAAGGTGAAACATTTGGTTTCGTTGCGTAACGTTTGTAAACGTTCGGCTTAAATCGCTAAAAAGGTAAAACGTTTGGATTTGTTTTGTAACATTTGTAAATGTTAGCTTAAATCGCTAAAAAGGTGAAACGTTTAGTTTTGTTTTATAACGTTTATAAACGATTGGATTAAATTGCTAAAAATATGAAACGTTTGGATTTATTTCGTAACGTTTTAATAGTTTGGTTTAAATTGCAAAAAAGGTGAAACGTTTGGATTTGTTTTGAACATTTATAAACGTTTTGCTTAAATTCTAAAAAGGTGACACGTTTGGATTGTTTCGTAACCTTTGCTAACGTTTGGCTTAAATCACTAAAAAAGTGGAACGTTTGATTTGTTTCGTAATGTTTGTTTATATTTGGCTTATATCGCTAAAAAGGTGAATCATTTGGATTTGTTTCCTAACGTTTGTAAACGTTAGGCTTAAATCTCAAAAAAGGTGAAACATTTGGTTTTGTTGCGTAACGTTTATAAACGTTCGGTTTAAATCGCTAAAAAGGTAAAACGTTTTGATTTGTTTTGTAACATTTGTAAACGTTCTGCTTAAATTGCTAAAAAGGTAAAACGTTTGGATTTGTTTTGTAACATTTGTAAACGTTCAGCTTAAATCGCTAAAAAGGTGAAACGTCTAGGTTTGTTTTGTAACGTTTGAAAACGATTGGATTAAATTGCTAAAAATATGAAATGTTTGGATTTATTTCGTAACGTTTTAATAGTTTGGTTTAAATTTCAAAAAAGGTGAAACATTTGAATTTGTTTCGAACGTTTATAAACATTTTGCTTAAATTCTAAAAAGGTGACACGTTTGGATTGTATTCGTAATCTTTGCTAACGTTTGACTTAAATCGCTAAAAAAGTGAAACGTTTGATTTGTTTCATAACGTTTGTTTATATTTGGCTTAAATCGCTAAAAAGGTGAGTCATTTGGATTTGTTTCCTAACGTTTGTAAAGGTTAGGCTTAAATCTCAAAAAAGGTGAAATATTTGGTTTTGTTGCGTAACGTTTGTAAACGTTCGGCTTAAATCGCTAAAAAGGTAAAACGTTTGGATTTGTTTTGTAACATTTGTAAACGTTCAGCTTAAATCGCTAAAGAGGTGAAACGTTTAGTTTTGTTTTGTAACGTTTGTAAACGATTGGATTAAATTGCTAAAAATATGAAACGTTTGGATTTATTTCGTAACGTTTTAATAGTTTGGTTTCATTTGCAAAAAAGGTGAAACGCTTGGATTTGTTTCATAACGTTTGTAAATGTTTGGCTAATATTGCAAAAAAGTAGAAATGCTTGGATTTGTTTTGTAATGTTGTTAAACGTTTGGCTTAAATCGCTGAAAAGTTGAAAAGGTTGAATTTGTTTCGTAATGTTTGTAAAAGTTTTGGCTTAAGTTGCCAAAATGGTGAAATGGTGGGATTTGTTTCGTAACATTTGTAAATGTTTGGCTTAAATTGCTAAAAAGGTGAAACGCTTGGATTTGTTTCGTAACGTTTTTAAACGTTTGGCTTAAATTGCTAAAAAGGGGAAACGTTTGGTTTTGTTTCGTAACGTTTGTAAACGTTCGGCTAAAATCGCTAAAACGGCGAAGCGTTTGGATTTTTTTCGGAACGGTTGTAAATGTTTGGCTTAAATTGCTAAAAAGGTGAAATGCTTGAATTTGTTTCGTAACGTTTGTAAACGTTTGGCTTAAATTGCTAAAAAGGTGAAACGCTTGGATTTGTATCGTAACGTTTGTAAACGTTCGGCTTACATTGCTAAAAAGGTGAAACGTTTGAATTTGTTTCGTAACCTTTGTAAACGTTTGGCTTAAAATCGCTAAAAATGTGAAACGTTTGGATTTGTTTTGTAACGTTTGTGAGGGTTTGGCTTAAAATCGCTGAAAATGTGAAACGTTTGGATTTGTTTCGTAACGTTTTAAACGTTTGGTTTTGTTTCGTAACGTTTGTAATCGTTTGGCTTAAATCGCTAAAAAGGGAAACGTTTGGATTTGTTTTCTAACGTTTGTAAATGTTTGGCTTAAATCGCTAAAAAGGTGAAACGTTTGAAATTTCATAAGGTTTGTAAAAGTTTGGCTTAAATTGCTAAAAAGGTGAAACGCTATGATTTATTTCGTAACGTTTGTAAACGTTTGGATTAAATTACTAAAAAGGGAAACGTTTGGAATTATTTTGCAACGTTAAAAACATTTGGTTTTGTTTCGTAGCGTTTCTAAATGTTCGGCTTAAATCGCTAAAAATGTGAAACGTTTGTATTTGTTTCGTAACGTTTTTAAACGTTTTGATTTAATCGCTAAAAAGGTGAAACGTTTGGATTTGTTTCGTAATGTTTGTAAATGTTTGGCTTAAATTGCTAAAAAGGTGACAAGTTTGGATTTGTTTCGTAACGTTTGTAAACGTTTGCCTTAAATCGCTAAAAATTTGAAACGTTTGCTTTTGTTTCATAACATTTGTAAACTATTGGCTTAAATCGCTAAAAAGGTCAAACATTTGGATTTGTTTCGAACGTTTATAAGCGTTTTGCTTAAATTCTAAAAAGGTGACACGTTTGGATTGTTTCGTAACCTTTGCTAACGTTTGGCTTAAATCGCTAAAAAAGTGAAATGTTTGATTTGTTTCGTAACGTTTGTTTACATTTGGCTTAAATCGCTAAAAAGGTGAATCATTTGGATTTGTTTCCTAACGTTTGTAATCGTTAGGCTTAAATCTCAAAAAAGGTGAAACATTTGGTTTCGTTGCGTAACGTTTGTAAACGTTC
Organism: Mercurialis annua; assembly: GCF_937616625.2. Lineage (NCBI taxonomy): Eukaryota > Viridiplantae > Streptophyta > Magnoliopsida > Malpighiales > Euphorbiaceae > Mercurialis > Mercurialis annua. The sequence goes on along the minus strand of NC_065574.1, from coordinate 33,714,645 downwards.
GGCTTAAATCGCTAAAAAGGTAAAACGTTTGGATTTGTTTTGTAACATTTGTAAATGTTAGCTTAAATCGCTAAAAAGGTGAAACGTTTAGTTTTGTTTTATAACGTTTATAAACGATTGGATTAAATTGCTAAAAATATGAAACGTTTGGATTTATTTCGTAACGTTTTAATAGTTTGGTTTAAATTGCAAAAAAGGTGAAACGTTTGGATTTGTTTTGAACATTTATAAACGTTTTGCTTAAATTCTAAAAAGGTGACACGTTTGGATTGTTTCGTAACCTTTGCTAACGTTTGGCTTAAATCACTAAAAAAGTGGAACGTTTGATTTGTTTCGTAATGTTTGTTTATATTTGGCTTATATCGCTAAAAAGGTGAATCATTTGGATTTGTTTCCTAACGTTTGTAAACGTTAGGCTTAAATCTCAAAAAAGGTGAAACATTTGGTTTTGTTGCGTAACGTTTATAAACGTTCGGTTTAAATCGCTAAAAAGGTAAAACGTTTTGATTTGTTTTGTAACATTTGTAAACGTTCTGCTTAAATTGCTAAAAAGGTAAAACGTTTGGATTTGTTTTGTAACATTTGTAAACGTTCAGCTTAAATCGCTAAAAAGGTGAAACGTCTAGGTTTGTTTTGTAACGTTTGAAAACGATTGGATTAAATTGCTAAAAATATGAAATGTTTGGATTTATTTCGTAACGTTTTAATAGTTTGGTTTAAATTTCAAAAAAGGTGAAACATTTGAATTTGTTTCGAACGTTTATAAACATTTTGCTTAAATTCTAAAAAGGTGACACGTTTGGATTGTATTCGTAATCTTTGCTAACGTTTGACTTAAATCGCTAAAAAAGTGAAACGTTTGATTTGTTTCATAACGTTTGTTTATATTTGGCTTAAATCGCTAAAAAGGTGAGTCATTTGGATTTGTTTCCTAACGTTTGTAAAGGTTAGGCTTAAATCTCAAAAAAGGTGAAATATTTGGTTTTGTTGCGTAACGTTTGTAAACGTTCGGCTTAAATCGCTAAAAAGGTAAAACGTTTGGATTTGTTTTGTAACATTTGTAAACGTTCAGCTTAAATCGCTAAAGAGGTGAAACGTTTAGTTTTGTTTTGTAACGTTTGTAAACGATTGGATTAAATTGCTAAAAATATGAAACGTTTGGATTTATTTCGTAACGTTTTAATAGTTTGGTTTCATTTGCAAAAAAGGTGAAACGCTTGGATTTGTTTCATAACGTTTGTAAATGTTTGGCTAATATTGCAAAAAAGTAGAAATGCTTGGATTTGTTTTGTAATGTTGTTAAACGTTTGGCTTAAATCGCTGAAAAGTTGAAAAGGTTGAATTTGTTTCGTAATGTTTGTAAAAGTTTTGGCTTAAGTTGCCAAAATGGTGAAATGGTGGGATTTGTTTCGTAACATTTGTAAATGTTTGGCTTAAATTGCTAAAAAGATGAAACGCTTGGATTTGTTTCGTAACGTTTTTAAACGTTTGGCTTAAATTGCTAAAAAGGGGAAACGTTTGGTTTTGTTTCGTAACGTTTGTAAACGTTCGGCTAAAATCGCTAAAACGGCGAAGCGTTTGGATTTTTTTCGGAACGGTTGTAAATGTTTGGCTTAAATTGCTAAAAAGGTGAAATGCTTGAATTTGTTTCGTAACGTTTGTAAACGTTTGGCTTAAATTGCTAAAAAGGTGAAACGCTTGGATTTGTATCGTAACGTTTGTAAACGTTCGGCTTACATTGCTAAAAAGGTGAAACGTTTGAATTTGTTTCGTAACCTTTGTAAACGTTTGGCTTAAAATCGCTAAAAATGTGAAACGTTTGGATTTGTTTTGTAACGTTTGTGAGGGTTTGGCTTAAAATCGCTGAAAATGTGAAACGTTTGGATTTGTTTCGTAACGTTTTAAACATTTGGTTTTGTTTCGTAATGTTTGTAATCGTTTGGCTTAAATCGCTAAAAAGGGAAACGTTTGGATTTGTTTTCTAACGTTTGTAAATGTTTGGCTTAAATCGCTAAAAAGGTGAAACGTTTGAAATTTCATAAGGTTTGTAAAAGTTTGGCTTAAATTGCTAAAAAGGTGAAACGCTATGATTTATTTCGTAACGTTTGTAAACGTTTGGATTAAATTACTAAAAAGGGAAACGTTTGGAATTATTTCGCAACGTTAAAAACATTTGGTTTTGTTTCGTAGCGTTTCTAAATGTTCGGCTTAAATCGCTAAAAATGTGAAACGTTTGTATTTGTTTCGTAACGTTTTTAAACGTTTTGATTTAATCGCTAAAAAGGTGAAACGTTTGGATTTGTTTCGTAATGTTTGTAAATGTTTGGCTTAAATTGCTAAAAAGGTGACAAGTTTGGATTTGTTTCGTAACGTTTGTAAGGGTTTGGCTTAAAATCGCTAAAAATGTGAAATGTTTGGATTTGTTTCGTAACGTTTTAAACGTTTGGTTTTGTTTCGTAACGTTTGTAAACGTTTGGCTTAAATCGCTAAAAAGGGGAAACGTTTGGATTTGTTTCGTAACATTTGTAAACGTTTGGCTTAAATTGCTAAAAAGGCGAAACATTTGGACTTGTTTTGTAACGTTTATAATCGTTTGGCTTACATCGCTAAAAAGGTGAAACATTTAGATTTGTTTCGTAACATTTGTAAACGTTTGGTTTTGTTTCGTAACGTTTGTAATCGTTTGGCTTAAATCGCTAAAATGTGAAACGTTTGGATTTGTTTTGTAACGTTTGTGAGGGTTTGGCTTAAAATCGCTGAAAATGTGAAACGTTTGGATTTGTTTCGTAACGTTTTAAACGTTTGGTTTTGTTTCGTAACGTTTGTAAACGTTTGGCTTAAATCGCTAAAAAGGTGAAACGTTTGGATTTGTTTCGTAACATTTGTAAACGTTTGGCTTAAATTGCTAAAAAGGCGAAATATTTGGATTTGTTTCGAAACGTTTATAATCGTTTGGCTTACATCGCTAAAAAGGTGAAACATTTAGATTTGTTTCGTAACATTTGTAAATGTTTGGCTTAAAATATTAATAAGGTGAAACACTTAAATTTGTTTTGGAACGTTTATAAACTTTCAGGTTTAATTGCTAAAAAGGTGAAACACTTGGATTTATTTTGTGACGTTTGTAAATGTTTGGCTTAAATTGCTATAAAGGTGAAACGCTTGGTTTAGTTTCGTAACGTTTGTAAGGGTTTGGCTTAAAATCGCTAAAAATGTGAAATTTGGATTTGTTTCGTAACGTTTGTAAGGGTTTGGCTTAAAATCGCTAAAAATGTGAAATGTTTGGATTTGTTTCGTAACGTTTTAAACGTTTGGTTTTGTTTCGTAACGTTTGTAAACGTTTGGCTTAAATCGCTAAAAAGGGGAAACGTTTGGATTTGTTTCGTAACATTTGTAGACGTTTGGCTTAAATTGCTAAAAAGGCGAAACATTTGGACTTGTTTCGAAACGTTTGTAAATGTTTGGCTTAAATTGCTAAAAATATGAAATGTTTGGATTTGTTTCATAACATTTTGTAAATGTTTGGCTTAAATTGCTAAAATGGTGAAATTGGATTTGTTTCGTAACATTTGTAAATGTTTGGCTTAAATCACTAAAACTGTGAAAAGTTTGGATTTGTTTCAAAACATTTGTAATCATTTGGCTTAAATCGCTAAATAGGTGAAACGTTTAGATTTGTTTCGTAACATTTGTAAATGTTTGGCTTAAAATACTAATAAGGAGAAACACTTAAATTTGTTTTGGAACATTTATAAACGTTCAGGTTTAATTGCTAAAAAGGTGAAACACTTGGATTTATTTTGTGACGTTTGTAAATGTTTGGCTTAAATTGCTAAAAAGGTGAAACGCTTGGCTTAGTTTCATAACGTTTCTAAGGGTTTGGATTAAAATCGCTAAAAATGTGAAACGTTTGGATTTGTTTCATAACGTTTGTAAGGGTTTGGCTTAAAATTGCTAAAAATGTGAAAGGCTTGGATTTGTTTCGTAACATTTTAAACGTTTGGTTTTGTTTCGTAACGTTTGTAAACCTTTGGCTTAAATCGCTAAAAAGAGGAAACGTTTGGTTTTGTTTCGTAACATTTGTAAACGTTTGGCTTAATTTGCTAAAAAGGCGAAACGTTTGGACTTGTTTCGAATCGTTTGTTATCGTTTGGCTTAAATCGCTAAAAAGGTGAAACGTTTGGATTTGTTTTGTAACGTTTGTAAATGTTTGGCTTAAATCGCTAAAAAGGTGAAACGTTTGAAATTTCGTAACGTTTGTAAACGTTTGGCTTAAATTGCTAAAAAGGTGAAACGCTTTGATTTATTTCGTAACGTTTGTAAACGTTTGGATTAAATTGCTAAAAAGGGGAAACGTTTGGATTTATTTCGTAACGTTAAAAAGATTTGGTTTTGTTTCGTAGCGTTTGTAAATGTTCGGCTTAAATCTCTAAAAATGTGAAACGTTTGTATTTGTTTCGTAACGTTTTTAAACGTTTGGATTTAATCGCTAAAAAGGTGAAACGTTTGGATTTGTTTCGTAATGTTTGTAAACGTTTGGCTTATATTGTTAAAAAGGTGACACGTTTGGATTTGTTTCGTAACGTTTGTAAACGTTTGACTTACATCGCTAAAAAGGTGAAACGTTTGCTTTTGTTTCATAACATTTGTAAACGTTTGGCTTAAATCGCTAAAAAGGTCAAACGTTTGGATTTGTTTCGAACGTTTATAAACGTTTTGCTTAAATTCTAAAAAGGTGACACGTTTGGATTGTTTCGTAACCTTTGCTAACGTTTGGCTTAAATCGCTAAAAAAGTGAAACGTTTGATTTGTTTCGTAACGTTTGTTTACATTTGGCTTAAATCGCTAAAAAGGTGAATCATTTGGATTTGTTTCCTAACGTTTGTAAACGTTAGGCTTATATCTCAAAAAAGGTGAAACATTTGGTTTTGTTGCGTAACGTTTGTAAACGTTCGGCTTAAATCGATAAAAAGGTAAAACGTTTGGATTTGTTTTGTAACATTTGTAAACGTTCAGCTTAAATCGCTAAAAAGGTGAAACGTTTAGTTTTGTTTTGTAACGTTTGTAAACGATTGGATTAAATTGCTAAAAATATGAAACGTTTGGATTTATTTCGTAACGTTTTAATAGTTTGGTTTAAATTGCAAAAAAGGTGAAACGCTTGGATTTGTTTCATAACGTTTGTAAATGTTTGGCTAATATTGCAAAAAATTTGAAATGCTTGGATTTTTTTTGTAATGTTTTTAAACGTTTGGCTTAAATCGCTGAAAAGGTGAAAAGGTTGAATTTGTTTCGTAACGTTTGTAAAAGTTTTGGCTTAAGTTTCTAAAATGATGAAATGGTGGGATTTGTTTTGTAACGTTTGTAAACGTTTGGCTTAAATTGCTAAAAAGGTGAAACGCTTGGATTTGTTTCATAACGTTTTTAAATGTTTGGCTTAAATTGCTAAAAAGGTGAAACGTTTGGTTTTGTTTCGTAACGTTTGTAAATGTTCGGCTAAAATCGCAAAAACGGCGAAACGTTTGGATTTTTTTCGGAACGGTTGTAAATGTTTGGCTTAAATTGCTAAAAAGGTGAAATGCTTGGATTTGTTTCGTAACGTTTGTAAACGTTTGGCTTAAATTGCTAAAAAGGTGAAACACTTGGATTTGTATCGTAACGTTTGTAAACGTTCGGCTTACATTGCTAAAAAGGTGAAACATTTGAATTTGTTTCGTAACCTTTGTAAACGTTTGGCTTAAAATCGCTAAAAATGTGAAACGTTTGGACTTGTTTTGTAACATTTTTAAGGGTTTGGCTTAAAATCGCTAAAAATGTGAAACGTTTGGATTTGTTTCGTAACGTTTTAAACGTTTGGTTTTATTTTGTAACGTTTGTAAACATTTGGCTTAAATCGCTAAAAAGGTGAAACGTTTGGATTTGTTTCGTAACATTTGTAAATGTTTGGCTTAAATTGCTAAAAAGGCGAAACGTTTGGATTTGTTTCGAAACGTTTGTAATCGTTTGGCTTACATCGCGAAAAAGGTGAAACGTTTAGATTTGTTTCGTAACATTTGTAAATGTTTGGCTTAAAATACAAATAAGGTGAAACACTTAAATTTGTTTTGGAACGTTTATAAACGTTCAGGTTTAATTGCTAAAAAGGTGAAACACTTGGATTTATTTTGTGACGTTTGTAAATGTTTGGCTTAAATTGCTAAAAAGGTGAAACGCTTGGTTTTCTTTCGTAACGTTTGTAAGAGTTTGGCTTAAAGTCGCTAAAAATGTGAAACGTTTGGATTTGTTTCGTAATGTTTGTAAGGGTTTAGCTTAAAATCGCTAAAAATGTGAAACGATTGGATTTGTTTCGTAACGTTTTAAACGTTTGGTTTTGTTTCGTAACGTTTGTAAACGTTTGGCTTAAATCGCTAAAAAGGGGAAATGTTTGGATTTGTTTCGTAACATTTGTAAACGTTTGGCTTAAATTGCTAAAAAGGCGAAACGTTTGGACTTGTTTCGAAACGTTTGTAATCGTTTGGCTTAAATCGCTAAAAAGGTGAAACGTTTGGATTTGCTTTGTAACGTTTGTAAATGTTTGGCTTAAATCGCTAAAAAGGTGAAACGTTTGAAATTTCGTAACGTAGTAACCGTTTGGATTAAATTGCTAAAAAGGTGAAACGCTTTGATTTATTTCGTAACGTTTGTAAACGTTTGGATTATATTGCTAAAAAGGGGAAACGTTTGGATTTATTTCGTAACGTTAAAAACATTTGGTTTTGTTTCGTAGCGTTTGTAAATGTTCGGCTTAAATCGCTAAAAATGTGAAACGTTTGTATTTGTTTCGTAACGTTTTTAAACGTTTGGATTTAATCGCTAAAAAGGTGAAACGTTTGGATTTGTTTCGTAATGTTTGTTAACGTTTGGATTAAATTGCTAAAAAGGTGACACGTTTGGATTTGTTTCGTAACGTTTGTAAACGTTTGACTTAAATCGCTAAAAAGGTGAAACGTTTGCTTTTGTTTCATAACATTTGTAAACGTTTGGCTTAAATCGCTAAAAAGGTCAAACGTTTGGATTTGTTTCGTACGTTTATAAACGTTTTGCTTAAATTCTAAAAAGGTGACACGTTTGGATTGTTTCGTAACCTTTGCTAACGTTTGGCTTAAATCGCTAAAAAAGTGAAACGTTTGATTTGTTTCGTAACGTTTGTTTACATTTGGCTTAAATCGCTAAAAAGGTGAATTATTTGGATTTGTTTCCTAACGTTTGTAAACGTTAGGCTTAAATCTCAAAAAAGTTGAAACATTTGGTTTTGTTGCATAACGCTTGTAAACGTTCGGCTTAAATCGCTAAAAAGGTATAACGTTTTGATTTGTTTTGTAACATTTGTAAACGTTCAGCTTAAATCGCTAAAAGGGTGAAACGTTTAGTTTTGTTTTGTAACGTTTGTAAACGATTGGATTAAATTGCTAAATATATGAAACATTTGGATTTATTTCCTAACGTTTTAATAGTTTAGTTTAAATTGCAAAAAAGGTGAAACGCTTGGATTTGTTTCATAACCTTTGTAAACGTTTGGCTTAAATTGCTGAAAAGGTGAAAAGGTTGAATTTGTTTCGTAACGTTTGTAAAAGTTTGGCTTAAGTTGCTAAATTGGTGAAAAGATTGAAACACTTGGATTTCTTTCGTAAGGTTTTTAAACGTTTGGCTTAAATTGCTAAAAAGGTGAAACGTTTGGTTTTGTTTCGTAACATTTGTAAACGTTCGGCTAAAATCGCTAAAACGGCGAAACGTTTGGATTTTTTTCGGAACGGTTGTAAACGTTTGGCTTAAATTGCTAAAAAGGTGAAACGCTTGGATTTGTATCGTAACATTTGTAAACGTTCGGCTTACACTGCTAAAAAGGTGAAACGTTTGAATTTGTTTCGTAACCTTTGTAAACGTTTGGCTTAAAATCGCTAAAAATGTGAAACGTTTGGATTTGTTTTGTAACGTTTGTAAGGGTTTGGCTTAAAATCGCTAAAAATGTGAAACGTTTGGATTTGTTTCGTAACGTTTAAACGTTTGGTTTTGTTTCGTAACGTTTGTAAATGTTTGGCTTAAATCGCTAAAAAGGTGAAACGTTTGGATTTGTTTCGTAACATTTGTAAACGTTTGGCTTAAATTGCTAAAATAGCGAAACGTTTGGATTTGTTTCGAAACGTTTGTAATCGTTTGGCTTACATCGCTAAAAAGGTGAAAAGTTTAGATTTGTTTCGTAACATTTGTAAATGTTTGGCTTAAAATAATAATAAGGTGAAACACTTAAATTCGTTTTGGAACGTTTATAAACGTTCAGGTTTAATTGCTAAAAAGGTGAAACACTTCGATTTATTTTGTGACGTTTGTAAATGTTTGAACATGATTGTGGACGTTTGAATAGCATTTTTGAACATTTTAAGCAGGACGGGAAGTCACGGAATTTAATTTCTGGGTTGTGCTGTGCGCATGCACAGTGAGCTGTGCGACCGCACAGCACAGTGTACGGGCGCACACTGTGCTGCGCGGCCGCACATTGTGCGGGTGCACACTGTGCTGTGCGAACGCAGAGCATAGTGTGCGGGCGCACACTGTGCTGTGCAGGCGCACAGCTGCCCCCACGGGCAGTCGGGGTTCGTTTTTCTTGGGCTTTCGGGGGACTTTCCGGGGGCGATTCCGACGTGCTTTCGCCTAGAAACCCGAGGTGTTTTCCGAACAAACCTAAAACATTTTTAAACCAAAGTTAGATATTTTAAAATGATAACTTGTGATAGAAGAAAGTGAAAAGGTTTTATACACTAAACCTAAAGACTTTTAAAAGGAGATTTTAAAAGTAAAGTTAAGCGTTTATAATGGACTTTAAAAGAGTTAAAGTCAACGTTTAAACGATTTTAAAGATTTACCAATTGATTTTGTTAAATACTTAGTATATGACCGAGAATTGTTTGGACAATTAGGTCTATACTATAAATAGTTTTCTTTAGGTATTGCGATACCTAAAATAACTTCTAGAAAGAAGATTATACGTTTTCTCAAAACGAGAATTTGTAATATGGTTTTAAAAGAAAATAGACCATAAGTGCTATATGTTTAAATGATTATATGATTGACCTAGATCTGGGTTTAAGGACCTAGAAATTATATAGGAAACATATATTTATGTATTTTATCTTGTTTGCTTTGTGTGTTTAGTCCGACCAGCTAGCGAGCAGTCTGACCACAACCACAGGATTAAGTTCCAGACCTAGCAGTGTTTGTGAGTTCATTTGATTACTTTTGAATATTAGTATTCAATTGTTTTTAAATCCACAAATCGCACTAAGTATGAAACTTAGCCAAGGAAGATCCACTGAAACGAGCTATCTATTGGGCAACAATAGGACTGTGTGATCACCGGTGTTAATGAACTAGATGTGAGGTAAATGTTAGACGCATACGTATTGAGATTAGGTTTTAAGCCAGACGCTTGTATAGCGGCTTAAACCTATTGGTAAGTCCTGAGGTGGCAGTGATTTAAGTTCCGGCCCAGCAACCCTATATAGAGTCAAGATGGCTGTGATACATAAGTATACAGCTCATACTCTATTAAACAAGAGTTGTGCATATGCATTATATATGATAGCATTATATCGTAACAGGACTAGGGTTTCATTTGGATCGAGGACTGGTAATATTTTTATATACCGATATTCTGTCTACACACGATTTTGGTATTTAACTGTAAACCTATCTACTCACTCAGAAATATTTATATTTCTGACTCCGTTTCTGTTTCTCATTTTCAGGTACCTAGCTACCGGGTCTGGTCAAGCTTCCACCCTTTTTCCATCAGGGAAGCTTATTGGGTTGTTATGTAAATAACACTTTAAACTCTTAGATGCTGCAATAGTGTATATAAGTCTGATATGCCTGTGGCCACGTCATGGTTCCTTTGTTTATATACTCTGATAGGAACCTGACTTTGTCTAGCTCTAATAAGTGGCTACTTAATAGGCATATGGTGTTTTATGGTGTCCCCTACGGGTGGGCCAAGCTTCGTGTCTTTGGTCTGCAAAGACACTGTGTGTAGTTTAGCTGGCCTTACGTTTGTGTGCCTGTTGTGCATGTTTTTAATATGTTTGCTATAACGCTTTGAAAAGGAAAGTGTTTGACATATTTTATTAAACATATTGTTCGGTTGTGCGGTTTGAGACAGGGCTACTTGCGAGGCAAGGCATGCGAGCTAAGTCCTTGTACCACCGTACCAGTTTTCAGAAATGCGCGTGGGTCAGAATAACTAGGGTTATTCAACCAGCCTTTCTGAAAACGCGATTTCGCTTATATGAATATTTTCAGAATGTGTTTTCCACGTTAAACGGAAAAACAATTATTTTAACGGTGTTTTCTGAAAACGGGTCGTACATGAGGTACGATCTAGATTTATATTTGCGAAAAGTTCTCGCTTATATGAATATTTTCAAAATGTGTTTTCCACGTTAAACGGAAAAACAATTATTTTAACGGGTTTTTTTCGAAAACGGGTCGTACGCGGGGTACGATCTAGATTTATATTTGCGAAAAATTTATAGAGGTTTTAGGCTTGCTACGGGTTTCGGAACAACCATTCCCATTCCCTAGCGCCGGTGTCGGCTCGAGTTTCGAGGGAGAAATCGGGTCGTGACAAAGGTGGTATCAGAGCAATGTTTTAGGACTTGAATGTCTGAAGTATTGTTGTTGATATATGTTAAGTAGAGGTACCAGAAGTCATAAGAATTCCTAGTAAACTATTACAGCAACATAGGATTCGAGTCATGTCTTGATCAGTTATCAGTTATTGAATACAATCAGCTATAGATAGCAACTATACATGTGTGTAGTATGTATTGATGTTTTGATCAGGAACACATGAGTTGTTCTTGTGTTCGAGACATGTTACAACTGATGGAACATGTGATATGTTCCTAAGTTGGAAACACGTTACAATCATGGAGCGGAATGGTCAGAACAGATGACCAGTGTTCGAGGAGAATGGTTCTGTTTGAACACAGGACAAAGCAAAAATTTCCTCTGAATTTTTGTTCGAGAAAATAGTTAATTTTTCTCTGAATTTTGTTTGATTGTTATGTGTTTTGCTTATATGGGTTTAATAGTTGATACCTGCTATATGAAAATGTGATTTTCTACAACTATTACATACGGTACTTACGGTGAAATTTCATGTATTACAGTATGTCTGGGCCAAGTAGAGCTCATACGCATGTGGGGTCTGATCCACATAATGTACCAGGTTTGCCTGTTATACCTGATACGTCTGTTCCCATAGAGGCTGTTGACTTAACATCAGCATGCGACATGGACATATGGGAGGATGCTATTGGAGTAGAGGAATTAGAGAGAATGTTGAATGAAAACATAAACAGTACTGGAAATAGCCATAGCTCTGTGTCTGAACCGACTGCTACATCGACTTATCTGGGATTTAAGGTAAAAAAGTTCTTAGCTGAGGTGGACCATCTAAGGAGGGTTCAACAGCAAATAAGACACTCGCCGAATCAGTCATGGGAATACGTGAGCGAGTGGGAGGTGCAAGAGAACCAAAGTTTGGATAGGCTGAGGGATTATATGGACAAGTATACTAGGGAAGATTTGAATGTAGAGGCATATACTGTTGAGTTTATGCGTTTATGCGAAGAAGTACATGAGTTAGTTCGTGATGGTGAGGAAGTTGCAAGTAGATACGTCAAAGGTTTGGGGCCTGAGTTCGAGGAACTCATGGCGATAAAGTCTGATTCTGTAGCATATCTGGTTGGGCGTGCGAAGCAGATAGAGTGTAAGTTGAGGAGGAACGATGTACCCCTCCAGCCGTACTATTACACCAAACCTGAAGAATCTACTGCTACATTTCCTAGGGTAGGAAACTCTGGACCCGCGAGGCACTACAACCCCTATTTTGTTTCGCGAGGGGGAAAGGATAAGGGAAAACTGAAATTCCGCGGAGGGCGAGGTAAAGGCCCGATGATTCGTGAGGCATTTCCGTCTTCGCGATCATCGTCGGGTAATATTTAGTTATGTGTTTAATGTTTAAGTTAGTCTGTTTATATGTTTTCAATATTCGCGTTAGAATTAGAAAACATAAACTATAGATATAAATTGTATCCTTAAACAAAAAGAAATACACATATAAGTAAACATTAAAAGTTAAATGATAAATTAGAATTGATAAGTTAGGGATGTTAAAAGTGTATATCCTTAAATGAAAAATCAATAACTATTGATACTCCACCAAATGATGTGAAGCAATAGTAGTCCTAATGTGAGGATAAAGTATTAGGATTAAGAAACTTGAAATGTTACGGAGCAGTAGTTTGAAAGAAGCTTACAGAGTGAGTATATAGTTTTGTTTTTAAAAAGAATGTATTATTGTGATCAGATGCATCATTAATGCACATTGCAACAATCACTATAGAAAAAGGAATACTTGAATTCCATATACCTATACAAAATAATTTTTGTTATGACATGCATCAAAGAAAAAGTAGATTGTATAGCAACTCTTTGGGGATGAGAGATGTCATCACCCTGAGCCACAATTGTACAAAAGTTTTAAAATGTGAATTGTTAGATTCACAGTTTTGAAAAGATATATTTAAAGAAAATCCAGCTGGTACACACATATACTTGTATATGTGGGTGAATATGTGTATATGCACATATGTTTGAAATGATTGGTTTGAGAAACCATTTGTTTATAAAACAAACTGTATTTGTTTTAAAATGTAAGCGTATTTGAACGAAAACTCTGTAATAAAGTCAAGGTAGGATACAAGATAGCGAAGATAAGATGTTGTGATTTTTATTGTTCATAATAAACAATAAAGATCTGGATTCTAATGTTTCATTCCGAAACATCAAAAATTACTAAGGATTGAGAAGAGTAGGAAGTGAGAATTTACATTCTTACTCTAAGATAGACTAAGAGATAAGTCTATTGATGGACTTTTATGATAAATAGAAGTTCTAGAGTAGATAATAGAAGATAACTGCGATTAAGATAATAGAGAGTAGGATCTAATTAAACACAACTCGGTTAGTTTGACTTCAAGTAACTATCGGTGAACAGAGTCATACGTGTGTGTTTAATTAAAGTGGATCTGAGATTGGTCTTACAGACAGAGCAGATGTCACTAATAGACATATCTCTTGAATCTAAAGGAGTGGTTAGATGAACCAAAACTTATAAGTCTGAGAGGAGTAAACCTCAGCACTTAACGAATAAATAACAACGAAATAATTAATTAAAAGAAAGATGATGAAAAGGAAAGTAATTCTCAGAAACAAGTAGTTACACTACTAGTTCTGACTTGAATAAAGAGAGTCTTTGATTATGCTAACGACTGACAAACTTTTAGATGTCATGTCAAATAAAATATTCATTGATAAATAATTATTAATTATTTAATGAATAAACAATATACTTAAATAGTATAATAAACCTTGGATTAACATAAGATGGAAATGTTATCAATGTAAGAAAGAGATAAAGAACTAAAGGAGTAAGTTTCAGATTTTATCTGGAAACTAACAAAGTGTAGTAAAACCTCAGTAACTAGTGATCGAACCGTTAGATCGGTTTGATATTGGGATATGATAATCCCAGGATGGTTATCTAAGTTTTAACCGTTGCGATCGATGAACGAAGAGGAATGTGATGCTCAAAGATGAAGGTGATGTTGTGAAACTTGCGTGAATTTTGGCAGTGAGCCAAAAGCGCAAGTGATCATGATAATAAGTGTAAACTTTAATTAACTTGGAATTATCAACATAAGCTCCATGTATGTATACAAAATGAATTTGAAAACTGTATTGAGACAGTAATTTCAAAAGATAAATTCCGAGAACTGTGCCTTATGACTGTGAAGTCTAGGCTGACTGGTAACGGAATATACATGTAGTGTGCATGTATTTTGACAGTCGGGCCAGAAATGCGTAAAGCATCGCCGACTAAAAGTGGAAACTTACTTAATAAACATTTTGTTTAAATGTAAAATGTTTTGAAAATGGAGCTACAGTTGATAGTCAGTTAATTAAACGCGATAGTAACAGCTATAGTACAGTTATGAAAACTGTTAGCTGTGAACAAGGATGCTATGTATGTGGAGTAAGTTAGAAGGTGTTTCATAGTGAGATAGTTAGATTATAACCACACCCATACTTATACAACCACATTTCGACTAGAGAGAAGATCAGTTACCCAATCTGTAACAAGAAGTTACTATAGATTGAGGAAGAAAATAAAGCACATTCTATACAAGGTATGGAATTGTAAGGAATGTCAAAGAGAAGTAGTTAGTTTATGAAAAAGTAATCATAAAACATACTAAAAGTCATCTCAATAATAAGATGAGTCATAAACAAACAACTAAAATTGAAAAGAAAAGAAAAGAAAGAAAAATAAAATAAATGAGTATGTATGACAAAGGTGGTATATTAAAAGAGGAGTTATCGAAAGCTAGCGAAGGTAACCTAGTTTTATGATAACCATGGAGTAAGTTAAATGGTGTTAACTTATACTTACCTACTTGGATCGCTTAGCAAGAAAGATTAGAGATTAGTCCTTGGAATGCGTTGTGGGACGCTAAGCTAAGGAGTAAAAGGGTATTCTATACAATTTATAGGATCAAGAGGAGTATATAAAGTGGACAATTTGTTTGATAAACGGAAGTTTAAACAGATGATATGAACAACAGTGAGAAAGAGAGAATATGATTGAGAATGCCAGTCAAGATGGTGCTATGCTTTCCGAAGCATGAAATGAGATTAAGTATAAGTGAAGTTTGAATTATAAGTGAAAAGTAAGTACATGTAAATTCGAGGACGAATTTATATAAGGGGGAGAGAATGTAATAACCCGGAAATTTAAGAGATAAAATATAGCCACTTGTCTAATATTTTATTAGACTGGAGTAGGTAAATTAAATTTAAAGATAAATTTAATTTACAAGTGTCCCTAAATTTTTAATATGGCTATAGGATTACAAATTTAAATTTTTAGAATTTAAATTTGATTAACTATATAGTTAACAGTGACAATTTGGATTTATGAATTGGGTGCAGAATAATTCATAAATCCCTAGCGAATATTTTTTGTGCCAATATTCGCGAAATAATTTAAAAAGGTTATCGTGAAAATTTGATAAAATTTGGAAGTAGAAATTTTATCAAGCGCAGTCAATGCGGACTTAATAAATCGAAAATGACTTATTAAGAATAAAATATAATTCGGATGGGAATAAAAATTATATTTTTATTCTTATTATATTTTATTAGATTTTTGGTAAAATTTTCACGAAATTTGAAAATCGTTTCCGTTTAGGCCACGAACGACTAGTTTAGAAGTTGGTTTAAAGTGCATGATTGAGCTAGTATTAAAACGTACTTTAGCCAATCCTATATATATAATCAATTGTTATCTAAATGAAGCCCACAGCTTCATTCTTTCATTTTTCAAAGAAACATTCACCTGTTTCCTCTGAGACACTTCGGCGATTAGGGTTTCCGCGCCGCTTCGTCCGTTTCTCGATTCTAACTCAATTTCTTCAACGATTACTCACGTAATCGAGGTATTATATCCGCATAAAACATTTATTTCGATTTATTTCAAATATAAACTCGTTTATAAACGGTTACCGTATCGAATAATCGTTTTAAACGTCCGTATTGATTTTGAATTGTGTATACGTGATTGTGGACGTTAGAATAGCGTTTTCGAACGTTTTAAGCAGAATGGGAGGTCCCAGAATTTAATTTCCGGGGCTTTGCAAAAGCACAGCCCACTGTGCGCTTGCACAGTGAGCCGTGCGACCGCACAGCCCAGTGTGCGGGCGCACACTGCGCTGCGCGGCCGCACAGTGTGCGGCCGCCAGCTGCCCCGACGGGCAGTCGGGGTTCATTTTTCTTCGGCTTTCAGGGAACTTCCCACAGGCGATTCCGACGTGCTTTCACCTAGATACCCGAGGTGTTTTCCGACCGAACCTAACACATTTTTACTAAATGTTTTTAAACCAAAGTTAGATATTTTAAAATGATAACTCGTGATAGAAAAAAGTGAAAAGGTTTTATACTCTAAACCTAAAGACTTTTAAAAGGAGATTTTAAAAATAAAGTTAAACGTTTATAATGGACTTTAAAAGAGTTAAAGTCAACGTTTAAACGATTTTATAGATTTAGCAATCGATTTTGCTAAATACTTAGTATATGACCGAGAATTGTTTTGACAATTAGGTCTATACTATAAATAGTTTTCTTTAGGTATTGCAATACCTAAAATAACTTCTAGAAAGAAGTTTATACGTTTTCTCAAAACGAGAATTTGTAATATGATTTTTAAAGAAAATATACCATAAGTGCTATATGTTTAAATGATTATATGTTTGACCTAGATCTGGGTTTAAGGAACTAGAAATTTTATAGGAAACATATATTTATGTATTTTATCTCGTTTGCTTTGTGTGTTTAGTCCGACCAGCTAGCGAGCAGTCTGACCACAACCACAGGATTAAGTTCCAGACCTAGCAGTGTTTGTGAGTTCATTTGATTACTTTTGAATATTAGTATTCAATTGTTTTTAAATCCACAAATCGCACTAAGTATGAAACTTAGCCAAGGAAGATTCACTGAAACGAGCTATCTATTGGCCAACAATAGGACTGTGTGATCACCGGTGTTAATGAACTAGATGAGAGGTAAATATTATAAGCATACATATTGAGATTAGGATTTAAGCCATATGCTAGAAAAGCTGCTTAAACCTATTGGGTAGTCCTGAGGTGGCAGTGATTTAAGTTCCTGCCCAGCAACCCTATACAGAGTCAAGATGGCTGTGATACATAAGTATACAGCTCATCCTGTATTAAACAAGAGTTGTGCATATGCATTATATATGATAGCATTATATCGTAACAGGACTAGGGTTTCATTTGGATCGAGGACTGGTAATATTTATATATACCGATATTCTGTCTATACGCGATTTTGGTATTTAACTGTAAACCTATCTACTCACTCAAAAATATTTATATTTCTGACTCCGTTGTTGTTTCTCATTTTCAGGTACCTAGCTACCGAGTCTGGTCGAGCTTCCACCCTTTTTCCATCAGGGAAGCTTATTGGGTTATTATGTAAATAACACTTTAAACTCTTTGATGCTGCAATAGTGTATATAGGTCTAATATGCTTGTGGCCACGTCATGGTTCCTTTGTTTATATACACTGATAGTAACCTAACTTTGTCTAGCTCTAATAAGTTGCTACTTAATAGGCATATGGTGTTTTATGGTGTCCCCTACGGGTGGGCCAAGCTTCGTGTCTTTCGTCTACAAAGACACTGTGTGTAGTTTAGCTGGCCTTACGTTTGTGTGCCTGCTGTGCATGTTTTTAATATGCTTGATATAACGCTTTGAAAAGGAAAGTGTTTGACATATTTTATTAAACATATTGTTCGGTTGTGCGGTTTGAGACAAGGCTGCCAGCGAGGCAAGGCATGCGAGCTAAGTCCTTGTACCACCGCACCGGTTTTCAGAAATGCGCGTGGGTCAGAATAACTAGGGTTATTCAACCAGCCTTTCTGAAAACGTGATTTCGCTTATATGAATATTTTCAGAATGTGTTTTCCACGTTAAACGGAAAAACAATTATTTTTCTGAAAACAGGTCGTACATGAAGTACGATCTAGATTTATATTTGCGAAAAATTCTCCCTTATATGAATATTTTAAGAATGTGTTTTCCACGTTAAACAGAAAAACAATTATTTTAACGGTGTTTTTTGAAAACAGGTCGTACGCGGGGTACGATCTAGATTTATATTTGCGAAAACTTTATAGAGGTTTTAGGTTTGCTACATGTTTCGGAACAACCATTCCTATACCCTAGCGCCGGTCTCGGCTCGAGTTTCGAGGGAGAAATCAGGTCGTGACAAAGGTGGTATCAGAGCAATGTTTTAGGACTTGAATGTCTGAAGTATTGTTTGGTAACGTTTGTAAACGTTTGGCTTAAATTGCTAAAAAGATGAAACGTTTGGATTTGTCTCGTAACATTTTGTAAATGTTTGGCTTAAATTGCTAAAACGGTGAAATTGGATTTGTTTCGAAACATTTATAAATGTTTGGCTTAAATCACTAATACGGTGAAACGTTTGGATTTGTTTCGAAACGTTTGTAATCGTTTGACTTAAATCGCTAAAAAGGTGAAACGTTTAGTTTTGTTTCGTAACATTTGTAAATGTTTGGCTTAAAATACTAATAAGGTGAAACACTTAAATTTGTTTTGGAACGTTTATAAACGTTCAGGTTTAATTGCTAAAAAGGTGAAACACTTGGATTTATTTTGTGACGTTTGTAAATGTTTGGCATAAATTGCTAAAAAGGTGAAACGCTTGGTTTTGTTTCGTAACGTTTGTAAGGGTTTGGCTTAAAATCGCTAAAAATGTGAAACGTTTGGATTTGTTTCGTAACGTTTGTAAGGGTTTGGCTTAAAATCGCTAAAAATGTGAAACGTTTGGATTTGTTTCGTAACGTTTTAAACGTTTGGTTTTGTTTCATAACGTATGTAAATGTTTCGCTTAAATCGCTAAAAAGGGGAAACATTTGGATTTGTTTCGTAACATTTGTAAACGTTTGGCTTAAATTGCTAAAAAGGCGAAACGTTTGGACTTGTTTCGAAACGTTTGTAATCGTTTGGCTTACATCGCTAAAAAGGTGAAACGTTTGGATTTGTTTTGCAACGTTTGTAAATGTTTGGCTTAAATCGCTAAAAACGTGAAACGTTGGAAATTTTGTAACGTTTGTAAATGTTTGGCTTAAATTGCTAAAAAGGTGAAACGCTTTGATTTATTTCGTAACGTTTGTAAACGTTTGGATTAAATTGCTAAAAAGGGGAAACGTTTGGATTTATTTCGTAACGTTAAAAACATTTGGTTTTGTTTCGTAGCGTTTGTAAATGTTTGGCTTAAATCACTCGTAACGTTTTTAAACGTTTGGATTTAATCGCTAAAAAGGTGAAACGTTTGGATTTGTTTCGTAATGTTTGTAAATGTTTGGCTTAAATTGCTAAAAAGGTGAAACGCTTTGATTTATTTCGTAACGTTTGGATTAAATTGCTAAAAAGGGGAAACGTTTGGATTTATTTCATAACGTTAAAAACTTTGGTTTTGTTTCGTAGCGTTTGTAAATGTTTGGCTTAAATCACTCGTAACGTTTTTAAACGTTTGGATTTAATCGCTAGAAAGGTGAAACGTTTGGATTTGTTTCGTAATGTTTGTAAATGTTTGGCTTAAATTGCTAAAAAGGTGTCACGTTTGGATTTGTTTCGTAACGTTTGTAAACGTTTGACTTAAATCGCTAAAAAGGTGAAACGTTATCTTTTGTTTCATAACATTTGTAAACGTTTGGCTTAAATCGCTAAAAAGGTCAAACGTTTGGATTTGTTTCGAACGTTTATAAACGTTTTGCTTAAATTCTAAAAAGGTGACACGTTTGGATTGTTTCGTAACCTTTGCTAACGTTTGGCTTAAATCGCAAAAAAAGTGAAATGTTTGATTTGTTTCGTAACGTTTGTTTACATTTGGCTTAAATCGCTAAAAAGGTGAATCATTTGGATTTGTTTCCAAACGTTAGGCTTAAATCTCAAAAAAGGTGAAACGTTTGGTTTTGTTGCGTAATGTTTGTAAACGTTCGGCTTAAATCGCTAAAAAGGTAAAATGTTTGGATTTGTTTTGTAACATTTGTAAACGTTCAGCTTAAATCGCTAAAAAGGTGAAACGTTTATTTTTGTTTTGTAACGTTTGTAAACGATTGGATTAAATTTCTAAAAATATGAAACGTTTGGATTTATTTCTTAACGTTTTAATAGTTTGGTTTAAATGGAAAAAAAGAAGAAATGCTTGGATTTGTTCATAACGTTTGTAAACGTTTGGCTTAAATTGCAAAAAAGTTGAAATTCTTGGATTTATTTTGTAATGTTTGTAAATGTTTGGCTTAAATCGCTGAAAAGGTGAAAAGGTTGAATTTGTTTCGTAACGTTTGTAAAAGTTTGGCTTAAGTTGCTAAAATGGTGAAATGGTGGGATTTGTTTCGTAACGTTTGTAAACGTTTGGCTTAAATTTCTAAAAAGGTGAAACGCTTGGATTTGTTTCGTAACGTTTTTAAACGTTTGGCTTAAATTGCTAAAAAGGGGAAACGTTTGGTTTTGTTTCGTAATGTTTGTAAACGTTCGGCTAAAATTGCTAAAACGGCGAAACGTTTAGATTTTTTTCGGAACGTTTGTAAATGTTTGGCTTAAATTTCTAAAAAGGTGAAACGCTTGGATTTGTTTCGTAACGTTTGTAAACGTTTGGCTTAAATTGCTAAAAAGGTGAAACGCTTGGATTTGTATCGTAACGTTTGTAAACGTTCGGCTTACACTGCTAAAAAGGTGAAGCGTTTGAATTTGTTTCGTAACCTTTGTAAACGTTTAGCTTAAAATCGCTAAAAATGTGAAACGTTTGGATTTATTTCGTAATGTTTGTAAGGGTTTGGCTTAAAATAGCTAAAAATGTGAAACATTTAGATTTGTTTCGTAACGTTTTAAACGTTTGGTTTTGTTTCGTAATGTTTGTAAACGTTTGGTTTAAATCTCTAAAAAGGTGAAACGTTTGGATTTGTTTCGTAACATTTGTAAACGTTTGGCTTAAATTGCTAAAAAGACGAAACGTTTGGATTTGTTTCGTAACATTTGTAAATGTTTGGCTTAAAATACTAAAAAGGTGAAACACTTAAATTTGTTTTGGAACGTTTATAAACGTTCAGGTTTAATTCCTAAAAAGGTGAAACACTTGATTTATTTTGTCACGTTTGTAAATGTTTGGCTTAAATTGCTAAAAAGGTGAAACTCTTGGTTTTGTTTCGTAACGTTTATAAGAGTTTGGCTTAAAATCGCTAAAAATGAGAAACGTTTGGATTTGTTTCGTAACGTTTGTAAGGGCTTGGTTTAAAATCGCTAAAAATATGAAAAGATTGGATTTGTTTCGTAACGTTTTAAACGTTTGGTTTTGTTTCGTAACGTTTGTAAACGTTTGGCTTAAATCGCTAAAAAGGTGAAACGTTTGGATTTGTTTCGTAACATTTGTAAACGTTTGGCTTAAATTGCTAAAAAGGCGAAACGTTTGGACTTGTTTCGAAACATTTGTGATCGTTTGGCTTAAATCGCCAAAAAGGTGAAACGTTTGGATTTGTTTTGTAACGTCTGTAAATGTTTGGCTTAAATCGCTAAAAAGGTGAAACGTTTGAAATTTCGTAATGTTTTTAAACGTTTGGCTTAAATTGCTAAAAAGGTGAAACGCTTTGATTTATTTTGTAACGTTTGTAAACGTTTGGATTAAATTGCTAAAAAGGGGAAACGTTTGGATTTATTCCGTAACGTTAAAAACATATGGTTTTGTTTCGTTGCGTTTGTAAATGTTCGGCTTAAATTGCTAAAAAAGTGACACGTTTGGATTTGTTTCGTAACATTTGCAAACGTTTGACTTAAATTGCTAAATAGGTGAAACATTTGCTTTTGTTTCATAACATTTGCAAACGTTTGGCTTAAATCGCTAAAAAGGTCAAACGTTTGGATTTGTTTCGAACGTTTATAAACGTTTTGCTTAAATTCTAAAAAGGTGACACGTTTGGATTGTTTCGTAACCTTTGCTAACGTTTGGCTTAAATCGCTAAAAAAGTGAAACGTTTGATTTGTTTCGTAACGTTTGTTTACATTTGCCTTAAATTGCTAAAAAGGTTAATCATTTGGATTTGTTTCCTAACATTTGTAAACGTTAGGCTTAACTCTAAAAAAAGGTGAAACATTTGGTTTTGTTGCGTAACGTTTGTAAACGTTCGGCTTAAATCGCTAAAAAGGTAAAACGTTTGGATTTGTTTTGTAACATTTGTAAACGTTCAGCTTAAATCACTAAAAAGGTGAAACGTTTAGTTTTGTTTTGTAACGTTTGTAAACGAATGGATTAAATTGCTAAAAATATGAAACGTTTGGGTTTATTTCGTAACGTTTTAATAGTTTGGTTTAAATTGCAAAAAAGGTGAAACGCTTGGATTTGTTTCATAACGTTTGTAAACGTTTGGCTTAAATTGGAAAAAAGGTGAAACGCTTGGATTTGTTTCATAACGTTTGTAAACGTTTGGCTTAAATTGGAAAAAAATTGAAATGCTTGGATTTGTTTTGTAATGTTTGTAAACGTTTGGCTTAAATCGCTGAAAAGGTGAAAAGGTTGAATTTGTTTCGTAACGTTTGTAAAAGTTTGGCTTAAGTTGCTAAAATGGTGAAATGGTGGGATTTGTTTCGTAACGTTTGTAAACGTTTGGCTTAAATTGCTAAAAAGGTGAAAGGCTTGGATTTGTTTCGTAACGTTTTTAAACGTTTGGCTGAAATTGCAAAAAAGGTGAAACGTTTGGTTTTATTTTGTAACGTTTGTAAACGTTCGGCTAAAATCGCTAAAAAGGTGAAACGTTTGGATTTTTTTCGTAACGTTTGTAAACGTTTTGCTTAAATTTCTAAAAAGGTGAAACGCTTGGATTTGCTTCGGAATGTTTGTAAACGTTTGGCTTAAATTCCTAAAAAGGTGAAACGCTTGGATTTGTTTCGGAACGTTTGTAAACGTTTGGCTTAAATCGCTAAAAATGTGAAACATTTGGATTTGTTTCGTAATGTTTTAAATATTTGGTTTTTTTCATAACATTTGTAAACGTTTGGCTTAAATCGCAAAAAAGGTAAACCATTTATATTTGTTTCGTAACGTTTGTAAACGTTTGGCTTAAATTTCTAAAAAGATGAAACGTTTGGATTTGTTTGGCTTAAATTGCAAAAATGGTGAAATTGGATTTGTTTCGTAACATTTGTATATATTTGGCTTAAATCACTAAAACTGTGAAACTTTTGGATTTGTTTTGTAACGTTTGTAAAAGTTTGGCTTAAATTGCTAAAAGGTCGAAACGTTTGGATTTGTTTCGTAACGTTTGTAAACGTTTGGCTTAAATCGCAATAAAGGTGAAACGTTTGGATTTTTTCCGAAACGTTTGTAAACTTTAGGCTTAAATTGCTAAAAAGGTGAAAACGCTTGGATTTGTTTCGTAACGTTTGTAAACGTTTGGCTTATATTGCTAAAAAGGTGAAACGCTAGGATTTGTTTCTTAGCGTTTGTAAACGTTTGGCTTAAATAGCTAAAAATGTGAAACATTTGGATTTGTTTCATAACCTTTGTAAATGTTTAGCTTAAATCGCTAAAAAGGTGAAACATTAAGATTTGTTTTGTAACGTTTGTAAACGTTTAGCTTCGTTCGCAAAAAAGGTGAAACGTTTGTATTTTTATTTTTGTAACGTTTGTAAACGTTTGGCTTAAATAGCTAAAAAGGTGAAATGCTTGGATTTGTTTCGTAGCGTTTGTAAGAATTTTGTTTAAATTTCTAATAAGGTAAAACTATTGGATTTGTTTCGTAACGTTTGTGATTTCGCTTAAATTGCTAAAAAGGTGAAACGCTTGGACTTGTTTCGCAACATTTGTAAATGTTTGGCTTAAATCGCTAAAAATGTGAAACGTTTGGATTTTTTTTGTATCGTTATAAACGTTTGGCTTCAATCGCAAAAAAGGTGAAAAGTTTGAATTTTTTTGTAATGTTTGTAAATGTTTGGCTTAAATAGCTAAAAAGGTGAAACGCTTGGATTTGTTTCGTAACGTTTGTAAACGTTTGGCTTAAATTGCTAAAAAGGTGAAACTATTGGATTTGTTTCGTAATGTTTGTAAACGTTTGGCTTAAATTACTAAAAAGGTGAAACGCTTGGATTTGTTTCGTAACGTTTGTAAGCGTTTGCCTTAAATTGCTAAAAAGGTGAAACGTTTGGATTTGTTTCGTATCGTTTTAAACGTTTGGTTTTGTTTCGTACTGTTTGTACCCGTTCGGCTTAAATCGCTAAAAAGGTGAATTTTTTGGATTTGTTTTGTAATGTTTGCAAACGTTTGGCTTAAATCGCTAAAAAGGTGAAACGTTTGGATTTGTTTGTAACGTTTGTAAACGTTTGGCTTAAATCTCTAAAATGGGAAAACGTTTGGATTTGTTTTGTAACGTTTGTAAACGTTTGGCTAAAATCGCTAAAAAGGTGAAACGTTTGGATTTTTTTGTAATGTTTGTAAACGTTTGGCTTAAATCGCTGAAAAGGTGAAAAGGTTGAATTTGTTTCGTAACGTTTGTAAAAGTTTGGCTTAAATTGCTAAAATGGTGAAATGGTTGGATTTGTTTCATAACGTTTGTAAACGTTTGGCTTAAATTGTTAAAAAGGTGAAATGTTTGGATTTGTTTCATAACTTTTGTAAACGTTAGGCTTAAATTTCTAAAAAGGTGAAACACTTGGATTTGTTTCGTAACGTTTGTAAACGTTTGGCTTAAATTGCTAAAAAGGTGAAACGCTTGGATTTGTTTCTTAACTGTCACGACCCATTTTCATGAATCGCGACCGGCGCTAGGGTATGGGTATGGTTGTACCAAAACCCGTAGCTAGCCTTACAGTTAACCTTATAAATACATAACCTGCAAGAAAACAATGCTCGGGCGCAATCGAGACTCCAGCCTAGTTCTAACAGTTCATAAATACAATATTTATATAATAGATGCTCGATCAATTCCGAGTCTCCAACATAGCATAAATATTTAATAACCCAAATTATTATATTAATGCCAAAACAACAATTAATCAATTGAATAATTCTAATAACAAGTATTAGACAAGTACAACTTCTAATTACTACTGCAGTCTAAGAATAAAATCAATTTAATAGTTTTAATAAAATAAAATAAACCTCTGAGGAAATAAAGAATCAGAGACCAGCTGACTCGCTCAAATCACAACCCTGGGGAAAATTGGGAAAAACAACAGGGTCAGATTTACTGAGTAAAGTTTATATAACCATTTACATTTATTAAGTTGAAAACTTTAAAAAAACGTTTAATAAAACATTTTCATTATGGATTATCAATGAAACCCTAAACCACAATTCTAAATCCATTGTCGTGTCGGTGAGACGTATCTCAATAACCAATCCCCGACTATCACTTAATAAAATAGTGAGCTCAGGAGACGTATCTTCCACCGGTGCACTCACTAAGGTGAGACGTATCTCAAACCTACCTCAATACCATACTCATTACCGGTGCGCACGCAGTCCCGATGATGCCCATCGAGTAGCACGTTCCAAATCAAATCCACAATGCCGAAAAACAGTTCAAAAGCTGTTTATACATATACATATACAAAATATAACATTTTCTTAATAAAGAGGTAAATAGATATATAAACTCACTGCTTGCTATTCCACGTGAAACCTGGCAAGCAATCTAACTGTGCTTCGCCTCTGAAGTACGAAATAATCGACGAGTCTAGACAAGGTATAAAATCAAAATTTAAAAATGGACCCTAACTCTAGAGAGTACTAGACACCACATAGGACTAGCACAAACAACAAGTCAAGGTAAAAGCCACACAGAGTAAACACAATACCCAAATAATTTTGATACTATAAACAAGTCCAGTCTATTGAGTTCCCGCTTTAAAATCCGTTTCAGAACATATTATTTAAATATTTATTAAATAATAAATCAATTTAATTTTCAAATAGTGGGTTAACCGAGTACCGATAACTACCAAGTTGACCTCACATGTCGGGCGACCCAAGTCTAACCCGACCAAATATTTTATCAAAATTATAAACCACGGTTTATAATTCCAAAATAATATTTTTTGATAAAATAATAATCAAATATAAAATCGGAACTCAATAACTTGAAACATAAGTAATCAACAATCATTATAATTACTTAACTAAAATAAGTTAGGAAAAATAATTTAAAAGTTAAATTGTAATTTAGCCAATTTGGCACAACAAGCCAAAAGTCTCAAAAATAATAATTACCCGAATAATTATTCAATTAAAAGATAATAAAACAAACTATCTTGATGTATGGAAATAATCACCATAACCATGGTGATTATAATGAGTGCAAACTATTTTCCATGGATCCCAGATAATGAGTGCAAATAAAACTATAACCATGGTGATTATGAAACATTTGTTCCATCAATTATAATAATCTATGGCAAAATAATAATACTGTTGCAAACTATTGCAGCTAGCACTCTCAAGTCGAACTTTGCATACAATTTGATAACTAAATTTGATATATTTACTTTTATATGGGTTTACAGCAAGTATTCACCTTACTTCTTCCAATTGGCTTCAGTTACTCAATTTGAATTTTAATTAGCAAGTGCACCGCAAATTTAATCCGGATAGATTTTTGTTTTCAGTATTTCAAAACAAATTCAAGAAGCTTTCTTTAATTTTGTCACCTATACATAATTTCTAGAATTGTTTTCAGTATTTCACCCAAAGAAGGTATGGGCTAGTCCAATGGTATTTGCCGGAAAAGAACATCTAATTCAATCACTCAGCATTTGATTACAATTTCAAGCTACAAAAGACACTGTTGTAGGATTAAATTTACAATCTCAATATCAATACATAGTATGGTGATGCTAATCTTTATTGTTAATGCAACTATCAAATCCTCAAAGAATAACATATTAATCAATAACCAGAATACAGCAGCCACAATTAACAATCCAAACAGCATCCCAAAACAGCAAAAGCAGTGAAACGATGGCGATTCGTACGGAGAGGATAACGTACCAAATAACAAATTTCAATCGTAGAATCGAAGAGGACTGAGTTAGCTACGCCAGCAAACAATGAATCTCGCTTCGTTGCTAAAACGAACGAGATATTGATCAGGAACGATAAGGACCATTAATGAATTAAACTGAAATTCAAAAGTTACTCACGCAATCAGGGAGGGATTGAGAGAGTGAATTTTTCAGAGATTTGCAGAATAACGTGACGGCTAAGGTTGAATAATAGAAGAATGATTAGGGTAAAAAAAAATATAGATTAAATAGGCAAGAAACGGCTAGGGTTAATGAACTAAACTGAAGAATAAAAGAAGAATGCAGGTCACATTCTTGCGAGCCAACATAACGTTTAATACTTGATTGGACTTTTTATCACTAATATTAAAATACTATCACCATTAAAAATAATAATGAGAATAAAAGGATAACTAACTTTTGTAGTGTATTAAGATTATTCAACAATACACATATATAATTTGGTTAACGAGATCCAACCAAAATTTGGTCGAACCGAATTTTGGATGACCCAAAACCAACCCAACACGAATCGGATCACGATTCGAACCACAAATCGAACCTCGAATATGCAAACGACTCCAAAATTACTGGAATCCCATTGGAAAAAGCCAAAAAAAAAAATTACGGGATATTACATTCTCTCCAACTTATTAAAAATTCGTCCTCGAATTTAAAACAAAACAACCGACGTACAACATAGCGTAAAACTACGCGTCAATCTGAACAAGATGCACGTAACAAAAGTGAAAACGCATCCACAAGATACCTAACGAAATCAAAGACAACAAAAACAACAATACTGCAAACGAACCCTTTCTTTCAAGAACAGTTCTCAACCAAGAACCACCCCAACTGTGCTCAAAAGTTTTCCGTACTCAACAACCAACGCACTTGCGTAAGCAAAACTCAACAGGTTGTTTCTCGAATCTTAACTCAATACTACCATTTGTATAAACCGAACAATCTCAAATGCCCACTAAAGCATCGACACTAACTTCCACTTAATAGAAATGATAATTCCAACTCTAGGTGAAATCAACTACGATAAAACAAACTCTACTACACAACAATCGACTGATATACTTAGGATAATTAAGAACGAATCTCAAATCTTAAATCTAAAACTGATTTGCAATGTAAGCGATCACAATACACATATGTACACTATTCTGATTCTAACAACTTGGTGTTCCAACTATTACTCAATACACGAAATGTGAATAAACAATAACTTTCCAACTGAGAGTCATGATTACTCTTTACCGGAGTGGCTTCCAAAACCATCTCGAATCTTATCTATTATAAAATTCTCAATAACAGAGTGCAAGATTAAGCCTAAAACTCAACTCTAGGTCTACAATTCCAAACTCTATCGTCTCAAACAGGGATACTGAAAACACAGCTGATAAAATCTATTACTCTACCACACTAACTTTCTTCTACTTATAACAAGCTCGACATCAACATAATCGATCATAATACTCAATAATTTCATATAATGTTTCGGTAAAAAACAAACATCATAAGAATCACCAATTTTGAAAATACTACTAACTTCGTGAATCATAAACACAAAACTCTTATCGTCATTCAAAAGAATAAGTAAACTTAACTCATGATAGCAGAATCTCCAGATTAGTAACAAAATCTCAATCCTAGTTATTCCTCCAATCATTCAAAAATAATATAGGTCGTAATAATCTAAGTATCTAATCATCAACTTACATCCTAACTATGTCTCACAAACTTAACTTTATTCCATACAAACATATTTAATATTCGAACAAAACAATATCAAAACTCTCAATGATTAAACCCTCAATCTACAGTGTCGACCAACCAACTTTGTTGTCGAAACTCACCAAACACAATCATCAGATTTTTTTTTTTCAAATCAACTAGTTCATATACCCAAATCAAATCTAAATTCTCAAAATAAATTTTGAATTGCACTCTTATAAGATGATATAATTACAAGTTGATTTTGATACGAAAATTCAAATTTGTTGTAGCATGTCTTGATTTTGGTCTTTTAAGTATGTTGGGCTGATTTCGCTGAATTTCATGTTTGGTTGAACTATTTTTATTATTTTTATTTTTGTCACTTCGTTTGGAGTAACACGTGAGATGAATTAATTCACGTGGTCATGGATGACTTACCTTGTTTTATGGACTTAATATGTGAGTAAGATCATTGTTTAGACCCCAGTTGCTTTTGTCTTCGTTTTTAGTTTTGATGGATTTGCTGTTTTGTTTGTGAGTTGAAATCTTTGGGTTTTGATATTGAGGAAGTGTAGGAATTTTTTTTTTGAAACGGTTGGTAGTTTCTGATTATACAGGAAAGGAATATCGGTAATCCTGACCCGAGATTTTAAATATGGATTATCAATGAAACCCTAAACCACAATTCTAAATCCATTGTCGTGTCGGTGAGACGTATCTCAATAACCAATCCCTGACTATCACTTAATAAAATAGTGAGCTCAGGAGACGTATCTTCCACCGGTGCCCTCACTAAGGTGAGACGTATCTCAAACCTACCTCAATACCATACTCATTACCGGTGCGCACGCAGTCCCGATGATGCCCATCGAGTAGCACGTTTCAAATCAAATCCACAATGCCGAAAAACAATTCAAAAGCTGTTTATACATATACATATACAAAATATAACATTTTCTTAATAAAGAGGTAAATAGAGATATAAACTCACTGCTTGCTATTCCACGTGAAACCTGGGAAGCAATCTAACTGTGGTTCGCCTCTGAAGTACGAAACAATCGACGAGTCTAGACAAGGTATAAAATCATAATTAAAAATAGACCCTAACTCTAGAGAGTACTAGACACCACGTAGGACTAGCACAAACAACAAGTCAAGGTAAAAGCCACACAGAGTAAACACAATACCCAAATAATTTTGATACTATAAACAAGTCCAGTCTATTGAGTTCCCGCTTTAAAATCCGTTTCATAACATATTATTTAAATATTTATTAAATAATAAATCAATTTAATTTTCAAATAGTGGGTTAGCCGAGTACCGATAACTACCAAGCTAACCTCACATGTCGGGCGACCCAAGTCTAACCTGACCAAATATTTTATCAAAATTATAAACCACGGTTTATAATTCTAAAATAATATTTTTTGATAAAATAACAACCAAATATAAAATCGGAACTCAATAACTTGAAACATAAGTAATCAACAGTCATTATAATTACTTAACTAAAATAAGTTAGGAAAAATAATTTAAAAATTAAATTGTAATTTAGCCAATTTGGCACAACAAGCCAAAAGTCTCAAAAATAATAATTACCCGAATAATTATTCAATTAAAAGATAATAAAACAAACTATCTTGATATATGGAAATAATCACCATAACCATGGTGATTATAATGAGTGCAAACTATTTGCCATGGATCCCAGATAATGAGTGCAAATAAAACTATAACCATGGTGATTATGAAACATTTGTTCCATCAATTATAATAATCTATGGCAAAATAATAATACTGTTGCAAACTATTGCAGCTAGCACTCTCAAGTCGAACTTTGCATACAATTTGATAACAAAATTTGATATATTTACTTTTATATGGGTTTACAGCAAGTATTCACCTTACTTCTACCAATTGGCTTCAGTTACTCAATTTGAATTTTAATTAGCAAGTGCACCGCAAATTTAATCCGGATAGATTGTTGTTTTCAGTATTTCAAAACAAATTCAAGAAGCTTTCTTTAATTTTGTCACCTATACATAATTTCTAGAATTGTTTTCAGTGTTTCACCCAAAGAAGGTATGGGATAGTCCATTGGTATTTGCCGGAAAAGAACATCTAATTCAATTACTCAGCGTTTGATTACAATTTCAAAAGCTACAAAACACACTGTTGTAGGATTAAATTTACAATCTCAATATCAATACATAGTATGGTGATGCTAATCTTTATTGTTAATGCAACTATCAAATCCTCAAAGAATAACATATTAATCAATAACCAGAATACAGCAGCCACAATTAACAATCCAAACAGCATCCCAAAACAGCAGAAGTAGTGAAACGATAGCGATTCGTACGGAGAGGATAACGTGCCAAATAACAAATTTCAATCGTAGAATCGAAGAGGACTGAGTTAGCTACGCCAGCAAACAATGAATCTCGCTTCGTTGCTAAAACGAACGAGATATTGATCAGGAACGATAAGGACCATTAATGAATTAAACTGAAATTCAAAAGTTACTCACCGAATTGCAGCAATCAGGGAGGGATTGAGAGAATTAAATTTTCAGAGATTTGCAGAATAACGTGACGGCTAAGGTTGAATAATAGAAGAATGATTAGGGTAAAAAAAATATAGATTAAATAGGCAAGAAACGGCTAGGGTTAATGAACTAAACTGAAGAATTAAAGAAGAAGGCAGGTCACATTCTTGCGAGCCAACATAACGTTTAATACTTGATTGGGCTTTTTATCACTAATATTAAAATACTATCACCATTAAAAATAATAATGAGAATAAAAGGATAACTAACTTTTGTAAACGTTTAGCTTAAATTGCTAAAAAG
The DNA here is from genome assembly GCF_937616625.2 of Mercurialis annua. Classification (NCBI taxonomy): domain Eukaryota; kingdom Viridiplantae; phylum Streptophyta; class Magnoliopsida; order Malpighiales; family Euphorbiaceae; genus Mercurialis; species Mercurialis annua. Next base: position 33,683,313 of record NC_065574.1, on the reverse strand, counting down.
GTGAAACATTTGGATTCGTTTCATAACCTTTCTAAATGTTTAGCTTAAAACGCTAAAAAGGTGAAATGTTAGGATTTGTTTCGTAACGTTTGTAAACGTTTGGCTTAAATCGCTAAAAAGGCGAAATTTTTGGATTTGTTTCGTAACGTTTGTAAACGTTTGGCTTCAATCGCAAAAAAGGGGAAATGTTTGGAATTGTTTTATCACTTTTTTAAACGTTTGGCTTAAATAGCTAAAAAGGTAAAACGCTTGGATTTGTTTCGTAATGTTTGTTAACGTTTGGCTTAAATTGGTAAAAAGGTGAAACTATTGGATTTGTTTCCTAACGTTTGTAAATATTTGGCTTAAATTGCTAAAAAAATGAAACGCTTGGATTTGTTTCGTAACGTTTGCAAACGTTTGGCTTAAATCGCTAAAAATGTGAAACATTTGGATTTGATTTGCATCATTTTAAAAGTTTAGTTTTGTTTCGTAACGTTTGTAACCGTTCGGCTTCAATCGCTAAAAAGGGGAAACGTTTTGGTTAGTTTTGTAATGTTTGTAAACGTTTGGCTTAAATCGCTAAAAAGGTGAAACGTTTGGATTTGTTTGTAACGTTTGTAAACGTTTAGCTTAAATCGCTAAAATGGTGAAACGTTTGGATTGGTTTCGTAATGTTTGTAAACGTTTGGCTAAAATTTGTAAAAAGGGGAAACGTATGGATTTTTTTGAAACGTTTGTAAACGTTTAACTTAACCAGCTGAAAAGGTGAAATGGTTGAATTTGTTTCAAAACGTTTATAAAAGTTTAGCTTATATTGATAAAATGCTGAAACGGTTGGATTTGTTTCGTAACGTTTGTAAATGTTTGGCTTAAATTTCTAAAAAGGGGAAACGCTTGGATTTGTTTCGTAACGTTTGTAAACGTTTGGCTTAAATTGCCAAAAATGTGAAAAAAATGGATTTGTTTCATAACCTTTGTAAACGTTTGGCTTAAATCGCTATAAAGGTGAAACGTTTGGATGTGTTTCCTACGTTTGTAAATGTTTGGCTTAAATCTCTAAAAAGGTGAAACGTTTGGATTTGTTTCGTAACATTTTGTAAACGTTGGGCTTATATCGCTAAAAAGGTGAAATTGGATTTGTTTCGTAACATTTGTAAATGTTTGGCTTAAATCGCTAAAAAGGTAAAACGTTTGGATTTGTAAACGTTTGGCTTAAATCGCTAAAAAGGTGAAACATTTGAATTTGTTTCGTAACGTTTGTAAAAGTTTGGCTTAAATTGCTAAAATGGTGAAACGGTTGGATTTGTTTCGTAACATTTGTAAGCATTTGGCTTAAATTGCTAAAAAGGTAAAACACTTTTATTTGTTTCGTAACGTTTGTAAACGTTTGGATAAAATTGCTAAAAAGGTGAAATGTTGGGATTTGTTTCCTACGTTTGTAAATGTTTGGCTTAAATCGTTAAGAAGGGGAAACGTTTGGATTTTTTTCGTAATGTTTGTAAACGTTTGGCTTAATTCGCTAAAAGGGTGAAATGTTTGGATTTTTTTCGTATCGTTTGTAAACGTTTGGCTTAAATCGCAAAAATGGTGAAACATTTGGATTTATTTCTTAAGCTTTGTAAACGTTTGATTTAAATTTCTAAAAAGGTGAAACGCTTTGATTTGTTTCGTAGCGTTTGTAAACGTTAGGCTTATATTGCTAAAAAGGAGAAACGCTTGGATTTGTTTCGCAATGTTTGTAAACGTTTAGCTTAAATCACAAAAAATGAGAAACGTTGTGATTTGTTTCGTACCGTTTGTAAACGTTTGGCTTAAATATCTAAAAAGGTGAAACGTTTAGATTTTTTTGTATCGTTTGTAAATGTTTGGCTTTAGTCGCTAAAAAGGGGAAACATTTGAATTTGTTTCGTAACGTTTCTAAACGTTTGGCTTAAATAGCTAAAATGGTGAAACACTTGGATTTGTTTTGTAACGTTTATAAACGTTCGGCTTAAATTGCCAAAAAGGTGAAACTCTTGGATTTGTTTCGTAACGTTTGTAAACGTTTGGCTTAAATTGCCAAAAAGGGGAAACTCTTGGATTTGTTTCGTAACGTTTGTAAACGTTTGGCTTAAATTGCTAAAAATTTGAAACGTTTGGATTTGTTTCGTAACGTTTGTAAACGTTTGGCTTCAATCGATAAAAAGGTGAAACGTTTGGATTTGTTTCGTAATGTTTTAAACGTTTGGCTTATATGGCTAAAAAGCTAAAACGCTTGGATTTGTTTCGTTTTGTTTGTAAACTTTTGGCTTAAATTCCTAAAAAGGTGAAACGCTTGGTTTTGTTTCGTAATGTTTGTAAACGTTTGGTTTAAATTGCTAAAATGGGGAAATATTTGAATTTGTTTTGTAATTTTTATAAACGTTAGGCTAAAATCGCTAAAAAGGTGAAACGTTTGGTTTTATTTCGTAATATTTGTAAACGTTCGGATTAAATCGCTAAAAAGATGAAACGTTTGGATTTGTTTCGTAACGTTTGTAAACGTTTGGCTTCAATTGCTAAAAAGGTGAAACGCTTGGATTTGTTTTATAACGTTTGTAAACGTTTGGTTTAAATTGCTAAAAAGGTGAAACGCTTGGAGTTGTTTCGTAACTTTTGTAAACGTTTGGCTTAAATTGCTAAAAAGGTGAAATGCTTGGATTTTTTTCATAACCTTTGTAAACGTTCGGCTTAAATCTCTAAAAAGGTGAAACGTTTAGATTTGTTTCTTAACCTTCGTAAACGTTTGGCTTAAATCGCTAAAAAGGCGAAATGTTTGGATTTGTCTCGTAACGTTTGTCAACGTCTGGCTTAAATCGATGAAAAGGCGAAACGTTGGGATTGGTTTTGTAATCTTTGTAAACAATTGGCTTCAATCGCTAAAAAGGGGAAACGTATGGATTTGTTTCGTAACCTTTGTAAACATTTGGCATAAATCGCTAAAAAGGTGAAATATTTGGATTTGTTTCGGTACGTTTTAAACGTTTGGCTTAAATCTCTAAAATGGGGAAACATTTGTATTTGTTTCGTAACGTTTGTAAACGCTAAAAAGAGAAACGTTTGGATTTGTTTCGTAACGTTTTTAAATGTTTGCCTTAAATTTCTAAAAAATTGAAACGCTTGAATTTGTTTCGGAACGTTTATAAACGTTTGGCTTAAATTTCTAAAAAGGTGAGATGCTTCGTTTTGTTTCGTAACGTTTGTAAGGGTTTGGCTTAAATTGCTAAAAATGTGAAACTTTTGGATTTGTTTTGGAACGTTTTTAAATGTTTGGCTTAAATTGCTAATAAGGTGAGATGCTTCGTTTTGTTTCGTAACGTTTGTAAGGGTTTGGCTTAAATTGCTAAAAATGTGGAACCTTTGGATTTGTTTCGTAACGTTTTAAAGGTTTGGCTTATATTTCTTAAAAGGTGAAACGCTTGGATTTGTTTCGTAACATTTGTAAACTTTTGGCTGATATTGCTAAAAAGGTGAAATGCTTGGATTTGTTTTGTAATGTTTGTGAACATTTGGCTTAAATTGCTAAAAAGGTGAAACGCTTGGTTTTGTTTCGCAACGTTTGTAAACGTTTTCCTTAAACCGCTAAAAATTATGAAACGTTTGGATTTGTTCCGTAACATTTTAAACGTTTTGTTTTGTTTCGCAACGTTTGTAAACATTTGTCTTAAATCGCTAAAAAGGTGAAACATTTGGATTTGTTTCATAACATTTGCAAATGTTTGGCTTATGTCACTAATAAGGTGAAACGTTTGGATTTGTTTCGTATCGTTGGTAAATGTTTGGCATAAATAGCTAAAAATGTGAAACGTTTGGATTTGTTTCATAACGTTTGTAAACGTTTGACTTAAATCGCTAAAAAGGTGAAACGTTTGGATTTGTTTCGTATAGTTTGAAAGGGTTTGGCTTATATCGCTAAAAAGGTGAAACGTTGGGATTTGTTTCTTAACCTTTGTAAATGTTTGGCTTAAATCGCTAAAAAGGTGAAACGTTTGGATTTGTTTCGTAACGTTCGTAAATGTTTGGCCTAAATCGCTAAAAAGGTGAAACGTTTGGATTTGTTTCGTATCGTTTGTAAACGTTTGGCTTAAATTTCAAAAAGGGCGAAACGTTTAGATTTGTTTCACAACCTTCGTAAACGTTTGGCTTAAATCGCTAAAAAGGCGAAACGTTTGGATTTGTTTTGTAACGTTTGTAAACGTTTGACTTATATTGCTGAAAAGCCGAAACATACGGATTTGTTTCGTAATGTTTGGAAACAATTGGCTTCAATCACTAAAAAGGCAAAATGTTTGGATTTGTTTCAGTTTTAAACGTTTGACTTAAATCGCTAAAATGGGAAAACATTTGTATTTCTTTCGTAACGTTTGTACACGTTTGGCTAAAATTGCTCGAAAAGTGAAATGTTTGGTGTTTTTTCGTAACGTTTGTAAATGTTCGTCTTAAATCGCAAAAAGGGAAACGTTTGGATTTGTTTCGTAACGTTTGTAAACGTTTGCCTTAAATTTCTAAAAAGGTGAAACCCTTGAATTTGTTTCGGAACGTTTATAAACGTTTGGCTTAAATTGCTAATAAGGTGAAACGCTTGGATTTATTTCGTGACGTTTGCAAATATTTGGCTTAAATTGCTAATAAGGTGAGACGCTTCATTTTGTTTCGTAACGTTTGTAAGGGTTTGGCTTAAATTGCTAAAAATGGGAAACGTTTAGATTTGTTTCATAACGTTTTAAACGTTTGGCTTATATTGCTAAAAAGGTGAAATCCTTGGATTTGTTTCGTAAGTTTGTAAACGTTTGGCTTATATTGCTAAAAAGGTGAAACGCTTGGATTTGTTTTGTATTGTTTGTAAACGTTTGGCTTAATTTGCTAAAAAGGTGAAACGCTTGGTTTTGTTTCGCAGCGTTTGTAAACGTTTTCCTTAAACCGCTAAAAATGTAAAACGTTTGGATTTGTTTCGTAACGTTTTAAACGTTTTGTTTTGTTTCGTAAAGTTTGTAAACGTTTGGCTTAAATAGCTAAAAAGGTGAAACGTTTGGATTTGTTTCATAACGTTTGAAATGTTTGGCATATGTCACTAAAAAGGTGAAACGTTTGGATTTGTTTTGTAGCGTTGGTAAATGTTTGGCTTATTTCGCTAATAAAGGTGAAACATTTGGAGTTGTTTTGTAATGTTTGTAAACGTTTGGCTTAAATCGCTAAAAAGATGAAACGCTTGGATTTAGTTCGTATCGTTTGAAAGCGTTTGGCTTAAATTGCTAAAAAGGTGAAATGCTTGTTTTTGTTTCGTAACGTTTGTAAACGTTTGGCTTAAATTGCTAAAAAGGTGAAACGCTTGGTTTTGTTTCGCAACGTTTGTAAACGTTTTCCTTAAACTGCAAAAACTGTGAAACGTTTGGATTTGTTTCGTAACGTTTCAAACGTTTTGTTTTGTTTCGTAAAGTTGGTAAACGTTTGGCTTACATCGCTAAAAAGGTGAAACGCCTGGATTTGTTTCAAAACGTTTGTAAATGTTTGGCTTATGTCACTAAAAAGGGGAAACGTTTCGATTTGTTTCGTAGTGTTGGTAAATGTTTGGCTTAAATCGCTAAAAAGGTGAAACGTTTGGATTTGTTTCGTAACGTTTGTAAACGTTTGGCTTAAATCGCTAAAAAGGTGAAACGTTTGGATTTGTTTCATAACGTTTGAAATGTTTGGCATATGTCACTAAAAAGGTGAAACGTTTGGATTTGTTTTGTAGCGTTGGTAAATATTTGGCTTATATCGCTAATAAAGGTGAAACATTTGGAGTTCTTTTGTAACGTTTGTAAACGTTTGGCTTAAATCGCTAAAAAGATGAAACATTTGGATTTAGTTCGTATCGTTTGAAAGCGTTTGGCTTAAATTGCTAAAAAGGTGAGATGTTTGTTTTTGTTTCATACCGTTTGGCTTAAATTGCTAAAAAGGTGAAACGCTTGGTTTTGTTTCGCAACGTTTATAAACGTTTTCCTTAATTTGCTAAAACTGTGAAACGTTTGGATTTGTTTCGTAACGTTTTAAACGTTTTGTTTTGTTTCGTAAAGTTTGTAAACGTTTGGCTTAAATCGCTAAAAAGGTGAAACGCTTGGATTTGTTTCAAAACGTTTGTAAATGTTTGGCTTATGTCACTAAAAAGGTGAAACGTTTCGATTTGTTTCGTAGTGTTGGTAAATATTTGGCTTAAATCGCTAAAAAGGTGAAACGTTTGGATTTGTTTCGTAACGTTTGTAAACGTTTGGCTTAAATCGCTAAAAAGGTGAAACGTTTGGATTTGTTTCGTATCGTTTGTAATAGTTTGGCTTATATCGCTAAAAAGGTGAAACGTTTGGATTTGTTTCATGACCTTTGTAAATGTTTGGCTTATATCGCTAAAAAGGTGAAACGTTTGGATTTGTTTCGTAACGTTCGTAAATGTTTGGCCTAAATCGCTAAAAAGGTGAAACGTTTGGATTTGTTTCGTATCATTTGTAAACGTTTGGCTTAAATCTCTAAAAAGGGGAAACTTTTGGATTTGTTTTGTAACTTTTGTAAACGTTTGGCTTAATCTCTAAAAAGGTGAAACGTTTGGATTTGTTTCGTAACGTTTGTCAACGTTTGGCTTAAATCGCTAAAAAGGTGAAACATTTGAATTTATTTCTTACATTTGTAAACGTTAGGCTTAAATTTCTAAGAAGGTTAAATGTTTGGATTTGTTTGGTAGCGTTTGTAAACGTTTGGCTTAAATTGCTAAAAAGGTGAAACATTTGGATTTATTTCGTACCGTTTGTAAACGTTTAAATAGCTAAAAAGGTGAAACGTTTGGATTTGTTTCGTAACATTTGTAAATGTTTGGCTTAAATTCCCAAAAAGGTGAAACGCTTGGATTTGTTTCGTTACGTTTGTAAACTTTTGGCTTAAATTCCTAAAAAGGTGAAACGCTTGGTTTTGTTTCCTAACGTTTGTAAACGTTTGGTTTAAATTGCTAAAATGGGGAAACGTTTGAATTTGTTTCGTAATTTTTGTAAATGTTTGGCTAAAGTCGCTAAAAAGGTGAAACGTTTTGTTTTGTTTCGTAATATTTGTAAACGTTTGGCTCAAACCGCTTAAAATATGAAACGTTTGCATTTGTTTCGTAACATTTGTAAACGTTTGGCTTAAATTGCTAAAAAGTCGAAACGCTTGGATTTGTTTCGTAACGTTTGTAAACGTTTGGCTTAAATTGCTAAAAAGGTGAAACGCTTGGATTTGTTTCGTAATGTTTTTAAACGTTTGGCTTAAATTGCAAAAAAGGTGAAATGCTTGGATTTTATTCATAACCTTTGTAAATGTTTGGCTTAATTCGCTAAAAAGGTGAAACGTTTAGATTTGTTTCATAATCTTTGTAAACGTTTGGCTTAAATCGCTAAAAAGACGAAACTTTTGGATTTGTTTCGAAACGTTTGGCTTAAATTGGTGAAAAGGTGAACCGTTTGGATTTTTTTTGTAACGTTTGTAAACAATTGGCTTCAATCGCTAAAAAGGGGAAACATTTGGATTTAATGTTTGTAAACGTTTGGCATAAATCGCTAAAAAGGTTAAATATTTGGATTTGTTTTGGTACGTTTTAAACGTGTGGCTTAAATCGCTAAAATGGGGAAACATTTGTATTTGTTTCGTAACGTTTGTAAACGTTTGGCTTAAATTGCTCAAAAGGTGAAATGTTTGGTTTTGTTTCGTAACGTTTTTTCGTCTTATATCGCTAAAAAGGGAAACGTTTAGATTTTTTTTCGTAACGTTTGTAAACGTTTGCCTTAAATTTCAAAAAAGGTGGTACGCTTGAATTTGTTTCGGAACGTATATAAACGTTTCTCTTAATTTGCGAAAAAGGTGAAACGCTTGGATTTATTTCGTGACATTTGTAAATTTTGGCTTAATTTGCTAATAAAGTGAGACGCTTTGTTTTGTTTCGTAACGTTTGTAAGGGTTTAGCTTAAATTGTTAAAAATGTGAAACGTTTGGATTTGTTTCATAACGTTTTAAACATTTGGCTTATATTGCTAAAAAGGTTAAACGCTTGGATTTTTTTCGTAACGTTTGTAAACGTTTTGCTTAAATTGTTAAAAAGGTGAAACGCTTGGATTTGTTTCGTAACGTTTGGCTTATATTGCTAAAAGGGTGAAACGCTTGGATTTGTTTTGTAATGTTTGTAATCATTTGGCTTAAATTGCTAAAAAGGTGAAACACTTGGTTTTGTTTCGCAACGTTTGTAAACGTTTTCCTTAAACCGCTAAAAATGTGAAAAGTTTGGATTTGTTTCGTAACGTTTTAAACATTTTGTTTTGTTTCGTAACGTTTGTAAATGTTTAGATTAAATCGCTAAAAAGGTGAAACGTTTGGATTTGTTTCATAACATTTCTAAATGTTTGGCTTATGTCAGTAAAAAGGTGAAACGTTTGGATTTGTTTCGTAGCGCTGGTAAATGTTTGGCTTAAATTGCTAAAAACGTGAAACGTTTGGATTTGTTTCGTAACGTTTGTAAACGTTTGGCTTAAATCGCTAAAAAGGTGAAATGTTTGGATTTGTTTCGTATCGTTTGAAAGTGTTTGGCTTATATCGCTAAAAAGGTGAAACGTTTGGATTTGTTTCTTAACCTTTGTAAATATTTGGCTTAAATCGGTAAAGAGGAGAAACATTTGGATTTGTTTCGTGACATTCGTAAATATTTGGCTTAAATCTCTAAAAAGGTGAAACATTTGGATTTATTTCGTATCATTTGTAAAAGTTTGGCTTAAATCTCTAAAAAGGGGAAACGTTTGGATTTCTTTTGTAACGTTTGTAAACTTTTGCCTTAATCGCTAAAAAGGTGAAACGTTTGGATTTGTTTCTTACATTTGTAAACGTTTGGCTTAAATTACTAAAAAGGGGAAACGTTTGGATTTGTTTGGTAGCGTTTGTAAACGTTTGGCTTAAATTGCTAAAAAGGTGAATCGTTTGGATTTGTTTCGTACCGTGTGTAAACGTTTGGCTTAAATAGCTAAAAAAGTGGAACGTTTGGATTTGTTTCGTAACGTTTGTAAATGTTTGGCTTAAATTGCTAAAAAGGTGAAACGCTTGGATTTGTTTCGTTGCGTTTGTAAACTTTTGGTTTAAATTCCTAAAATGGTGAAACGCTTGGTTTTGTTTCGTAACGTTTGTAAATGTTTGGTTTAAATTGCTAAATATGTGAAACTTTTGGATTTGTTTCGCAACGTTTGTAAACATTTGGCTTCAATTACTAAAAATGTGAAACGTTTGGATTTGTTTTGTAACGTTTGTAAACATTTGGCTTAAATCGCTAAAAAGGGGAAACATTTGGATTTGTTTCGTAACGTTTTAAACGTTTGCAGAAATCGCTAATATTGGGAAAGGTTTGGATTTATTTCGTAACGTTTGTAAAGGTTTGGCTTAAATCGCTATTAATGGGAAACATTTGGTTTTGTTTCGTAACATTCGTAAACGTTCGGCTTCAATCGCCAAAAAGATGAGACGTTTGGATTTGTTTCTTAACGTTTGTAAACGTTTTACTTAAGTTGTTAAAAAGGTGAAACGCCTAGATTTGTTTCGTAATGTTTGCAATCGTTTGTCTTAAATTGCTAAAAAGGTGAAACGCTTGGCTATCTTTTGTAACGTTTGTAGAAGTATGGTTTTGTTTCGCAATGTTTGGATTTGTTTCGTAACGTTTGTAAACGTTTGGATTAAATCCCTATAAAGGTGAAACTTTTGGATTTAAATTGCTAAAAAGGGGAAACGTTTGGATTCGTTTCTTAAAGTTTGTAAACGTTTGGCTTAAATCGCTAGAAAGGTGAAAGGTTTGGATTTGTTTTGTAACGTTTGTAAACGTTTTGCTTAAATTGCTAAAAAGGTGAAACATTTGGTTTTGTTTCATAACGTTTGTAAACGTTTGGTCAAAATAAGGTGAAACGCTTGGATTTTTCGTAGCGTTTGTAAACATTTGGCTTAAATCGCTAAAAAGGTGAAATGCTTGTATTTATCTCTATTAATAAGCTAGAGCATGTCTTAAGAATGCAACACCTTGCATGCTAGGTGTCACACACCAAGCAAAGGTGTTGCCACCACATGACACCTTTCATGTGGTGACATCATATAGGCGATGTCCTCATATGACATCACATATATGACATGACCATATCTCATCATCACCATGACATCATCATTCCACTAACCTATGATTAATGCTTTAAGTATCATTAATATCACTAATTAATTACTTAAGCCTTATAATCATAAAACTTGGTTAAAATATAATTACGTTCCTACTAATTTATAACTGTTATAAATTAGTCCCTAATTAACTTGGACATAGTACAATTAGGTTCCTACTAATTGATAACTCTTACAAATTAGTCCCTAATTTGTATTTAATTTTCATTTTAGATTAATTTCTGACATATGCTAGTACCTATATGAAATCGATCTTTTGTAAACTCAATCGGTTGCACACTGTATTGTGTGTGACTAACTAGGTTCACATCTGTATGGCAACGAGAGTCATAAGAAACGCCTTTCTTATATTAAATAATTAAATCCCATTTAATTATTAATTCTCGTAGATCGAGAGTGACGTCTAGCGACACATCACGACCCCCAAATAGAGATGAATGTTTCGATGCATTCTTAATGAACCAATGTTCATAATTACCGTACACACAAAATTCCCTTCATCTAAGATTCCAATCTCGACTAGTGTCACAGTTAAGTCAACTACTGTTTGTCTTGATCATATGACCTCATCTCTCAGTTCTAATTCTTGATAAATATGACTTCCACTGGAAACAACTTTCTAAGTAAGTCATATACACCTGCGCAGGTTTTATCATCCATCAAGAACAATTCGAGATAACATAGAATCTTGTCTCCGTTCATCCAGAGTGATGTATCCTTTCTAGGTTAAAAACCTATCTCCATATACAACTAACTAGCGCCAACACATTCCGCGGCCCTAGCTCATGAAAGATCTACGTTTAAGGAGTATCAAACTCTAATCACCTATATACAAGATAGTGTCACCGCAAGTCAAAGGACATATGTACAATTATGAACTAGATGACATTAAATGGACTTTAATGAATTACCATGTATAAGTCATCTAGCGTCACTTGTTCGACTCACTCAACACCTTGAGTGTCCACATGTTTATTCTGATCCTCATCAAGTAGTATGAGACTCACTACTTCCTATAATTTAGTAACTCTTTACTAATCATGGGCTAATAATCACCCACGGCCCCTGACTTTAGGGGCACCTTACGACAAACCCCCTGATAAAAAAAAACGATCAGTAAACCCCCTGATCTTTGTGGCGGTGCTCGCTAAACCCCCTAAACCCCAAATATGACGAAAATACCCCTGGCGCCGTCTTTTTCAGTCAACTGTCATTTTTTTTAAAGAAAACATTCTGACGGCGCCACGTCAGCAACATACCTTAAAAATTACAAACACCCAAAATACCACTAATTTAATTTAGAAAAAGACAAAAATAAAATAAATCAACCCAATCTAAACCATTTGATTAACCGACCCAACCACCGCCACCCGACCAACCTGCCACCCGACCGCCGGAAAATTTCCCGGTCATCTTCTCCGAGATGACCGGAAAATTTTCCGGTCATACTCAGATCTGTTCTTGGAACAGATCCGGCGACATTACGTTTGTAAATGTTTCGTTTTTTTTCGTAACGTTTGTGAACGTTTGTATTTGTTTCGTAATGATTTAAACGTTTCGTTTTGTTTCGTAACGTTTGTGAACGTTTGGCTTAAATCGCTAAAAAGGGGAAATGTTTGGATTTGTTTCGTAATGTTTGTAAATGTTTGGTTTAAATTACTAAAAAGGCAAAACGTTTGAATTTGTTTCGAAATGTTTGTATACGTTTGGTTTAAATCGCTAAAAGGGTGAAACGTTTGGATTTGTTTTGTAACGTTTGTAAACGTTTAGCTTAAATTGCTAAAAAGGGGAAACATTTGGATTTGTTTCGTACCGTTTGTTAACGTTTGGCTAAAATTGCTAAAAAGGTGAAATGTTTGGATTTGTTTCGTAACATTTGTAAACGTTTGGCATAAATTGCTAAAAAGGTGAAACGATTGGATTTGTTTCGTACCGTTTGTAAATGTGGCTCAAATTGCTAGAAAGATGAAACATTTGGATTTGTTTCATAATCTTTGTAAACGTTTGGCTGAAATCGCTAAAAAGGCGAAACGTTTGGATTTGTTACGTAACGTTTGTAAACGTTTGGCTTAAATTGCTAAAAAGGTGAAACGCTTGGTTTTGTAACGTTTGTAAAGGTTTGGCTTAAATCGCTAAAAATGTGAAACTTTTGTATTTGTTTCGTAACGATTTAATCGTTTTGTTTTGTTTCGTAACGTTTGTAAACGTTTTGCTTAAATCGCTAAAAAGGGGAAATGTTTGGATTTGTTTCGTAATGTTTGTAAACGTTTGGTTTAAATTACTAAAAAGGCAAAACGTTTGGATTTGTTTCGAAATGTGTGTATACGTTAGGTTTAAATTGCTAAAAAGGTGAAACGTTTGGATTTGTTTTGTAAAGTTTGTAAACGTTTGGCTTAAATCGCTAAAAAGGGGAAACATTTGGATTTGTTTCGTAACATTTGTAAATATTTAGCTTAAATTGCTAAAAAGGTGAAATTCTTGGATTTGTTTAATAACATTTGTAAACGTTTGGCATAAATTGCTAAAAAGGTGAAACGCTTGGATTTGTTTCGTAACGTTTTTAAACGTTTGGCTCAAATTGCTAAAAAGATGAAACATTTGGATTTGTTTCCTAATCTCTGTAAATGTTTAGCTTAAATCGCTAAAAAGGTGAAACGTTTGGATTTGTTACGTAACGTTTGTAAACGTTTGGCTTAAATTGCTAAAAAGGTGAAACGCTTGGATTTGTTTTGTAATGTTTGTAAACTTTTGGCTAAAATGGCTTAAAAGGTGAAACACTTGGTTTTGTTTCGTAACGTTTGTGAACATTTGGCTTAAATCATTAAAAATGTGAAACGTTTGGATTTGTTTCGCAACGTTTTAAAAGTTTGGTTTTGTTTCGTGACGTTTGTAAACGTTTGGCTAAAATCGCTAAAAAGGTGAAGCTTTCGGATTTGTTTTGTTACGTTTGTAAACGTTTGGCTTATATCGTTGAAAAGGGGAAACGTTTGGATTTGTTTAGTAACGTTTGTAAACTTTTTGCTTAAATTGCTAAAATGGTGAAATGTTTGGATTTGTTTCGTAACGTTTGTAAACGTTTTGCTTAAATTGCTAAAAAGGTGAAACTCTTGGATTTCTTTCGTAACGTTTCTAAACGTTTGGCTTAAATTGCTAAAGAGGGGAAACACTTGGATTACTTTCGTTACGTTTGTAAACGTTTGCCTAAAATCGCTAAAAAGGTGAAACACTCGGATTTGTTTCGTAACATTTTTAAACGTTTGTCTTAAATCGTTAAAAAGTGAAACGCTTGGATTTATTTCGTAACGTTTGTAAACGTTTGGCCTAAATTGCTAAAAAGGTGAAACATTTGGATTTGTTTTGTAACATTTGTAAACGTTTGGCTTAAATTGCTAAAAAGGTGAAACGTTTGTATTTGTTTCGTAACGTTTGTAATCGTTTGGATTCAATCACTAAAAATTTAAAACGTTGGGATTTGTTTCGTAACGTTTGGCTTAAATTGCTAAATAGGTGAAACGCTTGGTTTTGTAACGTTTGAAAAGGTTTGGCTTAAATCGCTAAAAAAGTGAAACGTTTGTATTTGTTTCTTAACGATTTAAACGTTTGGTTTTGTTTCGTAATGTTTGTAAACGTTTGGCTTAAATCGCTAAAGAGGTAAAACATTTGGATTTGTTTCGTAATGTTTTTAAACGTTTGGTTTAAATTTCTAAAAAAGAAAATCGTTTGGATTTGGTTCGAAATGTTTGTATATGTTTGGCTTATATCGCTAAAATGGTGAAATGTTTGGATTTGTTTCGTAATGTTTGTAAACGTTTGGCTTAAATTGCTAAAAAGGTGAAACGCTTGGATTTGTTTCGTAACTCTTGTAAACGTTTGGCATAAATTGCTAAAAAGGTGAAACGATTGGATTTGTTTCGTAACGTTTCTAAACGTTTGGCTCAAATTGCTAAAAAGATGAAACATTTGGATTTGTTTCATAATCTTTGTAAATGTTTGGCTTAAATCGCTAAAAAGGTGAAACGTTTGGATTTGTTACGTAGAGTTTGTAAACGTTTGGCTTAAATTGCTACAAAGGTGAAACGCTTGGATTTATTTTGTAATGTTTGTAAACGTTTGGTTAAAATGGCTTAAAAGGTGAAACGCTTGATTTTGTTTCGTAATGTTTGCAAACGTTTGGCTTAAATAACTAAAAATGTGTAACGCTTGGATTTGTTTCGCAACGTTTTAAAAGTTTGGTTTTGTTTCGTAACATTTGTAAACGTTTGCCTAAATTGCTAAAAGGGTGAAGCTTTTGGATTTGTTTCGTTACGTTTGTAAACGTTTGGCTTATATCGCTTAAAAGGAGAAACATTTGGATTCGTTTCGTAACGTTTGTAAACGTTTGGCTTAATTTGCTAAAAACGTGAAACATTTGGATTTGTTTCGTAAAGTTTGTAAATATTTTGCTTAAATTGCTAAAAAGGTGAAACGCTTGGATTTATTTCATAACTTTGTAAACGTTTGGCTTATAGCTAAAAAAGGGGAAACACTTGGATTACTTTCGTTACGTTTGTAAACGTTTGGTTTTGCTTCATAACGTTTGGATTTGTTTCGTAACATTTGTAAACGTTTGGCTTAAATCACTAAAAAGGTGAAACATTTAGATTTGTTTCTTAACGTTTGTAAACGTTTGGATTAAATTGCTAAAAAGGTGAAATGTTTGGATTTCTTTCGCAACGTTTATAAACGTTTGTCTTAAATTGCTAAAAAATGTGAAATGCTTGGATTTGTTTCGTAACGTTTTAAACGTTTGGTATTATTTCGTAATATTTGTAAACGTTTGGCTTAAATCGCAAAAAAGGTGAAACATCCTGTTTTGTTTCGTAACGTTTATAAAAGTTTGGCTTAAATCGGTAAAAAGGTGAAACGTTTGGATTTGTTTCATAACATTTGTAAACGTTTGGCTTAAATCGCTAAAAAGGTTAAACGTTTGGATATTTTTCGTAGCGTTTTTAAATGTTTGTCTTAAATCGTTAAAAAAGGAAACGCTTGGATTTGTTTCGTAACGTTTGTAAATGTTTGACTTAAAATTGCTAAAAAGGTGAATCGTTTGAATTTGTTTCGGAACGTTTGTAAACGTTTGGCTTAAATCGCTAAAAAGTGAAACGTTTGGATTTGTTTCGCAACGTCTGTAAACGTTTGGCTTAAATTGCTAAAAAGGGGAAACGTTTGGATTTGTTTTGTAACGTTTGTAAACGATTGGATTCAATCGCTAAAAATGTGAAACGTTTGGATTTGTTTATTAACGTTTGTAAATGTTTGGCTTAAATCGCTAAAAAGGTGAAACGTTTGGATTTGTTTCGTAACATTTTAAACGTTTGGCTTAAATCACTATAAAGGGGCTGTCACGACCCATTTTCATGAATTGTGACCGGCGCTAGGGTATGGGTAATGTAGTACCAAAACCCGTAGCTAGCCTTTCGGTTAACATACAATTATAATAAACCTGCAAGAAAACCAATGCTCGGGGGCAACCGAGACTTCAACCTAATTCTAGCAGTTATAATATTCAACATTTAATATTATAAATACTCGTTCAACTACGAGTCTACAATATGGCATAAAAGTAAACAGAATAAACAGTATAAACATGCCAAAGCAATATATCCATTCGGACCGATCCGACAAACAATTGTAATAAAAATAAAGACGTCTAGTCAACTACTGCGGTCTAACAACAAAATAGTTTGATAGTTTTACTAAATAAATGGGACCTCCGAGGAAAAGTAAATGCGGAGATCACCAGACTCACTCAGATCATAACCCTGGAAAAAATTGGGAAAACAACGGGGTCAGATATACTGAGATGAGTTTATACAACTATCTATATTTATTAAGTGGAAAACCATTAAAACCATTTAAAACCGTTTAAAACATTTAATAACGATATTACGAATAATAATTGGAACCCTAATCCACAATTCTAAATAATAAACATAATCCAATAGGCCTGGTCCCGAAAGCTGAGCTACACCGAGTTACCACTGAACACACTTTTACCATATCAGAGTCCCGAGAGCTGCGCTACACCGAGTTACTCTATTTGGTCCCGAGAGCTATGCTCACACCGAGTTACCACATTTCTGTATATACCTTACCCAGATCATTACCGGTGCGCACGCAGTCCTAATGATGCCCATTAGGTAGCATGTTCCAACTAAGAGCCATAATATAAAACAGTTCGAAATATACGTACAACATATACATTTAATATTAAAAAACAATTTACTTAATAAAGCGGTAAATAGTAAGTAAAAACTCACAGCTTGCTAATCCACGTGATAACCGGCAAGCAACTAATCCTGGTTCGCCTCTGGAGCACGAACAATAGATGGGTCTAGACAAATAAAATAATTATTAACAACAGACCATAACTCTAGAGTGTACTAGAGACCACATAGGACTAGTACAAATAACACGTCGGAATAAACAATCCAAAACAACACCAAAAATACCAAATAGGTAATAAAGCCCAATTAAAACAAGTCTATTGAGTTCTCGCTTAAAATCCAATTTATGAATATCATTTAATAATACTTAAATAACAATTAATTTCCATATAGTGGGTTAGCCGAGTTACCAATAACTACCAAGCTAACCTCACTTGTCGGATGACCCAAGTCTAACCCGACTCAGAACGTTTATCAAATATAAACCCGAGTTTATATTTATAAAAATAATTTCGTAAAATAATAAGTCATTAAAACAGAACTCAATAACTTAAATAGCAAGTAACCCAAGTTACAATCCAAAAATCTAACCATTTTAAGTTTATAAAAGTTTAAGGATTAAACTGTACTTTAGCCAATTAGGGACTAAACTGTACTTTTAGCCAATTAGGGACTAAACTGTACTTTAGCCATTTTGATTTTCAAAATCAATTTAATTACCTTTGTTTATAATTAAAACAAAATATGAAATTACTAACCAAGAACTTAATTAAATAAGTTATAAAAATATTCAAGGGCTAAATTGTAATTTAGCCAATTTCATGCCAAATAGATATTCGAAATAAAATATAATTATTATAATTCAAATTGAAGTATATGGTTATTAACCAACCATTTAATCAAATAAGTTTAAAAACATTCAGGGGCTAAATTCTAATTTAGTGACTTAGTTATTCGAAAATAAAATATAATTACCCGAGTAATTATATCAACTTGATTTATAATTTTTTATCGTTCAAATCTTAAATTGCAATCAAATCGAAATTCTAGTTATTATCGAAACAAAAGATAAAGTTTAACTTAAAGGATCTAATTGATTCAAACAAAACAATTTGATAATCAAAGTGGCTAATAAGCCATCTTCTTCATTTAAATTCAAATTCCCTCCTTAACCACAAGTTACAGCAACCTATGTTCTTAAGCCCCAAGAAAATCAATTCTTCACCATAATACACCAAACATGGATAAAGCAATTGTAGCACCCTTCTCGCATTTATATTAAAAATTAACTTAAAAACACAATTCAAATTTAATCTCATAAAATTTCCAGTTCAGACATTTATTAACGATCTCGAAATAATACAATTTCATTAAATTTATAATTGTCAATTCAAATCAGAATGCCTAATGCTAATTTCAGAAATAATAGTTAATTGTTCGTATAAATTAAATTAAATTTTAAATAAAATCTAAACTCAGATGACATTGTGACCCACCTAATCAAACCAATAACTGATTGCACGAACCTAGATGGATGAGTCACTGCGGTCTATCTCCTGAAAAATAGGTGGCAAGGGGTGAGCTGCCTACTCAATAGAATATAGCTAAGTATATTTATATATATATACGACAACAACAAACAAAACAAATAATAAAATATCATTTAATTCAACCATAAATCCATTAACTCTCATATACAACCCACTCATATAATCAGACCAATTAAATCGTAATTCATTATATTTATTTAATTAGGGCCCTGCTTAACCTAACTGAATCATATCCAATGGTTTGCCGGCCATCACAATAACATTAACAATATATATATCGCACAAGATACTAAACACATTAATATCCCGACACCACCCCAGTATCTAACAAAACGCACAAGATATTCTATTCTTCCGAGAATATCCCGGCACTGAAGTGCCTAGCAAAACTTTGACCACATCCTTTATCTCATCATTTCACGATTTAATCATCGCATCTCAAAACCATTGGATATAATTAGTCCTAGGTAAACAATTGTCAACTTCTTTAATTATTAACAAAATTTAATTCTTTAACTGCCTCATCGAACATAACCAAATACTCACGAACATGTATCCAACATATCAATCAATTTCACCATCACATAATCCAATTATATTACACTCAAAACAAATACGGCAAAAATATAATTACTACACCAACTAACATATAATTTATCATATACCACAACACCAATACCAACCATATAATAATCCACATTTAACAATCAACAAATATACATAAATATAATTAACTATACTTACCTCGATCGTGCAATGAACTAATTACCAGACTGTGCTACCCGGCTATCTACTTTATCGGTGTCTCCTAAAATAGTTATAAGCCATAAAATTCGTTAATTGTTTAATGTCTAACAAAGACAAAAGAATAAATTTTATTTGTATTAATAAGTCATTATTAATTATTAATTTTCTTTCATTATAAATAATAAATAATATATTTAGAATTATACGTATATTTATTTTGAAAATAATGTTATTCTGGATTAAAATGACACAAATAAAACTTAAATTATGATATATATATATTTGTCAATAACTTTAAGAATCCAAAAAGTAAGTTTTTTTTTTCATTTTCGATTTAAGTTTAAAGTTATTGACAAATATATATATCATAATTTAAGTTTTATTTGTGTCATTTTAATCCAGAATAACATTATTTTCAAAATAAATATACGTATAATTCTAAATATATTATTTATTATTTATAATGAAAGAAAATTAATAATTAATAATGACTTATTAATATAAATAAAATTTATTCTTTTGTACAAGCGCGACCAAAATTTTGGTCGCGCCTGTACAATCGGAATGCCGTTCATAAACCAAAAACTGAAATTTCAAACAAACTTACCGATGATTTTCCTTGAACTTTGAGAGGGATTTTGATCAGCGAATTGTCAGCGAAAACGGAAAGGAATGGTGGCTACGGTTTCTTTGTAGAATGGAGAATGAATTAGGGTTGCAATTTTTGGATTTAAGTAGGTCGATTAGGTTAGAAACGAAAGACAAAACTGCCCCCTCCCTCGGTGTAGTAATTCTCGAACGAGACCAACAAATTTCAGGCTTGTCTCGTTCGAGAGTCCTGGTCTCGTACGAGACCAGGCCTGAAAAGTTATGGGTCTCGTACGAGACCTTGAAGTCTCGTACGAGACTTTACCATTTCGAATCAGGTCTCTTTGAGACCTGATTCGAAAGGTGTGGTTCAACCCTTTTGGTTGAACCACAACCCGAACTGAAGTATCTTTAATTCAAAATAGTCACTAATCTAACCACAAGGGATATTACAAGGGAAACGTTTGGCTTTGTTTCGTAACATTTGTTAAACGCTCGGCTTAAATTGCTAAAAAGGTGAAACGTTTGGATTTGTTTCGTAAAATTTGTAAACGTTTTGCTTAAATTACTAAAAAGATGAAACACTTAAGGTGAAACGCTTGGATTAGTTTCGTTACATTTGTAAACGCTCGGCTTAAATCGCTAAAAAGTTGAAACATTTGGATTTGTTTCGTAACGTTTGTAAAGGTTTTGCTTAAATTGCTAAAAAGGTGAAACGCTTGGATTTGTATTGTAACGTTTGTAAACGTTTGGCTTAAATTGCAATAAAGGTGAAACGTCTGGTTTTGTTTTGTAATGTTTGTAGAAGTTTGGCTTAAATCGCTAAAAAGGTGAAACATTTGGATTTGTTTCGTAACGTTTTTAAATGTTTGGCTTAAATCGTTAAAAAGGTAAAACGCTTGGATTTGTTTCATAAAGTTTGTAAACGTTTGGCTTAAATTGCTAAAAAGGGAAAACGTTTGGATCTGTTTCGTAACGTTTGGCTTAAATCGATAAAAAGATGAAACGTTTGGTTTTTTTCGTGACGTTTGTAAACGTTTGGCTTAAATCACTAAAAAGGGGAAACGTTTGGATTTTTTTCCTAACATTTTAAAATTTTGGCTTAAATCACTAAAAAGGTGAAATGTTTGGTTTTGTTTCGTAACATTTGTAAACGCTCGACTTAAATTGCTAAAAAGGTGAAACGTTTGGACTTGTTTCGTAACGTTAGTAAACGTCTTGCTTAAATTGTTAAAAGGTGAAACATTTGGATTTTTTTTTTGTAACGTTTGTAAACGTTTGGCTTAATTTGCTAAAAAGGTTAAACGCTTGGATTAGTTTCGTTACATTTGTAAACGTTTGGTTCTATTTCGCAACGTTTGGATCTAATTCGTAACGTTTGTAAATGTTTGGCATAAATCGCTAAAACGGTGAAACGTTTAGACTTGTTTCGTAACGTTTGTAAACGTTTGGCTTAAATCGCTAAAAAGGGGAAACGTTTGGATTTGTTTCGCAGCGTTTATAAACGTTTGGCTTAAATTGCTAAAAAGGCGAAACACTTGGATTTTTTTCGTAACTTTTTAAACGTTTGATTTTGTTTCGTAAAGTTTGTAAAAGTTTGGCTTCAATCATAAAAAAGGTGAAACGTCCTGTTTTGTTTCGTAACGTTTGTAAAAGTTTGGCTTAAATTGCTAACAAGGTGAAACGTTTGGAATTGTTTCGCGACGTTTGTAAACGTTCGGCTTATATCGCTAAAAAGGTGAAACGTTTGGATTTGTTTCTTAACGTTTTTAAAGGTGAAATGCTTGGATTTGTTTCGTAACGTTTGGCTTAAATTGCTAAAAAGGTGAAACGTTTGTTTTTGTTTCGTGACGTTTGTAAACGTTTGGCTTAAATCGCTAAAAAGGTGAAACATTTGGATTTGTTTCGTAACGTTTGTAAACGTTTGACATAAACCGCTAAAAGCTGAAACATTTGGATTTGTTTTGTAACGCTTGTAAACGTTTGGCTTAAATTGCTTAAAAGGGTTTCATATCGTTTTAAACGTTTTGATTAGTTTCGTAAGATTCGTTAATGTATGGCTTAAATCGCTAATAAGGTGAAACCTTTGGATTTGTTTCGTAGCGTTTATAAACATTTGGCTTAAATCTCCAAAAAGATGAAACATTTGAATTTGTTTCGTAACGTTTGTAAACGTTTAGCTTAAATAGCTATGAAGGCGAAACGTTTGGCTTAAATCGCTAAAAAGGTGAAACATTTGGATTTGTTTCGCAACGTTTGTAAACATTTGGCATAAATCGCTAAAAAGGTTAAACGTTTGGATTTTAATTGCTAAAAAGGTTAAATGTTTGGATTTGTTTCGTAACGTTTGTAAACGTTTGCCTTAAATTGCTAAAAAGGTGAAACACTTGGATTTGTTTCGTACCGTTTGTAATCATTTGGCTTAAATCGCTAAAAAGGTGAAACGTTTGGATTTCTTTCGTAGCATTTTTTAAACGTTCGGCTTAAATCGCTAAAAAGGGGAAACGTTTGGTTTGGTTTTATAACGTTTGGTTTTGTTTCGTAACTTTTGTAAACGTTCCGCTTAAAACGCTAAAAAGGGGAAACATTTGGATTTGTTTCGTAAGGTTTGGAAATGTTTGTCTTAAATTGATAAAAAGGTGAAACATTTGTTTGTTTCGTAACATTTTTAAGCGATTGGTTTTGTCTCGTAACGTTTGTAAAATTTTGGCTTAAATCGCTAAAAAGGTGAAACGTTTGGATTGGTTTCGTAACGTTTGGAAACATTTGGCTTCAATCTCTAAAAAGGTGAAACGTTTGGATTTGTATCGTACCGTTTGTAAACGTTTGGCTTAAATCGCTAAAAAGGTCAACCGTTTGGATTTGTTTCGTAACATTTTTAAATGTTTGGCTTAAATCGCTAATAAGATGAAATGTTTGGATTTGTTTTGTAACGTTTTAAACGTTTGACTTAAATCGCTAAAAAGGTGAAACGTTTTTGATTTGTTTCGTAACGTTTGGGTTATATTGCTAAAAAGGTGAAACGCTTGGATTGGTTTCGTAACGTTTGTAAATGTTTGGCTTAAATCGCTAAAAAGGGGAAACATTTGGATTTGTTTCGTAATATTTTTAATCGTTTAACTTCAATCACAAAAAAGGTGAAACGTTTGGATTTCTTTCATAACATTTATAAACGTTTGGCCTAAATCACCAAAATGAGAAAACATTTGGATTTGTATAGTAACGTTTGTAAACGTTTGGCTTAAATCGCTAAAAAAATGAAACGTTTGGATTTGTTTCGTAACGTTCGTAAACGTTTTGCTTAAATCGCTAAAATGGGGAAATATTTAGATTTGTTGCGTAACGTTTGTAAAAATTTGTATTTCTTTCCAAACGTTTGTAAACGTTTGGTTTTGTTTCGTAACGTTTATAAACCTTTGGCTTAAATTGCTAAAATGGGGAAACGTTTGGATTTTTTTCTTAACGTTTGTAAACGTTCGGCTTCAATCGCTAAAAAAGGTGAAACGCTTGGATTTGTTTCGTAACGTTTGTAAACGTTTTGCTTAAGTTGCAAAAAAGGTGAAACGCTTGGATTTGTTTCTTAACGTTTGTAAATGTTTGGCTTAAATTGCTAAAAGGTGAAACGCTTGGATTTGTTTCGTAACATTTGTAAACGTTTTGCTTAAATTGCTAAAAAGGTGAAACGCTTGGATTTGTTTCTTAACGTTTGTAAATGTTTGTCTTAAATTGCTAAAAAGGTGAAACGCTTGGATTTGTTTCGTAACTTTTGTAAATGTTTGGCTTAAATCGCTAAAAAGGTGAAACGTTTGGATTTGTTTCGTAAGGTTTGTAAACGTTTTGGCTTAAATCCCTAAAAATGTGAAACGTTTGGATTTGTTTCGTAATGTTTGTAAACGTTTGGCATAAATTGCTAAAAAGGTGAAATGTTTGGATTTGTTTCGTAACGTTTTAAAAGTTTGGCTTAAATGGGGAAATGTTTGGATTTGTTTTGTAATGTTTGTAAACGTTTGACTTAAATTTCTAAAAAGGTGAAATGTTTAGTTTTGTTTCATAACTTTTGTGAACGTTCGGCTTAAATCGCTAAAAAGGTGAAACATTTGAATTTGTTTTGTAACGTTTGTAAACGTTTGACTTATATTGCTAAAAAGGTGAAATGCATGGATTTGTTTCGTAACGTCTTTAAACTTTTGACTTAAATTACAAAAAAGGTGAAACGCTTGGATTTGTTTTAGAAAGTTAGTAAACGTTTGTCATAAATTGCTAAAAAGGAGAAAGGCTTGGATTTGTTTCGTATCGTTTGTATATGTTTTGCTTAAATTGCTAAAAAGGTGAAACGTTTGGTTTTGTTTCGTAACGTCTTTAAAGGTTTGGCTTAAATCGGGAAAAATGTGAAACGTTTGTATTTGTTTCATAACGTTTGTTAACGTTTGGATTCAATCGCTAAAAATGTGAAACGTTTGGATTTGTTTCGTAACGTTTGTAAATGTTTGGCTTAAATCGCTAAAAAGGTTAAAGGTTTGAATTTGTTTCGTAACATTTTAAATGTTTGGTTTAAATCACTATAAAGGTGGAATGTTTGGTTTTGTTTCGTAACATTTGTAAACGCTCGGCTTAAATCGCTAAAAAGGTGAAACGTTTGGATTTGTTTTGTAAAGTTTGTAAACGTTTTGCTTAAATTACTAAAAAGGTGAAACACTTGGATTTGTTTTGTAACATTTGTAAACGTTTGGCTTAAATTGCTAAAAAGCTGACACTCTTGGATTAGTTTCGTTGCATTTGTAAACGCTCGGCTTAAATCGCTAAAAAGGTGAAACGTTTGGATTTGTTTCGTAACGTTTGTAAATGTTTTGCTTAAATTGCTTAAAAGGGGAAACGTTTGGATTTGTTTCGTAACATTTGTAAACGTTTGGCATAAATCTCTAAAATGAGGAAACGTTTGGATTTGTTTAGTAACGTTTGTAAACGTATGGCTTAAATCGCTAAAAAGGCGAAACGTTTGGATTTGTTTTGTAACGTTTGTAAATGTTTGGCTTTTATCGCTAAAAAGGTGAAACGTTTGAATTTTTTTCGTAACGTTTTAAACATTTTGATTGGTTTCATAACGTTGTAAACGTTTGGCTTAAATTGATAAAAAGGTGAAACGTTTGGATTGGTTTCGTAACGTTTGGAAACATTTGGCTTCAATCTCTAAAAAGGTGAAACGTTTGGATTTGTATCGTATTGTTTGTAAACGTTTGGCTTAAATCGCTAAAAAGGTCAACCGTTTGGATTTGTTTCGTAACATTTTTAAATGTTTGGCTTAAATCGCTAATAAGATGAAATGTTTGGATTTGTTTTGTAACCTTTTAAACGTTTGACTTAAATCGCTAAAAAGGTGAAACGTTTTTGATTTGTTTCGTAACGTTTGGGTTATATTGCTAAAAAGGTGAAACGCTTGGATTGGTTTCGTAACGTTTGTAAATGTTTAGCTTAAATCGCTAAAAAGGGGAAACATTTGGATTTGTTTCGTAATATTTTTAAACGTTTAACTTCAATCGCAAAAAAGGTGAAACGTTTGGATTTCTTTCATAACATTTATAAACGTTTGGCCTAAATCGCCAAAATGAGAAAACATTTGGATTTGTTTAGTAACGTTTGTAAACGTTTGGCTTAAATCGCTAAAAAAATGAAACGTTTGGATTTGTTTCGTAACGTTCGTAAACGTTTTGCTTAAATCGCTAAAATGGGGAAATATTTAGATTTGTTGCGTAACGTTTGTAAACATTTGTATTTCTTTCCAAACGTTTGTAAACGTTTGGTTTTGTTTCGTAACGTTTATAAACCTTTGGCTTAAATTGCTAATATGGGGAAACGTTTGGATTTTTTCTTAACGTTTGTAAACGTTCGGCTTCAATCGCTAAAAAAGGGGAAACGCTTGGATTTGTTTCGTAACGTTTGTAAACGTTTTGCTTAAGTTGCAAAAAAGGTGAAACGCTTGGATTTGTTTCTTAACGTTTGTAAATGTTTGGCTTAAATTGCTAAAAGGTGAAACGCTTGGATTTGTTTCGTATCATTTGTAAGCGTTTTGCTTAAATTGCTAAAAAGGTGAAACGCTTGGATTTGTTTCTTAACGTTTGTAAATGTTTGTCTTAAATCGTTAAAAAGGTTAAATGCTTGGATTTGTTTCGTAACTTTTGTAAATGTTTGGCTTAAATCTCTAAAAAGGTGAAACGTTTGGATTTGTTTCGTAAGGTTTGTAAACGTTTTGGCTTAAATCCCTAAAAATGTGAAACGTTTGGATTTGTTTCGTAATGTTTGTAAACGTTTGGCATAAATTGCTAAAAAGCTGAAATGTTTGGATTTGTTTCGTAACGTTTTAAAAGTTTGGCTTAAATGGGGAAATGTTTGGATTTGTTTCGTAATGTTTGTAAACGTTTGACTTAAATTTCTAAAAAGGTGAAATGTTTAGTTTTGTTTCATAACTTTTGTGAACGTTCGGCTTAAATCGCTAAAAAGGTGAAACGTTTGAATTTGTTTTGTAACGTTTGTAAACGTTTGACTTATATTGCTAAAAAGGTGAAATGCATGGATTTGTTTCGTAACGTTTTTAAACTTTTGGCTTAAATTACAAAAAAGGTGAAACGCTTGGATTTGTTTCAGAAAGTTAGTAAACGTTTGTCATAAATTGCTAAAAAGAGAAAGGCTTGGATTTGTTTCGTATCGTTTGTATATGTTTGGCTTAAATTGCTAAAAAGGTGAAACGTTTGGTTTTGTTTCGTAACGTCTTTAAAGGTTTGGCTTAAATCGCGAAAAATGTGAAACGTTTGTATTTGTTTCGTAACGTTTGTAAACGTTTG
Source organism: Mercurialis annua (assembly GCF_937616625.2). Lineage (NCBI taxonomy): Eukaryota > Viridiplantae > Streptophyta > Magnoliopsida > Malpighiales > Euphorbiaceae > Mercurialis > Mercurialis annua. The sequence continues at coordinate 33,657,195 of NC_065574.1, read as the reverse complement.
GATTCAATCGCTAAAAATGTGAAACGTTTGGATTTGTTTCGTAACGTTTGTAAATGTTTGGCTTAAATCGCTAAAAAGGTTAAAGGTTTGAATTTGTTTCGTAACATTTTAAATGTTTGGTTTAAATCACAATAAAGGTGGAATGTTTGGTTTTGTTTCGTAACATTTGTAAACGCTCGGCTTAAATCGCTAAAAAGGTAAAAGGTTTGGTTTTATTTCATAACGTTTATAAACGTTTAGCTTAAATCGCTAAAAAGGTGAAACGTTTGGATTTGTTTCGTAACGTTTGTAAATGTTTTGCTTAAATTGCTTAAAAGGTGAAACGTTTGGATTTGTTTCGTAACATTTGTAAACGTTTGGCATAAATCTCTAAAATGAGGAAACGTTTGGATTTGTTTAGTAACGTTTGTAAACGTATGGCTTAAATCGCTAAAAATGCGAAACGTTTGGATTTGTTTTGTAACGTTTGTAAATGTTTGGCTTTTATCGCTAAAAAGGTGAAACGTTTGAATTTTTTCCGTAACGTTTTAAACGTTTTGATTGGTTTCATAACGTTGTAAACGTTTGGCTTAAATTGATAAAAAGGTGAAACGATTGCATTTGTTTCGTAACGTTTGTAAACGTTTGGACTAAATAACTAATAAGGTGAAACGTTTGGATTTATTTTGTAAGTTATATACGTTTTGATTGTTTTTTAACATTTTATATGTTTGGCTTAAATCGCTAAAAAGGTGAAACGTTTGGATTTTCTTTGTTACTTTGTAAAAGTTTGTAAATATTTGGCTTCAATCGCTAAAAAGGTTAAACATTAGGATTTGTTTTGCAACATTTTAAACATTTGGATTTATTTCGTAACATTTTAAATTTCGCTAAAATTGCTAAAAAGGTGAAATGTTAGGATTTGTTTCGTAACGTTTTAAACGTTTGGCTTAAATTGCTAAAAAGGTGAAACGTTTGGATTTGTTTCGTAACGTTTTAAACGTTTGGATCCGTTATGTAACATTTTAAACGTCTGGCTTAAATCGCTAAAAAGGTAAAACGTTTGAATTTTTTTTTAACTTTTTAAACATTTGGTTGAAATCGCTAAAAAGGTGAAACGTTAGGATTTGTTTCATAAATTTTATAAACTTTTGGATTTGAGTCGTAACGTTTTAACGTTTGGCATAAATTGCTAAAAAGGTGAAACGTTAGGATTTGTTTCGTAACATTTTAAACGTTTGCATTAAATCGTTAAAAAGGTGAAATGTTAGGATTTGTTTCGTAACGTTTTAAATGTTTGGCTTAAATAACTAAAAAGGTGAAATTTTAGAATTTATTTCGTCACTTTAAACGTTTGGATTTTAGTCGTAACGTTTTAAATGTTTGGCTTAAATTACTAAAAAGGTAAAACGTTAGAATTTGTTTCGTAACATTTTAAACGTTTGGATTAAATCGCAAAAAAGGTAAAAAGTTAGGATTTGTTTCCTACCGTTTTAAACGTTTGGGTTAAATCGCTAAAAAGGTGAAACTTTAGGATTTTTTTCGTAACGTTTTAAACGTTTGGATTGATTTCGTAAAATTTAAGCGTTTAAACATTTGGATTTGTTTCGTAACGTTTTAAGCTTTTGGATTGATTTGTTTGTACCGTTTTAAACGTTTGTGTTAAATCGCTAAAAAGGTGAAATGTTTGGATTTATTTCATAACGTTTTTAGAGTTGTAATTGGTTTCATAACGTTTTAAACGTTTGGATTTATTTCGTAATGTTTGTAAACGTTTTGCTTAAATCGCTAAAAAGGTGAAACGTTAGGATTTGTATCGTAACGTTTTGAACATTTGGATTGGTTTCATAACGTTTTAAACGTTTGGCTTAAATCGCTAATGGTGGAACGTTCATATTTGTATCGACAACGTTTTAAACATTTGGCTTAAATGGCTAAAAAGGTGAAATATTCGGATTTGTTTCATAATGTTTGTAAACGTTTGGCTTAAATCGCTAAAAAAGGGAAACGTTAGGATTTGTATCGTAACGTTTTGAACGTTTGGATTGGTTTCATAACATTTTAAACGTTTTGCTTAAATCGCGAAAGGTGAAACGTTCGGCTTTGTTTCGAAACGTTTTAAACGTTTGGGTTAAATCGCTAAAAAGGTGAAATGTTAGGATTTGTTTCATAACGTTTTAAATGTTTCGCTTAAATCGCTAAAAAGGTTAAATGTTAGGATTTGTTTCGTAACGTTTGAAATGTTTGGCTTAAATCGTTAAAAAGGTGAAATGTTAGGATTTGTTTCATAGCGTTCTAAACGTTTAGATCGGTTTTGTAACGATTTAAACGTTTCATTTAAATCGCTAAAAAGGTGAAACGTTTGGATTTGTTTCGTATTGTTTGTAAATGTTTGGCTTAAACCGCTAAAAAGGTGAAACGTTTGGATTTGTTTCATAATGTTTTAAACGTTTGGGTTGGTTTCGTAACGTTTTAAACGTTTGGCTTAAATCGCTAAAACGGTGAAAAGTTTGGATTTGTTTCGTAACGTTTGTCAAAATTTGGCATAAATCTCTAAAAAGATGAAATGTTTGGATTTTTTTGTAACGTTTTAAACATTTGGATTGGTTTTGTAACGTTTAAAACATTTGGCTTCAATCGCTAAAAAGGCGAAACGTTTTCATTTGTTTCGTAACATTTGTAAACGTTTGACTTAAATCGCTAATAAGGTGTAACATTTGGATTTGTTTCGTTACGTTTTAAACGTTTGGATTTGTTTCATAACGTTTTAAAAGTTTGGCTTATATCGCTAAAAGGGTGAAAAGTTTGGATTTGATTCATAACAATTGTAAACGTTTGACTTAAATCGCTAAAAAGGTGAAACATTTCGATTTATTTTGCAATGTTTGTAAACGTTTGGCTGAAATCGCTAAAAAGGTGAAACGTTTGGATTTTTTTCATAACGTTTACAAACGCTACGAAACGTTTGGCTTAAATCGCTAAGAAGGTGAAATGTTTGGATTTGTTTCGTAATGTTTTAAACGTTTGGGTTAAATTGCTAAAAAGGTGATACGTTTGGATTTGTTTCATAATGTTTTAAACGTTTGGATTGGTTTCGTAGCGTATGGATTTGTTTCGTAATGTTTCAAACGTTTTGATTGGTGTCGTAACATTTAAAACCTTTGGCTTAAATCGATAAAAAGGTGAAACATTTTCATTTTTTTCGTAACGTTTGGCTTCAATCGCTAAAAAGATGGAACGTTTAAACGGTACGAAACCAATCCAAACGTTTCACCTTTTGAGCGATTAAGCCAAACCTTTACAAACGTTACGAAACGAATTCAAATATTTCACCTTTTTAGGGAGCCAAACGTTTAAAACATTATGAAACCAATCTAAAATTTAAAACGTTACGAAACAAAACCAAAACGTTTAAAACTTTACGAAATAAATCCAAACGTTTCACCTTATTAGTGATATAAGCCAAAAGTTTACAAAAGTTACGAAACAAATCCAAAAGTTTCACTTTTCTAAAGATTTTCGCCAAACGTTTAAAACGTTACGAAACCATCCAAACGTTTAAAACGTTACGAAACAAAATCAAACATTTACCATTTTAGCGATTTAAGCCAAACGTTTAAAACATTACAAAACCAAACCAAACGTTTCCCCTTTTCACGTTTGGATTTGTTTCATAACGTTTTAAACATTTGGATTGGTTTCGTACCGTTTTAAACGTTTGGCTTAAATTGCTAAAAAGGGGAAAACAAATCCAAACGTTTCACCTTTTTAGCGATTTAAGCCAAGAGTCTAAAACGTTACGAAACCAATACAAACGTTTAAAACGTTACGGAACAAATCCAAACGTTTCACCTTTTTAGGGATTTAAACCAAATGTTTACAAACGTTACGAAACAAATCCAAATGTTTCGCCTTTTTAGCTATTTAAGCCAAACATTTATAAACGTTACAAAACAAAACCAAACATTTCATCTTTTTTGCAATTTTAGCCAAACGTTTGGGTTTGTTTCCTAACGTTTGTAAACGTTTGGCTTAAATCGCTAAAAAAATGAAACGTTTAAATTGGTCTCGTAACGTTTTAAACGTTTGGCTTAAATAGCTAAAAAGGTAAAACATGTGGTTTTGTTTCGTAATGTTTGTAAACGTTTAGATTGGTATTGTAACGTTTGTAAACGTTTGGCTTAAATCACTAAAAAGGTGAAACGTTTGGATTTATTTCGTAACGTTTGTAAATTTTTTGGCTTAAATCACTAAAAAGGTGAAACATTAGGATTTGTTTCGTAACGTTTTAAACGTTTAGCTTAAATCGTTAAAAATGTGAAACGTTTGGATTTCTTTCATAAAGTTTGTAAATGTTTGGCTTAAATCGCTAAAAAGAGGAAACGTTTTGATTTGTTTCATAATGTTTTAAAAGTTTGGATTGGTTTCATAACGTTTTAAATGTTTGGCTTAAATCGCTAAAAAGGTGAACGTTTGGAATTTTTTTGTAACGTTTCAAATGTTTGGATTTGTTTCAAAACGTTTTAAATGTTTGGATTTATTTCGTAACGTTTCTAAACGTTTGGCTTAAATCTCTAAAAATGCGAAACGTTTTGTTTTATTTCGTAACGTTTGTAAACGTTTGGCTTAATTTGCTAAATATGTGAAACGTTTGGTTTTGCTTCGTAACGTTTGCAAACATTTCAATCAAAACGTTTCACCTTTTTAGCTATTTAAGCCAAGCGTTTACAAACGTTACAAAAAAAATCCAAACGTTTACAACGTTATGAAATTAATCCAAACGTTTAAAACGTTACGAAACAAATCCAAACGTTTCACCTTTTTATCAATTTTAGCCAAACTTTTAAAACGTTACGAAAAAAAATCAAACGTTTTACCTTTTTAGCGATTTATACGAAACCAATCCAAATGTTTCACCTTTTTAGCGATTGAAGCCAAACGTTTACAAAAGTTACGTTTGGCTTAAATCGCTAAAAATGTGAAACGTTTGGATTGGTTTAGTTTAAATGTTTGGCATAAATCGTTAAAAAGGTAAACCGTTTGGCTTAAATCGCAAAAAATTTAAAATGTTTGGATTTCATTTCGTAACGTCTTAAACATTTGGATCTGTTTCGTAACATTTTAAACGTTTGTATTAAATCACTAACAATGTGAAATGCTAAAAAGGTGAAACGTCTGCATTTGTTTCCACCTTTTTTAGCGATTTAAGCCAAACGTTTAAAACGTTACGAAACCAATCCAAACGTTTAAAACGTAGCGAAACAAATTCAAACCTTTCACCTTTTTAGCATGCCTCGCCCGCTTGTGCGGGCGCGCCGCCGTCTTGTGCGGGAGAACGCCTGCATTACGGCCGTGCCCCACACAATGTCCCGCAAAAATCAATTCCCGGGCCGTTCCGACGTGCTCCAATCAATTCTATCAAGCTTCTAAGCCAATACCTCACAAAACCTAACTCTAAATGATCAAAAACGACTATAAAAATGTGATTTTTGCGAGTTCGATTCGACCACAACTCTTTTAAACTAAACAGACCATAACTCTTCAAAAACCAGAATTAAAACGTTAAGCTTACATCGATAAGAAGCTTGGGGATGGTAGGTATCGATTTTCTGTAAGCAACAGAACAAAAATCATGCGATTAGGACGAGAAATGGCGAAACGGTGGCAAATCGAAGTTGATAGCCCTTTTCCTTCGTTCTTCACTTCTCCGGATGCTTCTGATGGAATGAAAATTCATTTCATAATCCACGTCTTATATAGTTTGGCTAAATCTCCTCTTTAGTCCCTCATTTCTTTATTTAATATAAATCTTTGTTTTAACTTATCTTTTGATCAAACGATTACTTATTCGTTTTAATTCAACTTACAGGTATCATTTATGTCCAATAAGATTTATGCTTTGACTTCAAACGGTATTTTATAATGTAAACTCTGACACGATTTATAAATGATATTTGTTTATAAAGATGATGTTTTCATCCGTTTCATTTCTTTAACCAATTGCCATGTGTGGAAGACCATGGCAATGCTGGATATGAGATATCGCGTTGTAAGACCATGGTTTCTACGAATCGTTTTGCAAACATTTTCAGGAAAGTAATATAATATTTTAATTTCTCTAATTTTATTATCTAAACAAGTTTTTTGAAAATGTTTTATATATTATAATACCTTTTATTTGCGTAAAATTTAAAACAGTATTAGGCTTACTACGTGTTTTGGAGCTACCACTCCCATTCCCTAGCGCCGGTCGCGGCTCAATAATTTGGATTGTGACATAACTGTGGGGATGCACAGTGCACTGTGCAGATGCACATTGTCTCTTGTGCGCCCGCACAGCCGACTTGAAGGACGTATTGGGCATTTTTGCCCCTATTCGACCTACACTTCCGATTTTTATAGCGTTAGCCTTTAATGAATCACGAACCCCGAGAGACATAAACTAAAAATTAAGCTCGATATTTTTAAGCGTTTACATTCGAGATAGAAAATGTTAAGAGAGTTATAAGATCAAGTGAATACAAGAAGCGGTATTCATTGAGCCGTGAAATGCGATTAAGGTTATCGGATTCACGAATCACATTAAGAATGGAATTAAAACAAGAATTGAAAGATAGTAAGCATACAATACAAAATTCACCTCTAACTATTAAACTTTAACCAATATGTAACAGACGTGTCAGCAAGCGGTGAGGTCAGCGGACGTGGATTAGTAGAAGCATATTATCATATCGAATACGTTATAGATTGGATAGCAGTTCAAGCGAGTTGCATTTTACTTTTGTGTATTATCTATAAAAGTTATTTAATAGTATATCTTATGTATTATATTTAAAGGCATCTCATCTTATATGATTTGTTGATATGATATATGGCTTTATCAAAGATTATATATAAGAATCTAGTGTACCATCCGAAGAAACTAGCTACCTATTGGGTGTCAATAGGCTGTGTGATCACTAGTAACTGAGTTAGGCTAGTGTGTTTAGACTATTAGTGATGATATGATAGTGCCCACGATTTTGAATATGAAATGATAACAACACAGATGAACACTCTGAAAATAGAGCACAAACCGAACAAGGCACACCATAAAAACACCACGGATAGCCGAACAAGGCACATTACATCGTCAAAACTCCATCTCGGCCCAACCGTGTAAGACATATCATATGATCATCCCGGTTCAACCGAATAAAACACATAGCAAGCACCATCTCGGTCACACCGAGCAACATACACTATAACAGCATCTCGGTCTCGTCAGAGTTCACCTCTCACTTAGTACAAAGAACCCAATCTGTCAGAATGTACCCTGACATTCCAGACAATATATGCACAGACAAAGAGAATGAAATCAGACCTGTCGGCCTAGACAAAGAGAAACAAAGACATAGTATAAAAGGTGAAGAAAAAGTAGGTGAAAAGGTTAATTCTCTTTTTCTCTCAACTCTTAACTCCCTTTCACTTCTTATTCTTTCTCTCACTAAAACATCAACTGACTAGACCGTCGGAGTGGTTTGCCGGAATCCCCTTCCGGCACCCTTCTTACGGTTGTGTTGTGCCTTTCAGGTACGATCGTGAAACCTCCACCAGATCAGAGACGTACCGCGATTTCACAAGTTATCATTTGGCGCCGTCTGTGGGAAAGAAAGTAAGAAAGTTTCCTCCTTTCTATCTCACCGGAGGGTGATAGGATGAGCAGAGTAGAGGGAGATGATCTCGCCACCAGAGAACATGATACACGATAAAAGAACAGGAGAGGGGCTCAATGCACCACCACGAAGGGCCACAGGGGAAAGCTCATTATGCCTGGCCACAACTTCAGGAGGAGGCACCCACTTTGGCACTACATCTGGAGTCACCACTCAGTACCCATGGGGATGCCACTTCCAGGGAGCATTCCCCTAGCATCATACTTCACACCCATGTAGCAAACTACCCAAAAACATTCCTTAAGACCGAGCGTAACCCCCATCAATCTCACATTCACTCCAAGCACCACCCCCTCTCCCAGGCCGGCGACAACCACAGAAATCCAAAACCCTACACCAGCACAAATACAATAATACATTGAGGTTCATCTTCGGCAGTTAGCTTTCCTCCAACAAGTGCAGCATGCCCATGCCCGACCAACCGCCGCCACAACATCTTAAGGCAATATTACCACCCCACCGTATATACCAGCCGCACCCCCTCATCCATAGGAATTCTACCAAGGCCAAACAACACCCGAGGAAGCAAACGACGAGAAAAATCCGCACGAGCAAAACCCAAAGGAAGGGCAGGGGCTACAAACCGGACAAAAAACACCAGAAGGGCAGAAAACGATACCGAAATGGGTCGAAATTGAAGAAAGCGTGCACAGCTCAGGTGCCGACTCACTGAAGAAAAAGAATCTAGAGCAAGAAATTACTGAAAGGGTAAGGAGCGAAATAGACAAATTCAGAAAGAAAGAGCCGAGAAACACGAGTTTTTTAAACATCGGAAACCCACTTTCAGCCGAGATATGAGATGAGCCCTTCCCGTTAAACTATAAAACACCACAGTTGGACGACTACAATGGCACAGGGGACCCGATCACACACTTGAGCTGTTTTCAAGTGGTCATGATGGTATAAAGCTTGTCCGAAGCCGCCGTCTGCAAACTCTTCCCAACAACCCTAAAAGGATCGGCAGCCATCTAGTACCAAAGCCTGAAAGAAGGCTCTATTCGAAGCTTCGACGAGCTAGCAAGAGCGTTCCGAACTCATTTCGCACCGAGCATACAACGAAAGAAGAAATCCAGTGATCTCAAACTTTGCTACCAGAAACCCGGCGAAAGTCTACAAAGTTACATCGGCAGATTCAATGCCGAAGCTGTCGAGGTAGGAAACTTGAATGATGATACCGTAATAGATGCAATGAAAGATAACACAAGAATGATGGCATTTCGAGACAACCTGATAACAAATTCGGTGCAAACCTACTCTCAGCTCATGGACCGAGCTTGGAATTACATCAATCTGGATGAAGAACAACGAAGAAAAGCTACACAAACAACAGCACAGTTCCAAACACTGAGAACAACTTTCAATCCACCTGCCAGGAATGACCGATTCAGGCCAAAAGAGCAACGGCAGTTTGCCCTACCACGAATGGAACCACACCGACCAGTGAAAGTAGAAGACCAAGCTTTCATCCCGCTTAATACACCAAGATCACACATTTTAATGTGGATTCAAAACAACAATGAACCAGTAAGATACCCACCGAAGCTGCAGTATGAGGGGGAAAGAAAGAAATACTGTCAATTCCATGATGGTCACGGCCACGTCACTGACGAATGTGGGAGCCTAAAGAAAGAAATCGACCGCTTGGTACAAGTCGGCCATTTAAAAGACTTTGTAGCACAAAATAAAAATTACAACTCAGGAGGAGGAAACCGAGGCGAGCACAGTGGAAAAAGGGAAGAAGCACCACCACCAAAAAGGCAAAACATATCCGGGGTAATCAACACCATAGCTGGTGGAATGGCTGACCCCGAGTATAAACAAGGACGGCGCAAAAGGCAAAGAATGGTAATTAACATATCAGCGGCCAAACCTCTCCCCGAAGTCAGCTTCGGCCCGGCAGACAGCGAAGGAATAGATTTTCCCCATCAAGACCCTTTAGTGATCTCAGGCCTAACAGAAAATTTCTGGGTAATGAGACAATTGGTGGACGAGGGGAGTTCAGTCAACCTCATCACAAAGCAGGCATACCTCGGCATAGGATGCTCGGTCCTAAATCTAAACCCAGTCAAAACTCCCCTAGTTGGTCTAGGAGGCGCACCGGTGCGAGCAGAAGGAGTAGCAGAATTAACAGTTGAATTAGGAAATGAGAATGGTTCACCTAAAGGAGGTCTGGTCGGAATCACAAAGAAATTCAAAAACTTTTCATGGTCGTCAACATGCCACTCGCTTACAATGTAATACTCGGCAGGCCAATGCTATACAACACCGGGGCAGTCACATGTATCAAATACTTATGTATGAAAATACCAACCGAAGAAGGAGTGGTGACAGTAAAAGGAAGGCAAGACATAGCCAAACAGTGCTACTTGGTATCAATGAGAGAGGTGTCGGAAACTTTGGCTATCGAAACAATGGAGATACAGGACTCGGATGAAGGCAAGTTTGAGCCTCATGGAAGATTAGAAAAGGTTAATTTAACAGGAGTAACACCAAGATCAGGCCAAATAGGCGCTGCCCTGCCCGAACAAATAAAATAGGAAATAACTGACATGTTAGTCAGAAACGAAATAGAATTTGTCAACACTCCAGGAGAGATAGAAGGGGTGGATCCGGCAATAATTTCACACAAGCTAAACGTTGATCCAAAGCACAAACCAGTCAAACAGAAGAAAAGAGCATTCGCAGTGGACAGACAGATCGCCATTAGAGCCGAAGTAGAAAAACTGTTAGCAGCAGGCTTCATCAGAAGAGTATATTATCCGGAGTGGTTATCAAACGTGGTACTCATAAAAAAGCCGAATGGAAAATGGAGGCTATACATAAACTTCACGAACCTAAACCGAGCATGCCCCAGGGATAGCTACCCCTCGTCAAACATTGACCAGTTGGTCGACTCAACGAGCGGTTACGAAGTATACTCGTTCATAGACGCTGTCCAAGGATACCACCAGATTCCAATGAACAAACAAGACGAAGAGAAAACGAGCTTTGTCACTGATAGCGGCACATACTGCTACAAACAAATGCCTTTTGGATTAAAAAATGTCGGGGCAACTTATCAGCGGTTGATGAATTTTGTATTCAAGGACCAGATCGGTCGAAACATGGAAGTCTATGTCGATGACATCATCGTCAAGTCCAAAAAGGTGGAAGACCACGCGAAAGACCTGGAAGAAGTTTTCACCAAGCTAAAGAAATACAAGCTCAAGCTAAACCCAGACAAATGCGCCTTTGGGGTCCCGGCGGGGAAACTCCTCGGTTATCTCATATCTCAAAAAGGCATTTAGGTAAACCCGGAAAAAACAAAAGCAATCATAGACATGAAAGCGCCGAAATCAGCCAAAGAAGTCCAAAAGCTCAATAGAAGAATCACGGCCCTCGGTCGATTCGTGTCTAACTCGGCCAGAAGATGTCTCCCATTCTTCAAAACACTAAGAAATGTGAAAAGCTTTGAGTGGACCGAAGAATGTCAACAGTCTTTCGTGGAGCTCAAGAAATTGCTAAGTTCACCACCACTACTTGGAAGGCCCGAAGCAGGAGAAATGCTATACTTATATCTAAGTGTCACCAATGAAACGATAGCATCTGTGCTGGTAAAAGAAGATGCAACCGAGCAAAAACCGGTATATTACACGAGCAAAATGTTGAAAGGGCCCGAGCTTAGAAATAGCAAAATCGAAAAATTTACGCTAGCACTGGTATTAATGGTAGAAAAGCTCAAAAGATATTTTCAGGCTCACACAGTAGTAGTCCGAACAAACCACCCCCTGAAAAAGGCGCTCGGAAGGCTAGAAACCTCTGGACGACTAATCAACTGGTCGTTCATGGTAGGATCATACGACATCAAGTACGAACCAAGAACAGCAATGAAAGCTCCGATCCTATGTAACACCCACACAATTTAAAACATTATATAGTCGAACATTTATAACAAACATCACAAAATCCATTTAATATATGCTATGTTTCGACACAAAAGTTTTAACTTATCGCATAACCGTGACATTTAAACTATCTCACATCAAACGCTTATACATAACTTTATACAATAACTCTTAGTACAAAAGTTTTGTCATCTATCTTATACGCATAAACACTTTAAAATATGCACGTGCAATTAACTCTCCATTGGCCCACCTGAAACCTCTTTCAGATGCAAATGTCGACTAAATGCAACTCTTTGAATCCTGAAAAAAAAATAACGCAGAGGGGTGAGCCTGCAACTCAATAAGCAAATAGATATATGCATACTAAATATACACATTCATATGCATTTCAAGTAAATAATATATAACTCAGGCAATTATCCATTCAACATAAGCAATAACCATAACAATTATAATAGTCCAATGTTCAATTCAAAGCAAATATATTCTCACATTTCCAATCAACATCAAGCTTACAGAAGGATATTCAATCATGCGCATAATTCTCATGTTGGCCCAAATCGCCATTAGGCAGCCAAACTTACGTTATTGGCCCAAATCGTCCTTTTAGGCAACCAATAACTTAATCTCACGTCGTTGGCCCGTATTGCCATTTTAGACAACCAACGACTATCTCAATTCTCATTGAATATCCAAACATAAACATGACATGATTCTCAAAACCAAAACATGACTTGCTCAAACAATTCAACTATAATTCACAAGCGTATTTGCGTCTCAAATCAATACACACTCGCAATTGCAAACAAACGTATATACCAAGTATAACACTATCTAATCACTTACTTAATTCACCGAGTCTCAAACCCGTGAAGTTCCAGGCTTATCCGTCGTATTACCTTCTGGTCTATAAGTACCTATTCTCATATACAATCTCAATTCATTCACAAAGTATAACTACTTTGATAATTTACGTAAAGAAATAAACTAGTAACCATAACCAGATTTTCTAGGCAGATTACGTGTAATGACTTCAAATAGCTACTACTCCTAACTCAAACATCATTTATACAAAATATTGATATGAGTCCTGTACATTTGAGTCTAGTTTCATTTCCAATTGGAAGCACATCAATTAGATTAATATAAATCAGATTATGCACATTACAACACAACTAGGTTAAACTGTCAAAACAGAGTGCACACTTAAATGTTCTACCCTTATACACCATTCCAATGACAGAATTAATCTTTTGTCAAAACGAAAAAGTTTTAGTTAACATCCTAAGGAATCCAAAGAAACAGGAATGGCATAATTTTGACATGAATAACTCAATGTATCGATTTTACAATTAGTTAAAGATGCAGCTATAATTCTAAAAGTAGGCAGAACATATACTCTATCTTGAAAGTGATCCACACATCAATATAAACACCATTTGGCAAAACCCTTCGGTGGAGTTATAGGTATATGAATCTATAAAACATATCAAAAATAACCAACCCAATTAGATCTCCATACTATAAGATATTCATGTTTTGGTGACATCCTATCAAGCTGTATGGGCAGACCGAGTACAAAAATGTCATGGAATATTAGGCTATCGTAAAGACTTCAAATGATGAAACACAAAGAATGACAATTGTATTAGACTGGCTATAGTTTCCATAGCATCAAGAATCAATCATTTTAGAGTCATATAACTCGAGATACAATTTAAACAACATAGCACAAATTGCTGCCAGAAACAGAGTTGAAACAAGAAAACCTAAAACACAAGAATTCAATTCATCAAACATACCTAATTGCTTCCCAATTGTTCTTGAACCTTAAATCCATTAAAATTAGATGATTACTTCTTTAGTTTATGCTTAAGAAGAGAAGAAGGTGAAGAGGTGAGTTTTATCTTATGCTAACTTAGGTTAAGTATATAAGTCAAACATGACATATGTGATGACTTAATCATCAAAATATCCAGAAAACAATAAGGTTCCATTTAGTCCTTGAATTATTCTATATGTTCAATTTTAAATCTCAAAGTTAATTTTATTTCCAATCACTTAAATCAACCTTATTTACCGACGTACTTACATTCCAATTTAGTTCTAATATATTAGTGGGTCGTAATACTACCTATTATTCATTTTAAATAGTAATATAATTAATCAAAACCCCATCATTTTCATTTAATTAACATCAATAATTACTTTAAATGCTCACGTAAATGCTAATGAACAACGCTTACTCTTGACCATCGAAATGCATTAATGTATGAGCATGACTATATGCAATTTAAATGTGGGTGTTACAACTCTCCCCACCTTAGAAAATTTCGTCTCGAAATTTATGAACTTACCACCATCATTAAACAGATAAGGATATTTCCTTCTCATATGTTCTTCCACCTCCCATGTAGCTTCCTTTGGAGAATGACGACTCCATCTTACTTTAACCATCGATATCTCTTTATTTCTTAATTTCTTTACCTCTGTTCCCAATATTTCTATAGGTTCCTCTGTGTATACCAATTTCTCTGTGAGTTCTACCTCTGGTTCTTGTATCACATGACTAGGATCAGATCTATATCTTCGTAAAATGGAAATATGAAACACGTCATGAATTTGTGATAACTCTCCCGGTAATGCTAGTCGATAAGCCAATGGTCCAATTCTCTCAATGATTTCATACGATCCAATATATCTTGGACTAAGCTTTCCCTGCTTGCCAAATCTCAAAATTCCTTTCCATGGAGATACTTTCATGAATACTTTCTCACCCACTTCATATTCCATTTTCCTACGATGTCTATCAGTGTAACTCTTTTGCCGATCTTGTGATGCTTTCAAACACTGTTTGACTGTTTGTATCTTATCCATAGTTTCTTGAACTATTTCAGGTCCTTCAAGTTGTCGCATTCCTTCAATATCCCAACACACTGGACTTCGACACTTTCTTCCATACAGTGCTTCATATGGAGCCATACCTATACTAGAATGAAAACTATTATTGTAGGCAAATTCCATCAAAGGTAAATGATCATCCCAGTTCCTTTTGAACTCTAGTGCACAAGCTCTCATCATGTCCTCCAAAGTCTGAATAGTTCTCTCTAATTGCCCATCTGTCTGCGGATGAAATGTTGTACTGAAATGCAACTTAGTACCCATAGCATTTTGTAAACTACCCCAAAAGTGTGAAGTAAACCGTGGATCTCTATCAGACACAATTGAATTAGGCACACCATGCAATCTAACAATCTCAGAAACATACAATGTAGCCAATTTATCAAAGGAATCAGTTTGTTGAACAGGTAAGAAATGAGCATATTTAGTGAGTCTATCAACAATAACCCAAATAGAATCATGCTTTCTGAATGTACGTGGTAACCCAACAACAAAATCGATAGTTTTTTTCTCCCATTTCCACTCTGGTATAGCTAAAGAATGAAGTTTACCTACAGGTGCCTGATGTTCTACTTTCACTTATTGACTTGTTAAGCATTTAGCCACAAATTCTGACACATCTTTCTTCATTGTTGGCCGCCAATAAAAAGGCTTCATATTTCTATACATTTTAGTACTTCCAGGATGCATACTATAGGGTGCATTATGAGCTTCTTCTAATATATTCTTCCTCAAGTTCTCCACATTTGGAACACAAACACGACTGGCCATTTAATAAAAGACCATCATCTCTCAAAACAAATTGATCATGTTTTCCTTATTCAACCTTTCTTCTCATCTTCTGTAAATAAGGATCTTCAAACTGAGTTTCTTTAATTTTATCTTCAATAGAAGGCTTCACTTGTAAGGTGGCTAATAAGATATCATCATGTGTGTCCAACCAAGTGTTCATTCCTCGAAGTACAACTAAATATTCAATATCATAACAGAGCATACCCGCCATGCGATCCACAACCTTTCGACTCAAAGCATCAGCAACAACATTTGCTTTTCCAGGATGATAATCAATAGTACAGTCATAATCTTTCAGTAACTCAATCCATCTTCATTGCCTTAAATTCAACTCTTTCTGTGTAGGAATATATTTCAAGCTTTTGTGATCTGTGAAAACTTGAAACGTCTCACAATATAAGTAATGTTTCCATGTCTTCAATGCATGCACAATGGCTCCTAGTTCTAGATCATGAGTTGGGTAATTCACTTCATAAGGTCGCAGTTATCTAGAAGCATAAGCAATAACCTTCCCATGTTGCATTAATACACATCCAAAGCCTTGCTTTGATGCATCAGTGTAAACCACATAACCTCCATTTTCAGATGGTAAGGAAAGTATTGGTGCTGAAATAAGCCTTTTCTTTAATTCCTCAAAGCTTTTCTCACATGTGTCAATCCACTTGAAAGTTGCATTCTTTTTCAGCAAATTTGTCAACGGTTTTGCAATAACAGAAAAGTCTTTCACAAATCTTCTGCAATACCCTGCTAAACCCAGAAAACTTCGAACTTCTGTAACATTCTTTGATGACTCCCATTCAAGAATAGCTTTAATCTTTGATGGATTTGGTTGTACACCATGTTCTGAAATTATATGCCCCAAAAAGGCTATTTCTACCAACCAGAATTCACATTTACTAAGCTTGGCATAAACTTGCTTGTCTTTCAAAACTTGTAAAACAATTCTCAAATGTTGTTCATGTTCTTCATGACTTCGAGAATATATAAGAATATCATCAATAAACATAATCACAAATTGATCCAAATATTGCTGAAACGTTTTGTTCATTAATGACATAAAAGCAGCTGGAGCATTCGTCAATACAAATGGCATCACAATAAAATCATAATGACCATACCTAGTTCTAAATGCAGTTTTAGGAATGGACTTCTCATCAACTCGAAGTTGCCAATATCCTGACCGCAAATCAATTTTAGAAAATACCATGGCACCTCTCAATTGATCAAGTAAATCATTGATTCTTGGCAATGGATATTTATTCTTCACAGTGATTCTATTCAATTGCCTATAATCAATGCATAATCGCATACTACCATCTTTCTTCTTCACAAATAACACAGGTGCGCCCCAGGGAGAAATACTAGGCCTGATGAATCCATTATCAAGTAGATCTTCTAACTGTTTCTTGAGTTCTTTCAATTCTAATGGAGCCATTCTATTTGGTGCAATAGAAATTGGAGCTGACCCAGGCATAGTTTCAATTTCAAAATCAACCTCCCTATGTGGTGGCAAACAAGGCAATTCATCAAGAAACACATTTGGAAAGTCTCTCACTACTGGAATTTATGAAACCCGCGGACTAAATTTAGTATCTATTATAATAGCCAAATATGCTTGACACCCATCTTTAATCAAATGAAATGCAGTAAGAGCAGAGATTAAACAATTAGGCACTGTTTTCCTTTCCCCAACAATCATCATTTTCATATGCCCTTGAATCTCCATAACTACTTCTTTAGTTTGACAATCAACAATGGCATGATATTTTGACAACCAATCCATACCCAATATAACATCAAACTCTCTCAAATGAATAACCACCAAATCAGCTTGTAAGGTTATACCATCCACAATCATAGGACAATATTTTATCACAGTATTTACAATAATAACACCCCCAGCAGGCATAGAAACATATATATCATGTCCCAATGGTTCTAATATGCCATGCATACATAATTCAAACTCATGTGATATGAATGAACATGTAGATCCAGGATCAATTAACACATGTGCATCACATTTACAGATAGAAAATGTACCAGTAATCACATCAGGTGCAGTAGGTGCATCTTGCCTCGTCAGTGCAAATACTCTGGCTTGGGTACGAGGTTGGCCTGTATATCCATACTGTATAGCTGATGATGTTCTCCTCCTCTATTACCTCTCCCTCTTCCCCGGCCTACACCCACTTGGTGTATATTTTCACCCACACTACTCTGACGCATTGCTTGAGATTCTTCAAGTAAACCTCTCCTGAGTGGACAATCTCTAACAATATGGCCAGGTTGACGACAATTATAACACACAATAGGGTTTCTTCCGCAACACTCCCCTCAATGTACTCTACCACAATTTGCACACACTGGAGTGGATCCTACACTAACTGACCTTGTTGTTCTTTGTCTCTTATTAAACCCAGTAGATGTATATCCACCTTTTCCAGATAAAATTGAGGCTGGCCTACTCGACTGGCCTCTTCCCTTTCCTCTATAGCCACTAATACTTGAACTTGATCCTCTAAAAGAAAAGGAACCACCATGTCTTTAAGGAGCATTAAAAGTCCCATTCATTTTCTTCTTTTTAGACTCTATCTCACTCCTTTCAACTAGTATTTCTTCAGCCCTCAATGCGGCTTCAATCAATGCACTATAAGTAGGAGTCTTAACAACAATTTTCTCTCGAATATCAAGGTTCAAACCCCTTTCAAATTTACTTCTTTTTCTTTCCTCAGTAGTTATCTCTTCAGGTGCATACTTTGATAGTCTGACAAATTGAAGTTCATATTCAGCCACTGATAACTCATTCTGCTTCAATTCCATGAATTCAATTTTCTTTTTATCACGATAGACTGGTGGCATGTACTTCTCACTAAATTCTCTAAGGAAATCATCCCAGGTTAAAGTCAATGGCCTATTCCTGCTTCCTGGAACTGTTTCCCACCAATCCAAAGCATCCTTCTCAAACAATGACACTGCATATTTCAGTTTCTGCTGAGGAGCTCATTCAATTCTGTCTAAAACTCTCTCTGCATTTCTCAACCATTCTTCATCTTCTACAGGATCTGTAGTACCTCCAAATGTCTTTGCCCCTTGTTTCCTAACTCTCTCATAGTTTTTGTCAATTTCTTGTTCCTGTGCTCGATGGTGCAGAGGTGCTGCTATTGTTTGCAACATTTTAATAAATTATCGCAGCAAATGATTTTCATCTTGTGGTGGAGCATTATCCTCAGACTATTCCTGATCATTAACAGATGCATTTCCAGGATCATGCACAGACTCTACAGACATTTCTGGGCCAATGAGATCATCTCCATGCTCATCCATCCTATAAAAGATGTAATACATCAATTAGATGTATATCATGTTATGCATGTTATGCATGCTATGCCAATACGCATCACAACTCTACGCCCTAGGGAATCTAATCCCCACTCTGATACCACTTAATGTAACACCCACACAATTTAAAACATTATATACTCAAACATTTATAACAAACATCACAAAATCCATTTAATATATGCTATGTTTCGACACAAAAGTTTTAACTTATCGCATAACTGTAACATTCAAACTATCTCACATCAAACACTTATACATAACTTTATACAATAACTCTTAGTACAAACGTTTTGTCATCTATCTTATACGCATAAACACTTTAAAATATGCACGTGCAATGAACTCTCCATTGGCCCACCTGAAACCTCTATCAGATGCAAATGTCGACTCAATGCAACTCTTAGTATCCTGAAAAAAAAATAACGAAGAGGGGTGAGCCTACAACTCAATAAGAAAATAGATATATGCATACTAAATATACACATTCATATGCATTTCAAGTAACTAATATATAACTCAAGCAACTATCCATTCAACATATGCAATAACCATAATAATTATAATAGTCCAATGTTCAATTCAAAGCAAACATATTCTCACATTTCCAATCAACATCAAGCTTACAGAAGGAATTCAATCATGCGCATAATTCTCATGTTGGCCCAAATCGCCATTAGGCAGCCAACATACGTTATTGGCCCAAATCGCCCTTTTAGGCAACCAATAACTTAATCTCATGTCATTGGCCCGAATCGCCATTTTAGGCAACCAACGACTATCTTAATTCTCATTGAATATCCACACATAAGCATGACGTGATTATCAAAACCAAAACATGACTTGCCCAAACAATTCAACTATAATTCACAAGCGCATTTGCGTCTCAAATCAATACACACTTGCAATTGTAAACAAACGTATATACCAAGTATAACACTATCTAATCACTTACTTAATTCACCGAGTCTCAAACCCGTGAAGTTCCAGGCTTGTCCGTCGTATTACCTTACGGTCTATAAGTACCTATTCACATATACAATCTCAATTCATTCACAAAGTATAATTACTTTGATAATTTACATAAAGAAATAAACTAGTAACCATAACCAGATTTTCTAGGCAGATCACGTATAATGACTTTAAATAGGTACTACTCCTAACTCAAATTAAAAGAACATCAATTGGATAAATATAAATCAGATTATGCACATTACAACACAACTAGGTTAAACTGTCAAAACAGAGTGCACGCTTAAATGTTCTACCCTTATACACCATTCCAATGACAGAATTAATCTTTTGTCAAAACTAAAAAATTTTAGTTAACATCCTAAGGAATCCAAAGAAACATGAATGGCATAATTTGGACATGAATAACTAATTGTATCGATTTTACAATTAGTTAAAGATGCAGCTATAATTCTACAAGTAGGCAGAACATATACTCTATCTTGAAAGTGATCAACACATCAATATAAACACAATTTGGCAAAACCCTTCGGTGGAGTTATAGTTATATGAGTCTATAAAACATATCAAAAATAACCAACCCAATTAGATCTCAATACTATGTGATATTCCTGTTTTGGTGACATCCTATCAAGCTATATGGACAGACCGAGTACCAAAATGTCATGGAATATTAGGCTATCGTAAAGACTTCAAATGATGAAACACAAGTAATGACAATTGTATTAGACTGGCTATAGTTTCCATAGCATCAAGAATCAATCATTTTAGAGTCATTTAACTCGAGATACAATTAAAACAACATAGCACAAATTGCTGCCAGAAACAGAGTTGAAACAAGAAAACCTAAAACACAAGAATTCAATTCATCAAACATACCTAATTGCTTCCCAATTGTTCTTGAACCTTAAATCCATTAAAATTAGATGATTACTTCTTTGATTTAGGTCTTGAATTTCTGAATTACTTTCTTTCCTCTCTTACTTCTTAGTTCTAGGTTTATGCTTAAGAAGAGACGAAGGTGAAGAGGTGAGTTTTATCTTATGCTAACTTAGGTTAAGTATATAAGTCAAACATGACATATGTGATGAGTTAATCATCAAAATATCCAGTAAACAATAAGGTTACATTTAGTCCTTGAATTATTCTATATGTTCAATTTTAAATCTCAAAGTTAATTTTATTTCGAATCACTTAAATCAACCTAATTTACCGACGTACTTACATTCCAATTTAGTTCTAATATATTAGTGGGTCATTATACTACCTATTATACATTTTAAATAGTAATATAATTAATCAAACCCCCCATCATTTTCATTTAATTAACATCAATAATTACTTTAAATGCTCACGTAAATGCTAATGAACGACGCTTACTCTTGACCATCGAAATGCATGAATGTATGAGCATGACTATATGCAATTTAAATGTGGGTGTTACATCCTAGCAGATTTCGTGGCCGAAACAACAACATACGATCAACCCACCGAGGTAGACAAGAGTATGATCAGCTAAATATTACAATTAGATGGAGCATCAAACATGGCGGGAGCAGGGGCATGCATGATATTAAGAGGGCCACATAAGATAAAAATGCAAAATTCAATCCACCTAAACTTTCCAGCAACCAACAATTCAGTCGAATACGAAGCAATAATCGGAGGATTAAGAATGGCGATAGTGGTCAAAGCCGAGTACATAAAAATTCAGAGTGACTCTCAACTGGTGGTTAACCAAGTCTCGGACTATTTGAGGTCAAAGATCCAGAAATGAAAAAATATGTAGACCGAGTGAAAGAACTGCTCAACAAAATTACCGAAGAAGGCGGAAAATGGGAATTAGAACAAATACCCAGAGAAGAGAACACAGAGGCGGACACACTGGCAAAGGCCGGGGCAGCCAAGGAAACAATACTAGGCATACCATGCTCAATACAAAACTTCAGCAGTATCCAAAACCCCGAAGTAACATTCCTCATCAACCCATTAGACCATTGGATGGAGCACATCATATCATACATAGAGAACGGAAGTCTACCTGAGGATAAAAACAGGCAAGGAAGGTAAAGCGCAGAGCACCACACTTCTCATACCGAGACGGCACACTATACAGAAAGTCATTCTCGCATCCATGGTCCAGATGCCTCACGGTGGAAGAAGGAAAATATGTCTTATCAGAAATACACGAAGGTATGTGTGGAAGCCACATCTCCCATCTAGAACTCTGTCAAAAAGCAGTACTACAAGGTTACTACTGGCCGACACTAGCACAAGACACGGCAAGCTTGGTGCAAAAATGCGAGAAATGTCAATATCACCAAAATGTGCACCATCAACCCATAACCGAACAAAGTCCGATAGTAAGTCCTTGGCCATTCAGCACATGGGGCATCGACATTGTCGGCCCTTTCCCAACAGCAAGTGGGCAGAGGAAATTCATGATAGTAGCCGTTAACCATTTCTCCAAATGGGTAGAAGCCGAAGCTGTCTCCACCATAACAGAAACGCGAATACGAAGCTTTGTCCGAAAAAAAAATCATCTGTCGTTTCGAAATCCCAAGAATTATCATAACCGACAATGGTAAACAGTTCGACAATAAAAATTTCAGAGACTTCTGCACTGAAAAAGGAATCTACCTAAGGTTCACATCGGTCACCCACCCTCAGAGAAATTGGATGACCAAAGTAACCAATCGAACCATCGTCAACGGTTTGAAGAAGTGCCTGGACGAAGCAAAAGGTCGATGGGCCGACGAATTACACAGCGTCCTATGGTCATACAGAACCACGTCAAAAGCCGGCACAGGAAGAACCCCATATAGCCTAACCTATGGGTGTGAGGCAATGGTGCCAGTAGAGATCGGCATGCCTACCATTAGAGTTCAATACTTCGAGGAGCAAAAAAACGAGGAAAACACCAGAATTTGCCTCGACTTGCTAGAAGAAAAAAGAGAACAAGCCTTACTGCACATCCACGCATACAAACAGAGGATGACAACATACCTTAACAAAAGAGTTAAACCCCTAACATTTGAGGTAGCAGACCTAGTACTACGAAGAGCCGACATAGCAAGAGGTAATGCAGGAGTATCCAAACTCAGAGCAAACTGGGAAGGACCTTACCAAGTAAAGAAAGTGGGAAAAGGAGGGGCCTATTACTTAACATATCTATCAGGTCGAGACCTACCAAGAACCTGGAATGCCAGAGTTCTTACAAGATTCTATCAGTAGACAACATTCAAGTTAATCGAGTCAGTCAGGGGTTTTTTCACTTGCATTCCGGTCAAAGTCAGTTGTAGGGCAAGAATGCAAGTTTTTCCCCTATCAATAAAAGAAAAAATAAAAGAAGCAAAAAGTGTCAAGCATAGCTCAACACAATTCAAAGCAATCGCTTAAAACCGAGTTAAGCCATAGCTTAAGCAAATTCAAAGCAATCGCTTAAAATCGAGTTAAGCCATAGCTTAACCAAATTTAAAGCAATCGCTTAAAACCGAGTTAAGCCATAGCTTAACCAAATTCAAAGCAATCGCTTAAAACCGAGTTAAGCCATAGCTTAACCAAATTCAGAGCCGCTGAAAACCGAGTTAAGCCATAGCTTAACCAAATTCAAAGCAATCGCTTAAAACTGAGTTAAGCCTTAGCTTAACCAAATTCAAAGGAATCGCTTAAAACCGAGTTAAGCCATAGCTTAACCAAATTCAAAGCAATCGCTTAAAACCGAGTTAAGCCATAGCTTAACGAAATTCAAAGCAATCGCCTCAAACAAAGTTAAGCCATAGCTTAGAATTTTTTTTAAAACAATCGTGTAAAGCCGAGTTAAAACATTACATCAAAAAAAAAAACCAAAAACTAAAGCATCACAACCAAACACAACTCAACAACAGAAATAAGATAACCGATCTATTACTTTGCCAAAAATATTCTTTACAAAATAAACTAAAACTCTAATCTATTACAGCATTACTAACATGCTCGGGAACTGACAAACAAGCTCCAGATGAAGTACCATCGTTCTCACTCAGGACGGCCTCCTCATAATGCCGAACCTCCAGTAACAAAGTTGGAGACGAGACAACAACGGCATTAACCTCTTTTGGTGTAGCAGCACCGTTCACCTCAATCCCAGCATCATTAACCTTCTTGGTCACAACAACATCAGCACCTTGAGTCAAAAAGCCGTCCTTGGAAAGAGCAACATCATCTTCAAGCTCTCTCCTCAGCTCGGCTGCAAAATCCTCAGCACATCGCTCGTAAGCGATCACCTCCTTTGCCTTCTCCTTAGCAAGTTCTCGCTCGGCCTGAATCTTCTGATACATGCCCTCCATATCAAGATATAGACATATCGGATCAACATCAGCTCAGAGGAGCGGCCCGACACGCTCCTTAAGATCATCTTCCATAACATCGGTAAGATAGGAAAACTCCCTCATCAAATCATCTCGCTGAGTCTCCACCACCTTCGTCGTGTCATCAAGAATGTCATGCAATCGTATATAACTCTGATGATGCCCCTCGACAGTATTCTGAAAGTCAGCCTTCTCTTTATCAAACTTCTCGATCAGCTGAACCCGAAGCTCCTCTTTTTCCTTCTCAAAAGCACTCTTAGAAAGAGCAAGCTCGTCCCGTTCCTTGACCAAGGCAGATATCTCCTCATTCAGCTTCTCGATCTTGGCATTAAACTTCTCTGTATTACTCGCCAAAACCGATTCAACATTGGCCCTCTAAAGCTGCTCCTTTTCCAGATCTGCAAGTGTAGTGGTCAATTTCTCCCTATCTTCCGAGACCTTAGCAGCCAAGTCTTCTTGAAATGACCGAGCTCCCAGCAAATGGTTAATCAACTAAACAAAAAAAAACAGACATAAAACAAACAAAATTTAGTCAAATAAACAAAGACACAAAAGAGACACAAACCGAGTAAAACGCACCTGGAAGGACAGAGAAACACCGGTGTCAAGGAAGTCTTTTTGGGGAGTAGCCGAGAGAGCCTCTCGATCTCGAGGAAGGAAACCGTTTTCCCCAAGAAGACAGAAGTCGTCAGCGAATCAACAGTGTCCTCCATGGATTTAGACTTCAAATAACGAGCGAGAATCCGAGGAGTCAATTTCACCTCTCAGCGTCAACCCGGGTAACTCCCAAATCACCCGATTTAGCATTATTCAAAGGAGGCGACAAATTCTTGTCCATTCCGGACACAGGAAATGCAGAGGCCTCTAACCCCACAACTACATCTGAACAACCTGGAAGAGTAGAAGAACCCTTCACCTCGGCCGCAGAATAAGGTTCTTTACCCTTATCCAAATTCTTCCGCTTAACGGGCTTGACCGACGGAGGCACAATCGATAAAGGCTTAGCAGGGGTTATAACGGGCAGTCCCGAAGCAGCTTTCCCTCCAGAAGTTTTCTCGGCAACTCCAACATCGGCGGAAGACCCTCTCTTAGCAGCGGCACCATCGCCCTTTCTCCGAGCAGCATTGAAGGCAGTCATATTAAACAGTACAAGAAATAGAAAACCGATAAGAAAACAAAACAAGATAAGACAGAAAAATTCGAAATAAAAAATAATAAAGACCGAGAACAACCTTCCCGCTTCGGGTCAAACTTAACAATAGGCAGTTTCGGTATAAGAGAATAAGTATTTATTGGACCAGTGGTCTTCAAAACGTTCTGGAGAAGTATATGGTTCTCATTCCCAGCAGCATCCCATCTCAATAGGATCACGGGAGAAGTACACAACCACCGTTGAGGCAGGTCGGCGAAGGCAGTAGGGTGATAAATCCGAAACCAGTCTTCCCTAAACCTCTTAACCGAGGTAGACACCTTCTCTATAACATGCCTAGGTTCCGACTTAAGAATTTTGAAAGAAGAAAAATCATAAGCACCGCCAAAGATAAGGCCATAAATGCTGGCAAAAAACTCTACCGAGAAAGGAATCTTACGTCGTCTACACAACCGACGAAGACAGAGGAAGTGCCTAATACCATTCGGGTGAAACTGACTAAGAGGCATATTATAAAATTTTAGAAAAGCCACTAAGTCGGATATTAGAGGAATGCGAACACCCGAATGAAGGTGTTCTACGCTTATAACTATATAATCCGGTTCGCCCGGAGTGTTTATAGTTAGACCAGGAGGGGATAGTTCAAATCGATACCCCGCATGTAAATTTATTTGAAAAAGGAGATAATCTAAATACCCTTGGTTCAACTCAGCAAACGCGGTCTCCATCCTAACTCTCCGAGACTCAGCAGTTTTACTACTCCTAGATCTCATTCGTCTCGGTTTAACAGAAGAGGTTGCTTCCGAACAACCTACTTCCTCTACTTTACAAGGAACGCCATCTTACCCTCCCTTAGCCGAGTCAGAACGCTCGGCCTCAGATTTATCACCTACAGATGTACATCCATCCGAGTTACCCTCACCATCATCCTAAACGTCCACAAAATCATTCTGGGAATCCTCCTCAGAAGACATTATTCAACCGAAACAAAAAATACAAAATCAAAAAATCAAACTACCCACCTTTACCAACCCATAAGATGAACACTCAAGAACACGAAGAACAAACAGAAAAAAGATGAAGAAATAACAATAAATAAGATCAAAACTAAGGAAAAGAAAAAACTTACTGATGAATATCTTCGAAAGTAGAAAAGTAGACACCAACAAAGCAAAGGAAAGAGAAATGAGAGCAAAGAAAGGAAAAATAAAACTAAGCAAAGGAAAAAATGAGGGTTTTTATAGGAACCAAAGCGGGACAACTGAAACGACGCCTCAATAATTGTGCGAGTGGATAACAGGTGGCATAAAGGCATAAGGGCAGAATTAAATGAAAGACACGTGTAATCCACGCACATAAACCAAGAAAGCAACCCAAAAGACACCCAAGATATGACCGAGCACGGTAAAAACCGAGCACGACCAAGGCTAACCAAGATCAAAACCGACCAAATCAAGCAAAAAGGCCAGGTTAAAAAACCAAACTCGGACATAAATATCCGAAAAAACTGGGGGGGGGGGGGGCTTGTGATAACAACACAGATGAACAACCACAAAATAGAGCACAAACCGAACAAGGCACACCATAAAAACACCACGGATAGCCGAACAAGGCACATTACATCGTAAAAACTCCATCTCGGCCCAACCGAGTAAGACATATCATATGGTCATCCCGGTTCAACCGAATAAAACACATAGCAAGCACCATCTCGGTCACACCGAGCAACATACACTATAACAGCATCTCGGTCTCGTCCGAGTTCACCTCTCACTGAGTACAAAGAACAAATCTGTCAGAACGTACCCTGACATTCCAGACAATATCTGCACAGACAAAGAGAATGAAATCAGACCTGTCGGCCCAGACAAAGAGAAACAAAGACATAGTATAAAAGGTGAAGAAAAAGTAGGTGAAAAGGTTAAATCTCTTTTTCTCTCAACTCTCAACTCCCTTTCACTTCTTATTCTTTCTCTCACTAAAACATCAACTAACTAGACCGTCGGGGTGGTTTGCCGGAATCCCCTTCCGGCACCCTTCTTACGGTTGTGTTATGCCTTTATTTTAGGTACGATCGTGAAACCTCCACCAGATCAGAGACGTACCACGATTTCACAAGTTACCATGAAAGATGGATAATGAATAGTAGATACGAGGTTGAACCCGGTTGAACTATATCGGGACCCGTATCTAGTGGGTTGAACTCCGTTGAACTATCTCGGAACCCACAACTTGGGATTTAGAGACTGGCAATGGTTGAACTCGGTTGAACTATCCTGGGACCGGGCCAAAGGTTTGAATGATCAGTTTGAATTTTGATATACATGATAGACGATATATAGGTTGTGTTAACTTTTAGGAATTAAGTTTCGATCGGATCAAATGCTTGATTATATGTATTTTCATATTAATGCTTTACTTGAAATGCGATGTTATTTTATAATATCGTTATTAAATTGCAAACTCACTCAGCATACTCTGATCCTGTTGTTGTTTAACATTTCAGGTGCTTAGTGTTTGGACCTAGCTAGAGTCCATTTTTGGGATCCGGGATTCGACAGTACATGTATAATTCTTGACTTCCGTAGCGCTACAGTAGTGGTAAAACCCAGTTGACAGAGTAGTGGCCAGTAACAGTCGTATTATGTTTATTGTTTATATGACTGTTGTTTGTACATATCTTTTTGTGGACCACATCAGCTATTTTGTCTCACGAGGGTAAATACCCG
This sequence comes from Mercurialis annua, assembly GCF_937616625.2. Classification (NCBI taxonomy): domain Eukaryota; kingdom Viridiplantae; phylum Streptophyta; class Magnoliopsida; order Malpighiales; family Euphorbiaceae; genus Mercurialis; species Mercurialis annua. The sequence continues at coordinate 33,629,379 of NC_065574.1, read as the reverse complement.
TGATGTGAAAGACATACTAGTTGTATATAGTATAGTTGGGCTAATACGTACATGGTATGGAAGTTATAAGCCTGTGTAATTATGTAGCCTTTTTCAGATATGTTTGTGTATATATATGTTTATGTATGCATGACGTATATGCTTTTGGTTGTGATGTGATTATTTAGTTATTATTAAAGAAAATGTTTTTAGCTAATTGAGGCTTGCTACGGGTTTTGGAGCTACCACTCCCATTCCCTATCGCCGGTTGAGGCTCAATAATTTGGGCCCGCACAGTTGGCCCCATTCGACCTAGACTTCCGATTTTTAGAGCGTTAGACTGTAAAAATGAGTCATGAAACCCGAGAGACATAAATCAAAGTTAAACTCGATGTTTTAAAGATAAATATTCGAAGTAGAAAATATTAAGACGTATATATGATTGGTGAATATAAGAAGCGGTATTCATCTACCCGTGAATGCGATTAAGGATTATCAAATTCACGAATAACAATTAGAATGGAACTAAACCAATCCAAACTTAGAACTTAAAAGTACTACGCATGTAAACACGAAGATCACGTCTGACTATTAAACATTAATTAATATGTAACAGACGTGTCAGCTAGCGGTTAGGTCAGCAGACGTGGATTAATACGGGCATATTATCATATCGACCAGGTCATAAATTGGATAAAGGTTCAAGTTAGTTGCATTTTACTTTCGTGTATTATATATAAAAGTTATTTGATAATATATCTTATATATGGTATTTATATGCATCGCATCTATACAATTTGTTGGTATGATATATGGTTTCATTAAAACTTATGTATAAGAATCTAGTGTGCGATCCGAAGAAACTAGATACCTATTGGGTATCAATAGGCTGCGTGATCACCAGTGGATGAGTTAGTCTAGTATGTTTAGACTATTAGTGATGATTTGATAAGTGCGCACGGTTTGAAATATGAAAGGCATATATGAACAATAGATATGAGGTTGAAGTCGGTTGAACTATCTTGGGACCCATATCTAGTAAGTTGAACTCGTTTAAACTATCTCGGGACCCACAACTTGAGATTAAGAGACTGGCAGCGGTTGAACTCGATTGAACTATCCCGGGACCGAGCCAAAGGTTTGAATGATCAGTTTGAATTCCGATTTACGTGATAGATGATAAATAAGTTGTGTTAAGTTTCGGGCTTTAAGTTTCAGTCGGATAAAATGCTTGATTATATGTATTTTCGTATTAATGCCTTATTGAAATGCGATGTTACTTTATAATTCTGTTAGTAAATTGCAAACTCACTCAACATAGTCTAACCCTGTTGTTGTTTAACATTTCAGGTGCTTAATGTCTGGACCTATCTATAGTCCATTTTTGGGATCCGGAAGTCGTCAGTACATGAATATTTCTTGAGTTCCGTCGCGCTGCAGTAGTGATAACCTTTTGTTGACAGAGTCGTGGCCAGTAATAGTCGTATTACGTTTGTTGTTTATATGACTGTTGTTTGTATTTACCTTTTTGTGGACCACGTCTACTAGTTTGCCTCACGAGGCCAGATGCCTGTGATGTGATAGACACACTAGTTGTATATAGTATAATGGGCTAGTACGTACGTAGTACGGAAGTTATATGCTCGTGTGATTATGTTTCCTTTTTCAGATATGTTAATATAAATATGCTTTTGTATGTGCTTTCGTTTGTGATGTTATTATTTGGTTATTATATGCGAAAACATTTTTAGTTATTTTAGGCTTGTTACGGGTTTTGGAGCTACCACTTCCATTCCCTACTCTTTTCATGTCAAAGACACGGGTTTGATTCTCGTAAGGGATAGGTACTCATTCTCGGCCGCTTTCAGTTAGTGTTCATTACTGAGTGATCACTCGTTATCTGGCTGAAAAAGGTGGTCCGGAAGCTTCCTCTCTCGGATACCTTGACCGTGGGTAAGAGAGAGGCCTTTCTGGCAGGGAACTGAGTAACCTAAGCCGAAAAGGTGGACGGAGATGGTGACTAAGCCGAATCCCCGCAGCTCTAAAGGAAGTTTCTTTCAATAGATATTTCTACCGAGTTCAACCTCGTATCTCTCATTCATATTCCATCTTTCATATTCATATCATGCGCATTCATATCATCAATAACAATCTAGACACGCTAGACTGACTCAAATACTGGTGGTCACACAGCCTATTTACACCCAATAAGTAGTTAGTTTCTTCGGATCGCACACTAGATTCTTGTATTAAAAACAATCATTAAACAACATGTTAGTAGTATATGCCCTAAGGCCATTTGATCGTTTATATTTGTAGAATTAATCCCAATGGCATAGATATATATGTTCTATTTGAACTAAGTGTCTCATCAACTAAGTGTTCATGTATCACGTATTATCCTTATCACATTGTGATAGAATCTATTCTTAAGGTGTTAAGAATATGAGTGACAGATTCTATTATACAAGTGATCTAAATAACCGTTCATCATCAATGGGGTCCTGCGAATAAGGGCATCGCATTATCCCGGAAAGATTGCCACCTCTATTTATTCTCCTGATTAGTAAAGAGTTGCTAATTATAGGAAGTAGTGAGTCTCATACTACTTGATGGGGATCAGAATAAACATGTGGACACTAAAGGTGTTGAGTAAGTTGAACAAGTGACGCTAGATGACTTATACATGGTAATTCATTAAAGTCAATTTAATGTCATCTAGTTCATAATTGTGCATATGTCCTTTGACTTGCGGTGACACTATCTTGTATATAGGTGATTAGAGTTTGATACTCCTTAACCCTAGATCTTTCATGAGCTTGGGCCGCAGGATGTGTTGGCTCTAATTAGTTGTATACGGAGATAGGGGTTTAACCTAGAAAGGATTCATTACTCTGGATGAGCAGAGACAAGATTCTATGCTATCTCGAATTGTTCTTGATGGATGATAAAACCTGCGCAGGTGTATATGACTTACATAGAAAGTTGTTTCTAGTGGAAGTCATATTTATCAAGAATTAGAACTGAGAGATGAGGTCATATAATCAAGACAAACAGTGTTTGACTTAACCGTGACACTAGTCGAGATTGGAATCTTAGATGAAGGGAATTTTGAGTGTACGGTAATTATGAACATTAGTTCAAAAAGAATGCATCGAAACATTCATCTCTATTTGGGGGTCGTGATATGTTGCTAGACATCACTCTCGATCTACGAGAATTAATAATTAAATGAGATTTAATTATTTAATATAAGAAAGACGTTTCTTATGTCTCTCGTTGCCATATAGATGTGAACCTAGTAAGTCAGACACAATAGAGTGTGCAACCGATTGAGTTTACAAAAGATCAATTTCATATGGATATTAGCATATCTCGGAAATTAATCTAAGATGAAAAACAAGTACAAATTAGGGACTAATTTGTAAGAGTTATAAATTAGTAGGAACCTAATTGTACTATGTCCAAGTTAATTAGGGACTAATTTGTAAGAGTTATAAATTAGTAGGAACCTAATTATATTTTAACCAAGTTTTATGATTAAAAGGCTTAAGTAATTAATTAGTGTAATTAATGATACTTAAATCATTAATCATAAGCTAATGGAATGATGATGTCATGGTGATGATGTAATGAGATAAGCTTATGTCATATATATGATGTCATATGATGACATCACCTATATGATGTCACCTATGTGATGTCACCACATGAAAGGTGTCATGTGGTGGCAACACCTTTGCTTGGTGTGTGACACCTAGCATGCAAGGTGTTGCATTCTTAAAACATGCTCTAGCCTAGAAATAGAGCATGTCTTTGCTCATTTCAACATACCACACAACACACATCTCACTACAAAGTTGTAGAGAGAGAAAGCACTTGAAGGAGTTCAAGTAGTCATCAATCACGGGAAAAACTTGGCGACGTTTTTCATACATCCGAGCAAGGCAGTGATCGTGGCAAGAGTTTGAGCTTAGGGCTGCTCGACAAGAGGAACTCTTGCAGGATTACTTCAAGGCGAGGATTCAATTGGACGCATACTCATGCGGACGAGCTTGAGGTCGCCGTACTTTCGGGACTACAAGAATCGTTGGAGAATCGACATAGCTATTCTTCTTACGATTCCTAGATGCGTGCTTTAATTACTAAATGATACGACGATCCATTTGTTGTTGATATGATCAACTTTAGGATCCGGATTGTTAGGATTTCGATTCTGAATTGAAAAATACGATCCGGACCCGCGTCTCCCGCTGCGCCAACACAACATTCATACAATCAAATCATATAAATGCGATGTGTTTGATAATATTATTCATAATATATGAAAATAACTTTTATAAATAATAGGCGAAAGTAAAATGAAACTCACCGTGACCGCTATAGAATCCAAAAATAAATAATATAACGTTGATCCTCGCCAAGCTCCCTTGATTCGCCACATCCGTAGCTCGGCATCCCATCGTATCTAACGTATAATTTATTCTTAGAATATCTAATAAAAAATCCTATTTATATAATTAATTACATTGATTAGAGTTTAACGTTTAATATATAAGCGTAACTCGTCGTCTGTAATACCCCAAAATATTTAATTAGCTAATTGGACCACGTGTCCAGTTTTGACTCGCCCGGGTGGCGAAATTGGAAAGATTTCTGATAAAAGTAAAGTAAGTAAATTTCAAGTAGGTCGGTTTTGGCAATTAATTATGAGGATATTAAGGTTATATTTCAATTCTAAAGTTAGAATTGGAATTAAAAGGAAAAAATGTCAAGAAAAGCCTAAAATAAAGTACAGGGACTAAAGTGGTAATTTAGCCACTTTGAATCGAAAATGAAAATTTATAAGTTTTGACGGGAAAGTATTAATATTGAGCTTCGTATTATTTATCGGGTATAAATAATACGTATAAGTCATAATAAAAGAAGTTATCGATTTAGCTATGTACTAAATCGTACAAAAGAAAAGTTTAAAGGATAAATGATAATAAGTAAAAAGAACAAGGACCAAAGTGAGCTTTCAACCTTAATATATAAGGTTTTGAATAAGAAACAGATGATGAAGAAGAAGAATCGAGAGAGAGCGAGAGAATATCGAACGATATCGTCGTTTCGCCGCCGTTTCGCCGTTCGACGTCCGATTCAAGTGATTTTCACGGCGATTTCTTCAGAATCGAATCCTCTATCGATCCTAAGCTTCGTGTCAAGGTAAATCTTCAAGAATTTTGGCTTAAATAGCTGAAAAGGTGATACGTTTGGATTTTTTCGTAACGTTTGTAAACGTTTGGCTTAAATTGCTAAAAAGATGAAATGTTAGGATTTGTTTCGTAACGTTTGTAAACATTTGGCTTAAATTGCTAAAAAGCTGAAAAGTTTGAATTTGTTTTGTAACGTTGTATACATTTGGCTTAAATCGCTAAAAAGGAGAAACATTTGGGTTTGTTTTGCAACGTCTGTAAATATTTTGCTTAAATAGCTAAAAATGTGAAGCGTTTGGATTTGTTTCGTTATGTTTGTAAACGTTTGGCTTAAATCGCTAAAAAGGTAAAACGTTTGGATTTGTTTCGTAACATTTTAAACGTTTGGATTGGTTTCGTAACGTTTTAAGCATTTGGTTTAAATCTCTTAAAAGGTGAAGCGTTTGTATTTGTTTCGTAACGTTTGTAAATGTTTGGCTTAAATCGCTGAAAAGGTGAAACATTTGGATTTGTTTCGTAATGTTTTGAACGTTTGGCTTCAATCGCTAAAAAGGAGAAACGTTTGGATTATTTTCGTAACGTTTGTAAACGTTTGGCTTAAATTGCTAAAAAAGTGAAACATTTGGTTTTGTTTCGTAACGTTTGTAAACGTTTGGCTTAAAATGCTAAAAAGGTGAAACGTTTGGATTTGTTTCGTAACGTTTTTAATGTTTAGATTTGTTTCGTAACGTTTGTAAACGTTTGGCATAAAATGAAAAAGGTGAAACATTTGAATTTGTTTAGTAAGATTTGTAAACGTTGGGATTAAATTTCTAAAAAGGTGAAACATTTGGTTTTTTGTTTCGTGACGTTTGTAAACGTTTGGCTTAAATTGCTAAAAAAGGAAACGTTTGATTTTTTCGTATCGTTTTAAACGTTTGGATTTGTTTCGTAACGTTTTAATCGTTTGGCTTAAATCCCAAAAAAGGTGAAATATTTGGATTTGCTTCGTAATGTTTGTAAATGTTTGGCTTGAATCGATAAAAAGGTGAAACGTTTGGATTTGTTTAGTAGCGTTTGTAAACGGTTGCTTAAGTCGCTAAAAATGTGAAAGTTTGGATTTTTTTTCGTAACGTTTGTAAATGTTTGACTTAAATCGCTAAAAAGGTGAAATGTTTGGATTTGTTTCGTAACGTTTTAAACGTTTAGATTTATTTCTCAACGGTTTCAAATGTTTGGCTTAAATCGCTAAAAAGGTTTAACATTTGGTATTGTTTCGTAACGTTGGTAAACGTTTGACTTCAATCTCTAAAAAGGTGAAACGTTTGGATTTATTTCGTAACGTTTGTGAACGTTTGGCTTAAAACGCTAAAAATGTGAAACGTTTGAATTGGTTTCGTAACGTATTAAACGTTTCGCTTAAATCGGTAAAAAGGTGAAACATTTGGATTTATTTTGTAGCGTTTATAAACTTTTTGTTTAAATATCTAAAAAGGTGAAATGTTAGGATTTGTTTCGTAACGTTTGTAAACGTTTGGCTTAAATTTCTAAAAAGGTGAAACATTTGGATTTGTTTCGTAACGTTTTAAGCGTTAGGATTTGTTTCGTAACATCTTAAATGTTTGGCTTAAATTGAATGAAAAGGGAAACGTACCGTTTTAAACTTTTGGATTTGTTTCGTAACGTTTGTAAACGTTTGGTGAAACGTTTGGTTTTGTTTTATAACGTTTGTAAACGTTTGGATTGGTTTCGTAACGTTTTAAATGTTTGGCTTAAATAGCTAAAAATGTGAAACATTTAGATTTGTTTCGTAACGTTTTAAACGTTTGGATTGGTTTTATGACGTTTTAAATGTTTGGCTTAAATCGCTAAAAAGGTGAAATGTTTGGATTTGTTTCGTAACGTTTTAAACGTTTGGATTGGTTTATTAACGTTTTAAACGTTTGCCTTAAATAGCTAAAAACGTGAAACGCTAAAAAGGGGAAATGTTTGCTTTTGTTTACTAACGTTTGTAAACGTTTGGCTTAAATCGCGAAAAAAGGAAAACGTTTGGATTTGTTTCGTAACGTTTTAAACGTTTGGATTGGTTTTGTAATGTTTTAAATGTTTGTCTTAAATCTCTAAAAAGGGGAAACGTTTGGATTTTATTCGTAACGTTTGTAAACGTTTGGCTTAAATCGATATGAAAGTGAAACGTTTGAATTTTTTTCGTAACGTTTTAAAGGTTTGGACTGGTTTCGTAACGTTTTAAACGTTTGGCTTAAATCGCTAAAAAGGTGAAACGTTTGGATTTGTTTTGTAACGTATGTAAAGGTTTGGCTTAAATCGCTAAAAATGTGAAACGTTTGGATTTGTATCGTAATGTTTTAAACTTTGGGAATGGTTTCGTAACGTTTTAAACGTTTAGCTGAAATCGCTAAAAAGGTGAAACATCTGGTTTTGTTTTGTAACGTTTTAAACTTTTGGCTTAAATCGCTAAAAAGGCGAAACGTTTGGATTTGTTTCGTAACATTTGTGAACGTTTAGCTTAAATCGCTAAAAATGTGAAACGTTTGGATTTGTTTCTTAACCTTTTTAAACGTGTTGGATTGGTTTCATTACATTTTAAATGTTTGGCTTAAAACGCTATAAAGGTGAAACATTTGGTTTTGTTTCGTAACCTTTGTAAACGTTTGGATTGGTTTTGTAATGTTTTAAATGTTTGGCTTAAATCGCTAATACGGGGAAACATTTGGATTTGTTTCGTAACATTTGTAATTGTTTGGCTTAAATCAATAAAAAAGTTAAACGTGTGAATTTGTTTCTTAATGTTTTAAACGTTTGGATTAGGTTCGTAACGTTTTAAACGCTTGGCTTAAATCGCTAAAAAGGTGAAACGTTTAGATTTGTTTCGTAACGTTTGTAAATGTTTTGCTTAAATCGCTAAAAATGTTAAACGTTTGGATTTATTTGGTAACTTTTGGCTTAAATCGCTAAAAAGGTGAAATGTTTGGATTTGTTTCATAATGTTTGTAAACGTGTGGCTTAAATCGCTAAAAAGGTGAAACGTTTGAATTTGTTTCGTAACGTTTTAAACGTTTGGATTGGGTTCGTAACGTTTTAAACGTTTGGATTGGGTTCGTAACGTTTTAAACGTTTGGCATAAATCGCTAAAAAGGTGAAACCTTTATATTTGTTTCGTAACGTTTGTAAATGTTTGGCTTAAATCACTAAAAATGTGAAACGTTTTGATTTCTTTCGTAACCTTTGGCTTAAATCACTAAAAAGGTGAAATGTTTGGATTTGTTTCGTAATGTTTATAAATGTTTGCCTTAAGTCACTAAAAAGGTGAAACGTTAGGTTTTGTTTCGTAATATTTTAAACGTTTGGATTGGTTTTGTAACGTTTTAAATGTTTTGCTTAAATCGCTAAAAAAGTGAAACGTTTGGATTTATTTCGTAAGGTTTGTAAACGTTTGGCTTAAATCTCTAAAAAGGTGAAATGTTTGGATTTGTTTCATAAAATTTGTAAACGTGTGGCTTAAATCGCTAAAAAGGGGAAACGTTTAGATTTGTTTTGTAACGTATTAAATGTTTGGATTGGTTTCGTAACATTTTCAATGTTTGGCATAAATCGCTAAAAAGGTGAAACGTTTGGATTTGTTTCGTAACGTTTGTAAACGTTTGGCTTAAATCACTAAAAAGGTGAAATGTTTGGATTTGTTTCGTAAAATTTCTAAACATTTGGCTTAAATCGCTAAGAAGGTGAAACGTTTGGTTTTGTTTCGGAACGTTTTAAAAGTTTTTATTTGATTTTGTAACGTTTTGAATGTTTGGCTTAAATAGCTAAAAAGGTGAAACGTTTGGCTTTTTTCGTAACGTTTGTAAATGTTTGGCTTAAATTGCTAAAAATGTGAAATGTTAGGATTTGTTTCGTAACGTTTGTAAACATTAGGCTTAAATTGCTAAAAAGCTGAAAAGTTTGAATTTGTTTTGAAACGTTTGTAAACATTTGGCTTAAATCGCTAAAAAGGAGAAACGATTGGGTTTGTTTTGCAACGTCTGCAAATATTTTGCTTAAATAGCTAAAAGTGTGAAACGTTTGGATTTGTTTCGTAACGTTTGTAAACGTTTGGCTTCAATCGCTAAAAAGGTAAAACGTTTAGATTTGTTTCGTAACATTTTAAACGTTTGGATTGGTTTCGTAACGTTTTAAGCATTTGGTTTAAATCCCTAAAAAGGTGAAACGTTTGTATTTATTTCGTAACGTTTGTAAATGTTTGGCTTAAATCGCTGAAAAAGTGAAACATTTGGATTGTTTTCGTAATGTTTTGAACGTTTGCCTTCAATCGCTAAAAAGGAGAAACGTTTGAATTATTTTCGTAACGTTTTTGTTTCGTAACATTTGTAACCGTTTGGCTTAAATTGCTAAAAAGGTGAAACATTTGGTTTTGTTTCGTAATGTTTGTAAACATTTGGCTTAAAATGCTAAAAAGGTGAAACGTTTGGATTTGTTTCGTAACGTTTTAAATGTTTAGATTTGTTTCATAACGTTTGTAAACGTTTGACATAAAATGAAAAAGGTGAAACCTTTGGATTTGTTTAGTAAGGTTTGTAAACGTTGGGATTAAATTTCTAAAAAGGTGAAGCGTTTGGTTTTGTTTCGTGACGTTTGTAAACGTTTGGCTTAAATTGCTAAAAAGATGAAACGTTTGATTTTTTTCGTATCGTTTTAAACGTTTAGATTTGTTTCGTAATGTTTCAATAGTTTGGCTTAAATCCCAAAAAGGTGAAATATTTGGATTTGTTTCGTAACGTTTGTAAATGTTTGGCTTGAATCGCTAAAAAGGTGAAACGTTTGGATTTGTTTAGTAGCGTTTGTAAACGGTTGGCTTAAGTCACTAAAAATGTGAAGTGTTTGGATTTTTTTCGTAACGTTTGTAAATGTTTGACTTAAATCGCTAAAAAAGTGAAATGTTTGGATTTATTTCTCAACGTTTTCAAATGTTTGGCTTAAATCGATAAAAAGGTTTAACATTTGGTATTGTTTCGTAACGTTGGTAAATGTTTGGCTTCAATCTCTAAAAAGGTGAAACGTTTGGATTTATTTCGTAACGTTTGTAAACGTTTGGCTTAAAACGCTAAAAATGTGAAACGTTTGGATTTGTTTCGTAACATATTAAACGTTTCGCTTAAATCGCTAAAAAGGTGAAACATTTGGATTTATTTTGTAGCGTTTATAAACTTTTTCTTTAAATATCTAAAAAGGTGAAAAGTTAGGATTTGTTTCGTAACGTTTGTAGACGTTTGGCTTAAATTTCTAAAAAGGTGAAACATTTGGATTTGTTTCGTAATGTTTTAAGCGTTAGGATTTGTTTCGTAACATTTTAAATGTTTGGCTTAAATTGAATGAAAAGGGAAACGTAACGTTTTAAACGTTTGGATTTGTTTCGTAACGTTTGCAAACGTTTGGCTTAAAATGTAAAAAAGGTGAAACGATTGGTTTTGTTTTATAACGTTTGTAAACGTTTGGATTGGTTTCGTAACGTTTTAAATGTTTGGCTGAAATAGCTAAAAAGGTGAAACATTTAGATTTGTTTCGTAACGTTTTAAACGTTTGGATTGGTTTTATAACGTTTTAAATGTTTGGCTTAAATCGCTAAAAAGGTGAAACGTTTGGATTTGTTTCGTAACGTTTTAAACGTTTGGATTGGTTTATTAACGTTTTAAACGTTTGGCTTAAATAGTTAAAAATGTGAAACGCTAAAAAGGGAAAATGTTTGCTTTTGTTTACTAACGTTTGTAAACGTTTGGCTTAAATCGAGAAAAAGGGAAAACGTTTGGATTTGTTTCGTAACATTTTAGACGTTTGGATTGGTTTTGTAATGTTTTAAATGTTTGTCTTAAATCGCTAAAAAGGGGAAACGTTTGGATTTTATTCATAATGTTTGTAAACGTGTGGCTTAAATCGATATGAAAGTGAAACGTTTGAATTTTTTCCCTAACGTTTTAAAGGTTTGGACTGGTTTCGTAACGTTTTAAACGTTTGGCTTAAATCGCTAAAAAGGTGAAACGTTTGGATTTGTTTTGTAACGTATGTAAAGGTTTGGCTTAAATCGCTAAAAAGGTGAAACGTTTGGATTTGTATCGTAACGTTTTAAACTTTTGGAATGGTTTCGTAACGTTTTAAATGTTTGGCTGAAATCGCTAAAAAGGTGAAACATCTGGTTTTGTTTTGTAACGTTTTAATCTTTTGGCTTAAATCGCTAAAAAGGCGAAACGTTTGGATTTGTTTCGTAACATTTGTGAACGTTTAGCTTAAATCGCTAAAAATGTGAAACGTTTGGATTTGTTTCTTAACCTTTTTAAACGTTTTGGATTGGTTTCATTACATTTTAAATGTTTGGCTTAAAACGCTATAAAGGTGAAACATTTGGTTTTGTTTCGTAACCTTTGTAAACGTTTGGATTGGTTTCGTAATGTTTTAAATGTTTGGCTTAAATCGCTAATACGGGGAAACGTTTGGATTTGAATTAGTTTCGTATCGTTTTAAACATTTAGGTTAAATCGCTAAAAAGGTGAAACGTTTGGATTTGTTTTGTAACGTTTTAAACGTTTGGATTGGTTTTGTAACGTTTTAAACGTTTGGCTTAAATCACTAATAAGGTGAAACATTTGGTTTTGTCGTATCGTTTGTAAACGTTTGGCTTCAATCACTAAAAAGGTTAAACGTTTGGATTTGTTTCATAACGTTTGTAAACATTTGGCTTAAATCGCTGAAAAGGGGAAACGTTTGGATTTGCTTCGTAATATTTGTAAACGTTTGGCTTAAATCGCTAAAAAGGTGAAAAATTTAGATTTGTTTCGTAACGTTTGGAAATGTTTGGCTTAAATCGCTAAAAATGTGAAGCGTTTGGATTTGTTTCATAACATTTGTAAATTGTTCGCTTAAATCGCTAAAAAGGTGAAACATTTGGTTTTGTTTAGTAAGTTTGTAAACGTTTTGCTTAAATTGCTAAAGAGGGGAAACATTTTGATTTGTTTCGTAAGGTTTGTAAACGTTTGGGTAAAAAGGTGAAACATTTGGTTATTTTTCCTAACGTATTTAAATGTTTGGCTTTAATCACTAAGAAGGTTAAACATTTGGATTTGTTTTGTAACGTTTGTAAACATTTGGCTTAAGTCGCTAAAAAGGTGAAACTTTTGGATTTGTTTCGTAACGTATGTAAATGTTTGGATTAAATAGCTAAAAAAAATGAAACGTTAGGATTTGTTTCGTAACATTTGTAAACATTTGGCTTAAATCGCTAAAAATTTGAAACATTTGGATTTGTTTCGTAACGTTTGGCTAAAATCGCTAAAAAGGGGAAACGTTTGGATTTGTTTTGTAATGTTTGTAAACATTTGAATTCAATCTCAAATAAGAGAAACGTTTGGATTTGTTTGGTAACATTTGTAAAAATTTGGCTTAAATCTCTCAAAAGGGGAAACGTTTGGATTTGTTTCGTAACCTTTTAAACGTTTGGTTTTGTTTCGTAACGTTGTAAATGGTTGCCTTAAATCGCTAAAAAGGTGAAACAATTGGATTTTTTCTGTAACGTTTGTAAATGTTTGACATAAATTGCTAAAAAGGTCTAACGTTTGGTTTAGTTTCGTAATGTAGTAAACGTTTGGCTTAAATAGCTAAAAAGGTGAAACATTTCGTAACGTTTTAAACGTTAGGATTCGTTTGTAAGGTTTTAAACGTTTGGCTTAAATCGCTAAAAAGGTGAAACGTTTGGATTTGTTTCGTAACGTTTTAAACGTTTGGATTGGTTTCGTAAAGTTTTAAAAGTTTGGCATAAATCGCTAAAAAGGTGAAACGTTTGGATTTGTTTTGTAACGTTTGTAAACATTTGGCTTAAATCACTAAAAAGGTTAAATGTTTGGTTTTTTTTCCGTAAAGTTTGTAAATGTTTGGCTTCAATCGCTAAAAAGGTGAAACGTTTGGATTCGTTTTGTAACGTTTGTTAACGTTTGCCTTAAATCGCTAAAAAGGTGAAATGTTTGAATTTGTTACGTAGCCTTTGTAAATGTTTGGCTTATATCGCTAAAAAGGTGAAACATTTTGTTTTGTTTCGAACTTTTGGCTTAAATCGCTAAAAATACCAAACGTTTGGATTTGTTTCGTAACATTTGTAAACGTTTGGCTTCAAGAGCTAAAAATGTGAAACTTTTGTATTTGTATCGTAACCTTTGTAAACGTTTGGCTTAAATCGATAAAAAGGCGAAACGTTTGGATTTATTTTGTAACGTTTGTAAACGTTTGGCTTAAGTCAGTCAAAAGATGAAAGGTTTGGATTTGTTTCATAACGTTTGGAAACGTTTGTCTTAAATTGCTAAAAAAGTGATACTTTGGATTGGTTTCGTAACATTTGTAAACGTTTGGCTTAAATCGCTAAAAAGGTGAAACGTTTAGATTTGTTTCGTAACGTTTGTAAACGTTGGCTTAAATCGCCAAAAATATGAAGCGTTTGGATTTGTTTCATAACATTTGTAAATTGTTCGCTTAAATCGCTAAAAAGGTGAAACATTTGGTTTTGTTTCGTAAGTTTGTAAACGTTTTGCTTAAATTGCTAAAGAGGGGAAACATTTTGATTTGTTTCGTAAGGTTTGTAAACGTTTGGCTAAAAAGGTGAAACATTTGGTTATTTTTCCTAACGTATTTAAATGTTTGGCTTTAATCACTAAGAAGGTTAAACATTTGGATTTGTTTTGTAACGTTTGTAAACATTTGGCTTACGTCGCTAAAAAGGTGAAACTTTTGGATTTGTTTCGTAACGTATGTAAATGTTTGGATTAAATAGCTAAAAAAATGAAACGTTAGGATTTGTTTCGTAACATTTGTAAACATTTGGCTTAAATCGCTAAAAATTTGAAACATTTGGATTTGTTTCGTAACGTTTGGCTAAAATCGCTAAAAAGGGGAAACGTTTGGATTTGTTTTGTAATGTTTGTAAACATTTGAATTCAATCTCAAATAAGAGAAACGTTTGGATTTGTTTGGTAACATTTGTAAAAATTTGGCTTAAATCTCTCAAAAGGGGAAACGTTTGGATTTGTTTCGTAACCTTTTAAACGTTTGGTTTTGTTTCGTAACGTTGTAAATGGTTGCCTTAAATCGCTAAAAAGGTGAAACAATTGGATTTTTTCTGTAACGTTTGTAAATGTTTGACATAAATTGCTAAAAAGGTCTAACGTTTGGTTTAGTTTCGTAATGTAGTAAACGTTTGGCTTAAATAGCTAAAAAGGTGAAACATTTCGTAACGTTTTAAACGTTAGGATTCGTTTGTAAGGTTTTAAACGTTTGGCTTAAATCGCTAAAAAGGTGAAACGTTTGGATTTGTTTCGTAGCGTTTTAAACGTTTGGATTGGTTTCGTAAAGTTTTAAAAGTTTGGCATAAATCGCTAAAAAGGTGAAACGTTTGGATTTGTTTTGTAACGTTTGTAAACATTTGGCTTAAATCACTAAAAAGGTTAAATGTTTGGTTTTTTTTCCGTAAAGTTTGTAAATGTTTGGCTTCAATCGCTAAAAAGGTGAAACGTTTGGATTCGTTTTGTAACGTTTGTTAACGTTTGCCTTAAATCGCTAAAAAGGTGAAATGTTTGAATTTGTTACGTAGCCTTTGTAAATGTTTGGCTTATATCGCTAAAAAGGTGAAACATTTTGTTTTGTTTCGAACTTTTGGCTTAAATCGCTAAAAATACCAAACGTTTGGATTTGTTTCGTAACATTTGTAAACGTTTGGCTTCAAGAGCTAAAAATGTGAAACTTTTGTATTTGTATCGTAACCTTTGTAAACGTTTGGCTTAAATCGATAAAAAGGCGAAACGTTTGGATTTATTTTGTAACGTTTGTAAACGTTTGGCTTAAGTCAGTCAAAAGATGAAAGGTTTGGATTTGTTTCATAACGTTTGGAAACGTTTGTCTTAAATTGCTAAAAAAGTGATACTTTGGATTGGTTTCGTAACGTTTGTAAACGTTTGGCTTAAATCGCTAAAAAGGTTAAACATTTGGTTTTTTTTTCCGAACGTTTGGCTTAAATCGCTAAAAATACCAAACGTTTAGATTTGTTTCATAAAGTTTGTAAACGTTTGGCTTCAATCGCTAAAAAGGTGAAACGTTTCGATTTGTTTGGTAACGTTTGTAAATGTTTGGCTTAAATCGCTAAAAAGGGAAAACGATTGGATTTTTTAGTAACGTTTTAAACATTTGATTTTCTTTCGTAACTTTTGTATATGTTTGGTTTAAATAGCTAAAAAGGTGAAACGTATGAATTTGTTTTGTAACGTTTGTAAACGTTTAGTTTAAATGGCTAAAAAGGAGAAACATTTGGATTTGTGTCGTAACGTTTGTAAATGTTTGGCTTTAATAGCTAAAAAGGTCAAACGTTTCGTGACGTTTTAAACATTTGGATTAGTTTCGTAACATTTTAAACATTTGGGTTAAATCGCTAAAAAGGTGAAACGTTTAGATTTGTTTTGTAACGTTTTAAATGTTTGAATTGGTTTCGTAACGTTTTAAATGTTTGGTTTAAAGCACAAATAAGGTGAAACATTTGGTTTTGTCGTATCGTTTGTAAACGTTTGGCTTCAATCACTAAAAAGGTTAACCGTTTGGATTTGTTTCATAACGTTTGTAAACATTTGGCTTAAATCGCTGAAAAGGTGAAACGTTTGGATTTTCTTCGTAACATTTGTAAACGTTTGGCTTAAATCGCTAAAAAGGTGAAACGTTTAGATTTGTTTCGTAACGTTTGTAAACGTTGGCTTAAATCGCCAAAAATATGAAGCGTTTGGATTTGTTTCATAACATTTGTAAATTGTTCGCTTAAATCGCTAAAAAGTTGAAACATTTGGTTTTGTTTCGTAAGTTTGTAAACGTTTTGCTTAAATTGCTAAAGAGGGGAAACATTTTGATTTGTTTCGTAAGGTTTGTAAACGTTTGGCTAAAAAGGTGAAACATTTGGTTATTTTTCCTAACGTATTTAAATGTTTGGCTTTAATCACTAAGAAGGTTAAACATTTGGATTTGTTTTGTAACGTTTGTAAACATTTGGCTTACGTCGCTAAAAAGGTGAAACTTTTGGATTTGTTTCGTAACGTATGTAAATGTTTGGATTAAATAGCTAAAAAAATGAAACGTTAGGATTTGTTTCGTAACATTTGTAAACATTTGGCTTAAATCGCTAAAAATTTGAAACATTTGGATTTGTTTCGTAACGTTTGGCTAAATCGCTAAAAAGGGGAAACGTTTGGATTTGTTTTGTAATGTTTGTAAACATTTGAATTCAATCTCAAATAAGAGAAACGTTTGGATTTGTTTGGTAACATTTGTAAAAATTTGGCTTAAATCTCTCAAAAGGGGAAACGTTTGGATTTGTTTCGTAACCTTTTAAACGTTTGGTTTTGTTTCGTAACGTTGTAAATGGTTGCCTTAAATCGCTAAAAAGGTGAAACAATTGGATTTTTTCTGTAACGTTTGTAAATGTTTGACATAAATTGCTAAAAAGGTCTAACGTTTGGTTTAGTTTCGTAATGTAGTAAACGTTTGGCTTAAATAGCTAAAAAGGTGAAACATTTCGTAACGTTTTAAACGTTAGGATTCGTTTGTAAGGTTTTAAACGTTTGGCTTAAATCGCTAAAAAGGTGAAACGTTTGGATTTGTTTCGTAACGTTTTAAACGTTTGGATTGGTTTCGTAAAGTTTTAAAAGTTTGGCATAAATCGCTAAAAAGGTGAAACGTTTGGATTTGTTTTGTAACGTTTGTAAACATTTGGCTTAAATCACTAAAAAGGTTAAATGTTTGGTTTTTTTTCCGTAAAGTTTGTAAATGTTTGGCTTCAATCGCTAAAAAGGTGAAACGTTTGGATTCGTTTTGTAACGTTTGTTAACGTTTGCCTTAAATCGCTAAAAAGGTGAAACGTTTGAATTTGTTACGTAGCCTTTGTAAATGTTTGGCTTATATCGCTAAAAAGGTGAAACATTTTGTTTTGTTTCGAACTTTTGGCTTAAATCGCTAAAAATACCAAACGTTTGGATTTGTTTCGTAACATTTGTAAACGTTTGGCTTCAAGAGCTAAAAATGTGAAACTTTTGTATTTGTATCGTAACCTTTGTAAACGTTTGGCTTAAATCGCTAAAAAGGCGAAACGTTTGGATTTATTTTGTAACGTTTGTAAACGTTTGGCTTAAGTCAGTCAAAAGATGAAAGGTTTGGATTTGTTTCATAACGTTTGGAAACGTTTGTCTTAAATTGCTAAAAAAGTGATACTTTGGATTGGTTTCGTAACGTTTGTAAACGTTTGGCTTAAATCGCTAAAAAGGTTAAACATTTGGTTTTTTTTTCCGAACGTTTGGCTTAAATCGCTAAAAATACCAAACGTTTAGATTTGTTTCATAAAGTTTGTAAACGTTGGCTTCAATCGCTAAAAAGGTGAAACGTTTCGATTTGTTTGGTAACGTTTGTAAATGTTTGGCTTAAATCGCTAAAAAGGGAAAACGATTGGATTTTTTAGTAACGTTTTAAACATTTGATTTTCTTTCGTAACTTTTGTATATGTTTGGTTTAAATAGCTAAAAAGGTGAAACGTATGAA
This sequence comes from Mercurialis annua, assembly GCF_937616625.2. Classification (NCBI taxonomy): domain Eukaryota; kingdom Viridiplantae; phylum Streptophyta; class Magnoliopsida; order Malpighiales; family Euphorbiaceae; genus Mercurialis; species Mercurialis annua. Next base: position 33,611,608 of record NC_065574.1, on the reverse strand, counting down.
TTTGTTTTGTAACGTTTGTAAACGTTTAGTTTAAATGGCTAAAAAGGAGAAACATTTGGATTTGTGTCGTAACGTTTGTAAATGTTTGGCTTTAATAGCTAAAAAGGTCAAACGTTTCGTGACGTTTTAAACATTTGGATTAGTTTCGTAACATTTTAAACATTTGGGTTAAATCGCTAAAAAGGTGAAACGTTTAGATTTGTTTTGTAACGTTTTAAATGTTTGAATTGGTTTCGTAACGTTTTAAATGTTTGGTTTAAAGCACAAATAAGGTGAAACATTTGGTTTTGTCGTATCGTTTGTAAACGTTTGGCTTCAATCACTAAAAAGGTTAACCGTTTGGATTTGTTTCATATCGTTTGTAAACATTTGGCTTAAATCGCTGAAAAGGTGAAACGTTTGGATTTTCTTCGTAACATTTGTAAACGTTTGGCTTAAATCGCTAAAAAGGTGAAACGTTTAGATTTGTTTCGTAACGTTTGTAAACGTTGGCTTAAATCGCCAAAAATATGAAGCGTTTGGATTTGTTTCATAACATTTGTAAATTGTTCGCTTAAATCGCTAAAAAGGTGAAACATTTGGTTTTGTTTCGTAAGTTTATAAATATTTTGCTTAAATTGCGAAAAAGGGAAAATGTTTTGATTTGTTTCGTAACGTTTGTAAACGTTTTACTTAAATCGCTAAAAATGCGAAACGTTTTAATTTGGTTCGTAACTTTTATAAAGGTTTGGCTTAAATCGCTAAAAAAGTGAAACGTTTGGATTTGTTTCGTAACGTTTTAAACGTTTGGATTGGTTTATTAACGTTTTAAATGTTTGGCTTAAATAGCTAAAAACGTGAAATGCTAAAAAGGGGAAATGTTTGCTTTTGTTTACTAACGTTTGTCAACGTTTGGCTTAAATCGCGAAAAAGGAAAAACGTTTGGATTTGTTTCGTAACGTTTTAAACGTTTGGATTGGTTTTGTAATGTTTTAAATGTTTAGCTTAAATCGCTAAAAATGTGAAGCGTTTGGATTTTATTCGTAACGTTTGTAAACATTTGGCTTAAATCGATATGAAAGTGAAACGTTTAAATTTTTTCCGTAACATTTTAAATGTTTGGACTGGTTTCGTAACGTTTTAAACGTTTTGCTTAAATCGCTAAAAAGGCGAAACGTTTGGATTTGTTTCGTAACATTTGTGAACGTTTAGCTTAAATCGCTAAAAATGTGAAACGTTTGGATTTGTTGCTTAACCTTTTTAAACGTTTTGGATTGGTTTCATTACATTTTAAATGTTTGGCTTAAAACGCTATAAAGGTGAAACATTTGGTTTTGTTTCGTAACCTTTGTAAACGTTTGGATTGGTTTCGTAATGTTTTTAATGTTTGGCTTAAATAGCTAATACGGGGAAACGTTTGGATTTGTTTCGTAACGTTTGTAATTGCTTGGCTTAAATCAATTAAAAAGTTAAACGTGTGAATTTGTTTCGTAATGTTTTAAACGTTTGGATTAGGTTCGTAACGGTTTAAACGTTTGGCTTAAATCGCTAAAAAGGTGAAACGTTTGGATTTGTTTCGTAACGTTTGTAAATGTTTGGCTTAAATCGCTAAAAATGTTAAACGTTTGGATTTATTTGGTAACCTTTGGCTTAAATCGCTAAAAAGGTGAAATGTTTGAATTTGTTCGTAATGTTTGTAAACGTTTGGCTTAAGTCGCTAAAAAGGTGAAACGTTTGAATTTGTTTCGTAACGTTTTAAACGTTTGGATTGGGTTCGTAACGTTTTAAACGTTTGGCTTAAATCACTAAAAAGGTGAAACCTTTAAATTTGTTTCGTAATGCTGGTAAATGTTTGGCTTAAATCACTAAAAATGTGAAACGTTTTGATTTGTTTCGTAACCTTTGGCTTAAATCACTAAAAAGGTGAAATGTTTGGATTTGTTTCGTAATGTTTATAAACGTTTGGCTTAAGTCACTAAAAGGTGAAACGTTAGGTTTTGTTTCGTAATATTTTAAACGTTTTGATTGGTTTTGTAACGTTTCAAATGTTTGGCTTAAATCGCTAAAAAGGTGAAACGTTTGGATTTATTTCGTAAGGTTTGTAAACGTTTGTCTTAAATCTCTAAAAAGGGGAAATGTTTGGATTTGTTTCGTAAAGTTTGTAAACGTGTGGCTTAAATCACTAAAAGGGGAAACGTTTAGATTTGTTTCGTAACGTATTAAATGTTTGGATTGGTTTCATAACATTTTAAATGTTTGGCATAAATCGCTAAAAAGGTGAAACGTTTGAATTTGTTTCGTAACATTTGTAAACGTTTGGCTTAAATCACTAAAAAGGTGAAATGTTTGGATTTGTTTCGTAAAGTTTGTAAACGTTTGGCTTAATTCGCTAAAAAGGTAAAACGTTTGGTTTTGTTTCGGAACGTTTTAAAAGTTTTGATTTGATTTTGTAACGTTTTAAATGTTTGGCTTAAATAGCTAAAAAGGTGAAACGTTTGGATTTTTACGTAACGTTTGTAAACGTTTGGCTTAAATTGCTAAAAAGGTGAAATGTTAGGATTTGTTTCGTAACGTTTGTAAACATTTGGATTTTTTTGCAACGTTTTAAATGTTTGGATTTTTTTCGTAACGTTTTAAACATTTTGCCTAAATTGTTAAAAAGGTGAAACGTTAGGATTTGTTTCGTAATGTTTATAAACATTTAGCTTAAATTGCTAAAAAGCTGAAACGTTTAAATTTGTTTTGTAACGTTTGTAAACATTTGGCATAAATCGCTAAAAAGGAGAAACGTTTGGGTTTGTTTTGCAACGTTTGTAAATGTTTTGCGTAAATCGCTAAAAATGTGAAACGTTTGGATTGGTTTAGTAATGTTTGTAAATCTTTGGTCTAAATCCCTAAAAAGGTGAAACATTTGTAATTGTTTCGTAACGTTTGTAAATGTTTAGCATAAATCGCTAAAAAGGTGAAACATTTGGATTTTTTTCGTAATGTTTGGAATATTTGGCTTAAATCGCTAAAAATGAGAAACATTTGGATTTGTTTCATAACGTTTTTTGTTTCATAACGTTTGTAAACTTTTGGCTTAAATTGCTAAAAAGGAGAAACGTTTGGATTTGTTTCGTAACATTTTAAAAGTTTGGATTGTTTTTGTAAGGTTTGTAAACGTTTGGCTTAAATTGCTAAAAAGGGGAAACGTTTGGTTTTCTTTCGTAACGTTTGTAAACGTTTGGCTTAAATTGCTAAAAAGGTGAAATGTTTGGAATTCTTTCGTAACGTTTGTAAACGTTTGACTTAAATTGCTAAAAAGGTTAAATGTATGGTTTTGTTTTGTAACGTTTGTAAACGTTTGAATTTTTTTGCAACGTTTTAAACGTTTGGATTTTATTCGTAACTTTTTAAACATTTCGCTTAAATTGTTAAAAAGGTGAAACGTTAGGATTTGTTTCGTAACGTTTATAAACATTTAGCTTAAATTGCTAAAAAGCTGAAACGTTTAAATTTGTTTTGTAACGTTTGTAAACATTTGGCATAAATCGCTAAAAAGGAGAAACGTTTGGGTTTGTTTTGCAACGTTTGTAAATGTTTTGCGTAAATCGCTAAAAATGGGAAACGTTTGGATTGGTTTCGTAATGTTTGTAAACGTTTGGCCTAAATCCCTAAAAAGGTGAAACATTTGTAATTGTTTCGTAACGTTTGTAAATATTTGGCATAAATCGCTAAAAAGGTGAAACATTTGGATTTGTTTCGTAATGTTTGGAATGTTTGGCTTAAATCGCTAAAAATGAGAAACATTTGGATTTGTTTCGTAACGTTTTTTGTTTCATAACGTTTGTAAACGTTTGGCTTAAATCGCTAAAAAGGAGAAACGTTTGGATTTGTTTCGTAACATTTTAAAAGTTTGGATTGTTTTTGTAAGGTTTGTAAACGTTTGGCTTAAATTGCTAAAATGGTGAAATGTTTGGTTTTCTTTCGTAACGTTTATAAACATTTGGCTTAAATTGCTAAAAAGGTGAAACGTTTGGATTTGTTTCATAACGTTTTAAACGTTTAGATTTGTTTCGTAACATTTTAAACATTTTACTTAAATCGCTAAAAAGGTGAAACATTGAGATTTATTTCGTAACGTTTATAAATGTTTGGCTTGAATCGCTAAAAAGGGGAAACGTTTGGATTTGTTTAGTAACGCTTTTAAACGTTTGGCTTAAATCGCTAAAAATGCGAAATGTTTGGATTTTTTTCGTAATGTGTGACTTAAATCGCTAAAAAGGTTAAACGTTTGGTATTGTTTCGTAATGTTTGTAAACGTTTGTCTTAAATCGCTAGAAAGGTGAAACGTCTGGATTTGTTTTGTACGTTTGTAACGGTTTGGCTAAAATCGCCAAAAATGGGAAACTTTTGAATTGGTTTTGTAACGTTTTAAACGTTTCGCTTAAATCGCTAAAAAGGTGAAACATTTGGATTATTTTGAAACATTTATAAACTTTTGGTTTAAATAGCTAAAAAGGTGAAACGTTAGGATTTGTTTCGCAACCTATGTAAACACTTGGCTTAAATTTCTAAAAAGGTGAAACATTTGGATTTGTTTCGTAACGTCTTAAGCGTTAGGATTTGTTTCGTAACGTTTTAAATGTTTGGCTTAAATTAAATTAAAGGGGAAACATAACGTTTTAAACGTTTGGATTTTTTGTAACGATTGTAAACGTTTGGCTTAAATTGCGAAAAGGTGAAACGTTGGTTTTGTTTTGTAACGTATGTAAACGTTTGGATTGGTTTCATAAAATTTTAAATGTTTGGCTTAAATCGCTAAAAAGTGAAATGTTTAGATTCTTTTCGTAACGTTTTAAACGTTTGGATTGGTTTTATAACGTTTTAAATGTTTGGCTTAAATAGCTAAAAAGGTGAAACTTTTGATTTGTCTCGCAACGTTTGTAAATGTTTGGCTTAAATCCCTAAAAATGTGAAACGTTTGGATTTGTTTCGTAACGTTTGTAAGCGCTTGGTTATAATCTCTAAAAAGGTGAAACGTTTGGATTTGTTTTGCAACATTTCAAACGTTTGGATTGGTTTCGCAACGTTTTAGACGTTTGGCTTAAATTGAATGAAAGAGGAAACGTAACGTTTTAAACGTTTGGCAAAAATTGCATAAAAGGTGGAATGTTTGGTTTTGTTTTGTAACGTATATAAACTTTTGGATTGGTTTCGTAACGTTTTAAATGTTTGGCTTAAATCGCTAAAAAGGTGAAACGTTTGATTTTTTTCATAACGTTTGAATTGGTTTTATAACGTTTTAAATGTTTGGCTTAAATAGCTAAAAAGGTGAAACTTTGGATTTGTTTCGTAACGTTTTAAATGTTTGGATTGGTTTCGTAACGTTTTAAATGGCTTAAATAGCTAAAAACGTGAAACGCTAAAAAAGGGAAACGTTTGCTTTTGTTTCGTAACGTTTGTAAACGTTTGGCTTAAATCGCTAAAAAGAGGAAACGTTTGGATTTTTTTTCGTAATGTTTTAAACGTTTGGATTTGTTTTGTAACGTTTTAAATGTTTGGCTTAAATGACTAAAAGGTGAAACGTTTGGATTTGTTTCGTAACGTTTGTAAACGTGTGGTTTAAATCGATAAGAATGTGAAACGTTTAAATTTTTAAACATTTGGCTTAAATCGCTAAAAAAGTGAAACGTTTAGATTGGTTTCATAAAGTTTTAAACATTTGGCTTAAATCGCTAAAAAGGTGAAACGTTTTTATTTGTTTGGTAACATTTTAAACGTTTGGCTTATATCGCTAAAAATGTGAAACGTTTGGATTTGCTTCGTAACGTTTTAAACGTTTGGATTGGTTTCGTAACGTTTTAAACGTTTGGCTTAAATCGCTAAAAAGGTGAAACATCTGGTTTTGTTTTGTAACTTTTTAAACTTTTGGCTTAAATCGCTAAAAAGGTGAAACGTCTGCATTTGTTTCGTAACATTTGTGAACGTTTGGCTTAAATCGCTAAAAATATGAAACGTTTGGATTTGTTTCGTAACGTTTGTAAACGTTTGAATTGGTTTCAAAACGTTTTAAGTGTTTGGCTTAAATCGCTATAAAGGTGAAACATTTGGTTTTGTTTCATAACGTTTGTAAATGTTTGGCTTAAATCGCTAAAAAGGTGATACGTTTGGATTTATTTTGTAACATTTCAAACGTTCGGATTGGTTTCGTTACGTTTTAAACGTTGGCTTAAATCCCTTAAAAGGTGACACGTTTGGATTTGTTTCGTAACGTTTGTAAACGTTTGGCTTAAATCGCTAAAAAGGTGAAACATTTGGATTTGTCTCGTAATGTTTTGAATGTTTGGCTTAAATCGCTAAAAAGGAGAAACGTTTGGATTTGTTTCGTAACGTTTTTGGTTTCGTAATGTTTGTAAACGTTTGGCTTAAATTGCTAAAAATGCAAAACGTTTGTATTTGTTTCGCAACATTTTAAATGTTTGGATAGGTTTTGTAACGTTTGTAAACGTTTGGCTTAAATTGCTAAAAAGGTGAAACGTTTGGTTTTGTTTTGTAACGTTGGTAAACGTTTGGTTTAAATTGCTAAAAAGGTGAAACGTTTGGATTTGTTTCGTAACGTTGGTAAACGTTTGATTTAAATTGCTAAAAAGGTGAAACGTTTGGATTTGTTTCATAACGTTTTAAACGTTTAGATTTGTTTCATAACATCTTAAACGTTTGGCATAAAGTGCTAAAAAGGTGAAAAGTTTGGATTTGTTTCGTAACTTTTATAAATGTTTGGCTTGAATCGCTAAAAAGGCGAAACTATTATATTTGTTAAGTAACGTTTGTAAACGTTTCGTTTAAATCGCTAAAAATGTGAAATGTTTGGATTTGTTTCGTAAAGTTTGTAAATGTTTGACTTAAATTGCAAAAAGATGAAACATTTGGATTTGTTTTGTAACTTTTTAAACGTTTGAATTTATTTCTCAATGTTTGTAAACGTTAGGCTTAAATCGCTAAAAAGGTTAACGTTTGGATTTGTTTCGTAATGTTTGTAAACGTTTGGCTTCAATCACTAAAAAGTTGAAACGTTTGGATTTGTTTCGTAACATTTGTAAACGTTTGGCTTAAATCGCAAAAAATGGGAAACATTTAGATTGGTTTCGCAATGTTTTAAACGTTTGACTAAAATCGCTAAAAAGGTGAAACATTTGGAGTTGTTTTGTAACGTTTATAAACGTTTGGTTTAAATAGCTAAAAAAGTGAAACGTTAGGATTTGTTTCGAATGTTTGTAAACGTTTGGCCTAAATTTCTAAAAAAGTGAAACATTTGGATTTGTTTCATAATGTTTTAAATGTTGATTTGTTTCGTAACGTTTGTAAACATTTGGCTTAAATAGCTAAAAATGTGAAACATTTGGATTTTTTTCGTAATGTTTTGAACGTTTGGCTTAAATCGCTAAAAAGGAGAAACGTTTGGATTTGTTTCGTAACGTTTTTTGTTTCGTAATGTTTGTAAACGTTTGGCTTAAATTGCTAAAAAGGCGAAACTGTTGGATTTGTTTCGTAACATTTTAAAAGTTTGGATTAGTTTTGTAACGTTTGTAAACGATTGACTTAAATTGCTAAAAAGGTGAAACGTTTGGTTTTGTTTCGTAACGTTTTTAAACGTTTGGCTTAAATTTCTAAATAGGTGAAACGTTTGAATTTTTTCGTAACGTTTTAAACGTTTACATTTGTTTCGTAACGTTTTAAACGTTTGGCTTAAATTGCTAAAAAGGAGAAATATTTTGATTTGTTTCGTAACGTTTTAAAAGTTTGGATTGGTTTTATAAGTTTGTAAACGTTTGGACTGGTTTTGTGACGTTTTAAATGTTTGGCCTAAATCGCTAAAAAGGTGAAACGTTTGAATTGGTTTCGTAACGTTTTAAACTTTTGGCTTAAATCGCTAAAAATGTGAAACGTTTGGATTGATTTCGTAACGTTTGTCAATGTTTGGCTTTATTCACCAAAGAGGTAAAACGTTTGATTTTGTTTCGTAACATTTGTAAACGTTTGGCTTAAATCGCTAAAAATGTGAAACTTTTGGATTTGTTTCGTAACGTTTGTAAACGTTTGGCTTAAATCACTAAAAAGGTGAAATGTCTGGATTTGTTTCGTAACGTCTTAAATCGTAACAAATCCAAACGATTCCCCTTTTTAGCGATTTAAGCCAAACGTTTACAAACGTTACGAAACAAATCCAAAGTTTTTCACTTTTTTAGTGATTTAAGTCAAACGTTTAAAACGCTACGAAACCAATCCATACGTTTAAAACATTACGAAACAAATCCAAATGTTTCACATTTTTAGAGATTAAAGCTAAACGTTTACATTTAAAACGTTACGAAACCAATCCAAACGTTTCACATTTTTAGCGATTTAAGCCAAACGTTTACAAACGTTACAAAACAAATCAAAACGTTTCACCTTTTTAGCGATTTAAGCCAAATGTTTACAAACGTTACAGAACAAATCCTAACGTTTCACCTTTTTAGCTATTTAAACCAAACGTTTACAAACGTTATGAAACAAATCCAAACGTTTCACCTTTTTAGCGATTTAAGGCAAACGTTTAAAACGTTACGAAACCGATCAAAACATTTCACATTTTTAGCGATTTAAGCCAAACGTTTACAAACGTTACAAAACAAAACCAAATGTTTCACATTTTTAGCGATTTAAGTCAAACGTTTACAAACGTTACGAAACAAATTCAAGCAGTTCTCCTTTTTAGTGATTTAAGCCAAATTCTTAAAACGTTATGAAACAAATCCAAATGTTTCCACTTTTTAGCGATATAAGCCAAACGTTTACAAACGTTTCCCCTTTTTAGCGATTTAAGCCAAACCATTACAAACGTTACGAAACAAATCCAAACGTTTCACCCTTTTAGCGATTTAAGCCAAACCTTTACAAACGTTATGAAACAAATCTAAATATTTCACCTTTTTAGTGATTGAAGCCAAACATTTACAAACGTTACAAAATAAATCCAAACGCTTCACCTTTTTAGTGATTTAAGCCAAACGTTTAAAACTATACGACACAAATCCAAATGTTTCAACTTTTTAGAGATATAAGCCAAACGTTTACAAACGAAACAAAACAAATCCAAATGTTTCACCTTTTTAGAAATTTAAGCCAAAAGTTTACAAACGTTACGAAACAAATCTAAACGTTTCACATTTTTAACGATTTAAGCCAAATGTTTACGTTTAAAACGTTACGAAACTAATCCAAACGTTTCACGTTTTAAGCGATTTAAGCCAAACGTTTACAAACGTTACGAAAAAAAACCAAACGTTTCACCTTTTTAGCAATTTAAGGCAAACGTTTACAAAAGTTACGAAACAAAACCAAACGTTTCACCTTCAAAGCGATTTATGCCAAACGTCTATAAACGTTACGAAACAAATCCAAATGTTTCCCCTTTTTAGCAATTTAAGCCAAACGTTTATAAACGTTATGAAACAAATCCAAATGCTTCACCCATTTAGCAATTTAAGCAAAACATGTACAAACGTTACGAAACAAATCCAAACGCTTAAAACATTACGCAACAAATCCAAACGTTTCACGTTTTTAGCGATTTAAGCCAAACCTTTACAAACGTTACGAAACAAATCCAAATGTTTCACCCTTTTAGCAATTTAAGCCAAACATTTACACACGTTACAAAACAAATCCAAACGTTTAAAACGTTACAAAACCAATTCAAACGTTTTACGTTTTTAGCGATTTAATCCAAACGTTTACAATAGTTATGAAACAAATCAAAACATTTCACCTTTTTAGCGATTTAAGCCAAATGTTTACAAACATTACGAAACAAATCCTAACGTTTCACGTTTTTAGCTATATAAGCCAAATGTTTACAACAGTTACGAAACAAATTCAAACGTTTAACTTTTTTAGGTATTTAAGCCAATCGTTTAAAACGTTACGAAACCAATCCAAACGTTTCACATTTTTAGCGATTTAAGCCAAACGTTTACGAACATTACGAAACAAATTTAAACGTTTCACCTTTTTAGCGATTTAAGCCAAACGTTTACAAACGTTACAAAACAAATCCAAACGTTTCCCCTTTTTAGCAAATGAAGCCAAACGTTTACAAACGTTACGAAACAAATCCAAACCTTTCACCTTTTTAGCGATTTAAGCCAAACATTTACAAACATTACGAAATAAATCCAAACATTTCCCCTTTTTAGCAATTTAAACCAAACGTTTACAAACATTACGAAAACAATATAAACGTTTAAAACGTTACGAAACAAATTCAAAGGTTTCACATTTTTAGCAATTTAAGCCAAACATTTACAAATGTTACGAAACGAATCCAAACATTTGAACGTTTTAGCGATTTTAAGCCAAATGCTCTAAACGTTACGAACAAATCCAAATGTTTCTCCTTTTCAGCGATTTATGCCAAACATTTAAAATGTTACGAAATAAACCCAAACGTTTCACCTTTTTAGCGATTTAAGCCAAACGTTTACAAACGTTTTGAAACAAATCGAAATGTTTCACCTTTTTAGCAGTTTAAGCCAAACGTTTACAAACGTTACGAAACAAATCCAAACGTTTCACATTTTTAGCGATTTACCCAAACGTTTAAAAACGTTACGAAACAAATCCAAGCGTTTCACTTTTTAGCAATTTAAGCCAAATGTTTTCAAAAGTTACGAAACAAATCCAAACGTTTCACCTTTTTAGCGATTTAAGCCAAAGGTTTACAAACGTTATGAACGTTCCAAAACAAATCCAAACGTTTAAAACGTTACGAAAGCAATCGAAACCTTTAAAACATTAAGAAACAAATCCAAACGTTTCACCTTTTTAACGATTTAAGCCAAACGTTTACAAACGTTACGAAACAAATTCAAACATTTCATTTTTTTAGCGATTTAAGCCATACGTTTAGAACGTTAAAAAGCAAATCTTAATTTTTCACCTTTTAAGCGATTTAACCCAAACATTTACAAACGTTACAAAACCAAACCAAACGTTTAAATTGTTACGAAACAAATCCAAACGTTTCACACTATTAGCGATTTAAGCCAAACGTTTACAAACGTTACGAAACAACTCCAAACGTTTCATATTTTTAGCGATTTAAGCCAAAAGTTTACAAACGTTACGAAACAAAACCAAACGTTTCCCCTTTTTAGCAATTTAATCCAAACGTTTACAAGGTTACGAAACAAATCCAAACGTTTCACATTTTTAGAGATCTAAGCCAAACTTTTACAAATGTTATGAAACAAAACCAAACATTTCCCCTTTCTAGCTATTTAAGCCAAAACTTTACAAACGTTACGAAACAAATCGAAATGATTCACCTTTTAAGCTGTTGCGAAAGAAATCCAATCGTTTCACCGTTTTAGCGATTTAAGCCAAACATTTAATACGTTTCGAAACCAACCCAAACGTTTAAATTTTTTAGCAATTTAAGCCAAACGTTTACAAACGTTACGAAACAAATCCATACGTTTCATCTTTTTTGCAATTAAGCCAAAGTTTAAAACGTTACAAAACCAATACAACCGTTGAAAATGTTATGAAACAAATCCAAACGTTTCACCTTTTTAGCGATTTCAGCAAAACGTTTACAAACCTTACGAAACAAATCCGAACGTTTCACCTTATTAGCGATTTAAGCAAAACGTTTACAAACGTTATGAATCAAATCGAAACATTTCATCTTTTTAACGATTTAAGCCAAACGTTTAAAACGTTACGGAACCAATCCGAACGTTTCACCTTTTTAGCGATTTAAGCCACACGTTTATAAATGTTATGAAACAAATCCAAGCGTTTTATATTTTTAGCGATTTAAACCAAACGTTTAAAATGTAACAAAACCAATCCATATGTTTAAAACGTTACGAAACAAACCCAAATGTTTCACCTTTTTAGCAGTTTAATCCAAAAGTTTAAAATGTTACAAAACCAATCTGAACGTTTAAAACGTTACGAAACAAATCCAAACGTTTCACCTTTGTAGCAATTTAAGCCGTTACGAAACAAATCCAAACGTTTCACCTTTTTAGCGATTTAAGCCAAACATTTAAAACGTTACGAAACCAAGCCAAACGTTTCACATTTTTAGCGATTTGAGCCAAACGTTTACAAACGATATGAAAAGAATCCAAACGTTTTACCTTTTTAACGATAAAGCCAAAATATTAAAACATTACAAAACAAATCCAAACATTTAAAATGTTACAAAACAAATCCAAACTTTTCACCTTTTTAGCAATTTTAGCCAAACATATCAATGTTACGAAAGAAAAAACGTTACGACAAAATCCAAATGTTTCACCTTTTTAGCGATTTAAGTCAAACATTTACAAACTTTATGAAATAAATCGAAAAAAATCCAAACGTTTTACCCTTTTAACGATAAAGCCAAAAAGATTAAAAAGTTTCAAAACCAATTCAAACTTTTAAAACGTTACAAAACAAATCCAAACGTTTCACATTTTTAGCGATTTAAGCCAAACGTTTAAAATGTTACGAAACCAATCCAGACGTTTAAAACGCTATGAAACAAATCCAAACGTTTAAAACGTTATGAAACAAATAAAAACATTTCCCATTTTTAGCGATTTAAGCCAAACATTTACAAACGTTATGAAACAAATCCAAATGTTTCACCTTTTTAGCAATTTAAGTTAAACGTTTACAAACGATACGAAAAAAATCTAAACATTTTATATTTTTAGCGATTTAAGCCAAACGTTTACAAATGTTACGAAACAAATCCAAATGTTTCACCTCTTTAGCGGTTTAAGCCGTTCCGAAAGTAATACAAACGTTTCACCGTTTTAGCGATTTAAGACAAACATTTAAAACGTTACAAAACCAAGCCAAATGTTTCACATTTTTTGCGATTTAAGCCAAACGTTTACAAACTTTACGAAACAAATCCAAACGTTTCATCTTTTTAGCGATTAAGCTAAAAGTTTAAAACGTTACAAAACCAATCCAACCGTTTAAAACGTTACGAAACAAATCCAAAAGTTTCACCTTTTAAGCAATTTAAAGCTATGCGTTTACAAACGTTACAAAACAAATCGCAACATTTCACCTTTTTAACGATTTAAACCAAACGTTTAAAACATTACGAAACAAATCCAAACGTTTGACCTTTTAACGATTTAAGCCACACGTTTACAAACTTTACGAATCAAATCCAAACATTTTACATTTTTAGCGATTTAAGCCAAACGTTTAAAATGTAACAAAGCCAATCCAAACGTTTAAAATTTTACGAAACAAATCCAAATGTTTCACCTTTTTAGTGATTTAAGCCAAAAGTTTAAAATGTTACAAAACCAATCCACACGTTTAATATGTTACGAAACAAATCCAATCGTTTCACCTTTGTAGCGATTTAAGCCGCTACGAATCAAATCTAAACGTTTCACCTTTTTAGCGATTTAAGCCAAACATTTAAAACGTTACGAAACCAAGTCAAATGTTTCACATTTTTAGCGATTTGAGCTAAATGTTTACAAACATTACGAAACAAATCCAAATGTTTTACCTTTTTAGCGATAAAGCCAAAAGTTTAAAACGTTACAAAACCAATCCAAATGTGTAAAACGTTACAAAACAAATCTAAACTTTTCACCTTTTTAGCGATTTAAGGCAAACTTAAAAACGTTACGAAACCAAAAACATTACGAAACAAATCCAAGTGTTTCACTTTTTAGTGATTTAAGCCAAACATTTACAAATGTTACTAAACAAATCGAAATGTTTAACCTTTTTAGCGATATATGACAAACGTTTAAAACGTTACGAAACCAATCCAAATGTTTCACCTATTTAGGTATTTAAGCCACACGTCTACAAACGTTACGAAAAAAATCCAAACGTTTCACATTTTTAGCGATTTAAGCTAAACGTTTACAAATGTTACGAAACAAATCCGAACGTTTCACCTTATTAGCGATTTAAGCAAAACGTTTACAAACGTTACGAATCAAATCGAAACATTTCATCTTTTTAACTATTTAAGCCAAACGTTTAAAACGTTACGGAACCAATCCAAACGTTTCACCTTTTTAGCAATTTAAGCCACACGTTAATAAAGGTTATGAAACGAATCCAAACGTTTTACATTTTTAGCGATTTAAACCAAACGTTTAAAATGTAAGAAAACCAATCCATACGTTTAAAACGTTACGAAACAAACCCAAATGTTTCACCTTTTTAGCGGTTTAATCCAAAAGTTTAAAATGTTACAAAACCAATCTGAACGTTTAAAACGTTACGAAACAAATCCAAACATTTCACCTTTGTAGCGATTTAAGCCGTTAAGAAACAAATCCAAACGTTTCACCTTTTTAGCGATTTAAGTCAAACATTTAAAACGTTACGAAACCAAGCCAAACGTTTCACATTTTTAGCGATTTGAGCCAAACGTTTACAAACGATATGAAAAGAATCCAAATGTTTTACCTTTTTAACAATAAAGCCAAAATATTAAAACGTTACAAAACAAATCCAGACATTTAAAATGTTACAAAACAAATCCAAACTTTTCACCTTTTTAACAATTTAAGCCAAACATATCAACGTTACGAAAGCAAAAACGTTACGAAACAAATCCAAATGTTTCACCTTTTTAGCAATTTAAGTCAAACATTTACAAACCTTACGAAATAAATCAAAACGTTTCACCTTTTTAGTGATTTAAGCCAAACGTTTAAAACGTTACAAAACTAATCCAAACGTTTCACCTTTTTAGCGATTTAAACCACACGTTTACAAACGTTACGAAACAAATCCAAACGTTTCACATTTTTAGCTATTTAAGTCAAACGTTTAAAACATTATGAAACCAATTCAAACGTTTAAAAATCTATGAAACCATTCCAAACGTTTAAAACGTTACGAAACAAATAAAAACGTTTCCCCTTATTAGCGATTTAAGCCAAACGTTTACAAATGTTACAAAACAAATCCAAACACTTCACCTTTTTAGAAATTTAAGCCAAACATTTACAAACGTTATGAAAGAAATCCAAATGTTTCACCTTTTCAGCAATTTAAGTTAAACTTTTACAAACGATATGAAACAAATCTAAACGTTTCATATTTTTACCGATTTAAACCAAACGTTTACAAATGTTACGAAACAAATCCAAATGTTTCACCTTTTTAGCGGTTTAAGCCGTTACGAAAGAAATACAAACGTTTCACCATTTTAGCGATTTATGCCAAACATTTAAAACCTTACGAAACCAAGACAAACATTTCACATTTTTTGCGATTTAGGCCAAACGTTTGCAAACGTTAGGAAACAAATCCAAACGTTTCATATTTTTAGCGATTAAGCCAAAAGTTTAAAACGTTACAAAACCAATCCAACCGTTTAAAACGTTAGGAAACAAATCCAAACGTTACACCTTTTTAGCGATTTAAGCAAAAAGTTTACAAACGTTACGAAACAAAAAACGTTGCTAAACAAATCCAAACGTTTTACCTTTTTAGCAATTTAAACTAAACGTTTACAAACGTTACGAAACAAATCGAAACATTTCACCTTTTCAACGATTTAAGACAAACGTTTAAAACGTTACAAAACCAATCCAAACGTTTAACCTTTTAACGATTTAAGCCACACGTTTACAAACTTTAAGAAACAAATCCAAACATTTTACATTTTTAGCGATTAAAGCCAAACGTTTAATATGTAACAAAACCAATCCAAACATTTAAAACGTTACAAAACAAATCCAAATATTTCACCTTTTTAGCGGTTTAAGCCAAAAGTTTAAAATGTTACCAAACCAATCCAAACGTTTAAAACGTTACGAAACAAATCGAAACGTTTCACCTTTGTAGGGATTAAAGCCGCTACGAATCAAATCCAAACGTTTCACCTTTTTAGCGATTTAAGTCAAACATTTAAAACGTTACGGAACCAAGCGAAACGTTTCACATTTTTAGCGATTTGAGCTAAATGTTTACAAACATTACGAAACAAATCCAAACGTTTTACCTTTTTAGCCATATAGCCAAAAGTTTAAAACGTTACAATTCAAATCTAAACTTTTCACCTTTTTAGCGACTTAAGCCAAACGTTTACAAACGTTATGAAACCAATCAAAACGTTTCACCTATTTAGTAATTTAAGCCACACGTTTTCAAACGTTACGAAACAAATCCAAACGTTTCACATTTTTAGTGATTTAAGCTAAATGTTTAAAACGCTATGAAACCGATCCAAACGTTTAAACCGTTACGAAATAAATCCAAACGTTTCACCTTTTTAGCGATTTAAGCCAAACGTTTACAAACGTTACAAAACAATTCAAAACGTTTCATCTTTTTAGGAATTTAAGCCAAACGTTTACAAACGTTACGAAACAAATCCAAATGTTTTACTTTTTTAGCGATTTAAGTAAAATGTGTAAAATGTAACAAAACCAATCCAACGTTTAAAATGTTACGAATGAAATCCAAATGTTTCACCTTTTAAGCAGTTCAAGCCAAAAATTTAAAATGTTACAAAACCAATCCGAACGTTTAAAACGTTACGAAACAAATCCAAACGTGTCACCTTTGTAGCGAATTAAGCTGTTACGAAACAAATCCAAACGTTTCACCTTTTTAGCGATATAAGCCAAACATTTAAAACTTTACGAAACCAAGCCAAACATTTAAAACTTTACGAAACCAAGCCAAACGTTTCGCATTTTTAATGATTTGAGCCAAACGTTTACAAACGTCACAAAAAAAATCCAAACGTTTTACCCTTTTAACGATAAAGCCAAAAGATTAAAAAGTTACAAAACCAATCCAAACTTTTAAAACGTTACAAAACAAATCCAAACTTTTCACCTTTTTAGCGATTTAAGTCAAACATATCAATGTTATGAAACAAAAAACGTTACAAAACAAATCCAAGTGTTTCGCCTTTTTAGCGATTTAAGCCAAACGGTTACAAACATTACGAAACAAATCAAAATGTTTCAGCTTTTTAGCCATTTAAGGCAAACGTTTAAAATGTTCAAAACCAATCCAAACGTTTCACCTTTTTTCGCGATTTAAGCCACACGTTTACAAACGTTACGAAACAAATCCAAACGTTTCACATTTTTAGCGATTTAAGCCAAACGTTTAAAATGTTACGAAACCAATCCAAACGTTTAAAACGGTATGAAACAAATCCAAACGTTTAAAACGATACGAAACAAATAAAAACATATCCCATTTTTATCGATTTAAGCCAAACATTTAGAAACGTTACGAAACAAATCCAAATGTTTCACCTTTTTAGCAATTTAAGTTAAACGTTTACAAACGATACGAAACAAATCTAAACGTTTTATATTTTTAGCGATTTAAGCCAAATGTTTACAAATGTTACGAAACAAATCCAAATGTTTCACCTTTTTAGCGGTTTAAGCCGTTCCGAAAGAAATACAAATGTTTCACCGTTTTAGCGATTTACGCCAAACATTTAAAACGTTACAAAACCAAGCCAAACGTTTCACATTTTTTGCGATTTAAGCCAAACGTTTACAAACTTCACGAAACAAATCCAAACGTTTCATCTTTTTAGCGATTAAGCCAAAAGTTTAAAACGTTACAAAACCAATCCAACAGTTTAAAACGTTACGAAACAAATCCAAACGTTTCGCCTTTTACGAAATTTAAAGCTATGCGTTTACAAATGTTACGAAACAAATCGCAACATTTCACCTTTTACGAAATTTAAAGCTATGCGTTTACAAATGTTACGAAAAAAATCGCAACATTTCACCTTTTTAACGATTTAAGCCAAACGTTTAAAACGTTACGAAACCAATCCAAACGTTTGACCTTTTAATGATTTAAGCCACACGTTTACAAACTTTACGAAACAAATCGAAACATTTTACATTTTTAGCGATTTAAGCCAAACGTTTAAAATGTAAGAAAACCAATCCAAACGTTTAAAACGTTACGAAACAAATCCAAATGTTTCACCTTTTTAGCGATTTAAGCCAAAAGTTTAAAATGTTACAAAACCAATCCAAACGTTTAATATGTTACGAAACAAATCCAATCGTTTCACCTTTGTAGCGATTTAAGCCGCTACGAATCGAATCCAAACGTTTCACCTTTTTAGCGATTTAAGCGAAACATTTAATACGTTACGAAACCAAGCCAAATATTTCACATTTTTAGCGATTTGAGCTAAATGTTTACAAACATTACGAAACAAATCCAAATGTTTTACCTTTTTAGCTATAAAGCCAAAAGTTTAAAACGTTAAAAAACCAATCCAAATGTGTAAAACGTTACAAAACAAATCTAAACTTTTCACCTTTTTAGCGATTTAAGGCAAACTTAAAAACGTTACGAAACCAAAAACATTACGAAACAAATCCAAGTGTTTCACTTTTTAGCGATTTAAGCCAAACATTTACAAATGTTACAAAATAAACCAAAACTTTTCATCTTTTTAGAAATCTAAGCCAAACGTTTACAAACGTTACGAAACAAATCCAAATGTTTCACCTTTTTAGCAATTTAAGCTAAATGTTTACAAATGTTACGAAACAAATCCAAACGTTTCATATTTTTTGCGATTTAAGCCATACGTTTACAAAAGTTACGAAACAAATCCAAACGTTTCCCCTTTTTAGCAATTTAAGCCAAACGTTTACAAACGTTACGAAACAAATCGAAACGTTTCATCTTTTTAACGATTTAGGCCAAACGTTTAAAACGTTACGAAACCAATCCAAATGTTTCACCTTTTTAGCGATTTAAGCCACACGTTTACAAATGTTACGAAACAAATCCAAATGTTTTACATTTTTAGCGATTTAAGCCAAATGTTTAAAATGTAACAAAACCAATCCAACGTTTAAAACGTTACGAAACAAATCCAAATGTTTCACCTTTTTCGCGGTTTAAGCCAAAAGTTTAAAATGTTACAAAACCAATCCGAACATTTAAAACGTTACGTAACAAATCCAAACGTTTAACCGTTGTAGCGATTTAAGCCGTTACGAAACAAATCCAAACGTTTCACCTTTTTAGCGATTTAAGCCAAACATTTAAAACTTTACGAAACCAAGCCAAACATTTCACATTTTTACCGATTTGAGCGAAACGTTTACAAACGTTACGAATAAAATCCAAATATTTTACCCTTTTAACGATAAAGCCAAAAGTTTAAAAAGTTACAAAACCAATCCAAATATTTAAAACGTTACAAAACAAATCCAAACTTTTGACATTTTTAGCGATTTAAGCCAAACATATCAATGTTACGAAACCAAAAACGTTATGAAACAAATCTAAGTGTTTCGCCTTTTTAGGGATTTAAGCCAAACGTTTATAAACGTTACGAAACAAATCAAAACGTTTCACCTTTTTAGCGATTTAAAAACCAATCCAAACGTTTACAAACGTTTCGAAACATAACCAACCCTTTCACCTTTTTAGCGTTTTAAGCTAAACGTTTAGAACGTTACGAAACATATCCAAATGCTTCACCTTTTTAGAGATTTAAGCCAAACGTTCACATTTTTAGCGATTTAAGCCAAACGTTGACAAACATTGTGAAACAACTCCAAACGTTTCACATTTTTAGTGATTTAAGCAAAACGTTTACTAACGTTATGAAACAAAATCGAACATTTCACCTTTTTAGTGATTTAAGCCAAGCGTTTACAGACGATACGAAAGCAATCCAAACGTTTCATTATTTTAGCGATTTATGTCAAACATTTACAAACAATACGAAACAAACCCAAACTTTTCACCTTTTTAGCGAGTTAACCAAAAGTTTAATACGTTACAAAACCAATCAAAATGTTTAAAACGTTAAGAAACAAATCCAAGCGTTTCACCTTTTTACCGATTTAAGCCAAACATTTACAAACATTGCGAAACAAAACCAAACGTTTCACCTTTTTAGCGATTTAAGCCTAACGTTTACAAACGTTACTAAATAAATCCAAACGTTTCACATTTTTAGCGATTTAAGCCAAACATTTACAAACGTTACAAAACAAATCCAAACGTTTCACCTTTTTAGCTATACAAGACAAACGTTGAAAACGTTACGAAACCAATCCAAACGTTTCACCTTTTTACAAATATAAGCAAAACGTTTACAAACGTTTCACTTTTTTAGCGATTTAAGCCAAACGTCTACAAAAGATACGAAACAAAGCCAAATATTTCACCTTTTTTAGCAATTTAAGCCAAACCTTTACAAACATTACGAAACAAATCCAAACGTTCCACATTTTTAGTGATTTAAACCAAACGTTAAAAACTATAAGAAACAAATCCAAACTTTTCACCTTTTTAGCGATTTAAGCCAAAAGTTTAAAACGTTACAAAACTAATCAAAATGTTTAAAGGTTACGAAATAAATCCAAATATTTCACCTTTTTAGCGAGTTAAGCCAAACGTTTAGAAAACGTTAAGAAACAAAACCAAACATTTCCCCTTTTTAGCGATTGAGTCTAAACGTTTACAAACGTTACATAACAGGTCCAAATGTTTCACATTTTTAGCAATTTAAGCTAAACGTTTACGAACGTTACGAAACAAATCCAAGCGTTTCACCTTTTTAGCGATATAAGCCAAACATTTAAAACGTTACGAAACAAATCCAAACGTTTCACCATTTCACCGAGTTAAGCAAAACGTTTACAAACGTTACGAAACAAATCCAAACGTTTCACCTTTATAGAGATTTAAGCCAAACGTTTAGAAATGTTAAGAAACAAAACCAAACGTTTCACCTTTTAAGCGATTGAAGCCAAATGTTTACAAATGTTACGAAACAAATCCAAACGTTTCACCTTTTTAGCGATTTCAGCAAACATTTACAAACGTTACGAAACAAATTCAAACGTTTATAATGCTACAAAACCAATCCAAACGTTTTAAAATGTTACTAACAAATCCAAATGTTACACCTTTTTAGCAATTTAAGCCAAACATTTATAAATGTTACGAAACAAATCCAAACTTTTCACATTTTTAGCGATATAAGCCAAACGTTTAAAATGTTATGAAACCAATCCAAACATTTACAAACGTTACGAAACAAAACCAAACATTTCACCTTTTTAGCGATTTAAGCCAAACGTTTAAAACGTTACGAAACAAATCCAAATGTTTCACCTTTTTAGCGATTCAAGCCAAACGTTCACATTTTTAACGATTTAAGCCAAACGTTTACAAAAGTTACAAAACCAAAGCAAATGTTTCACCTTTTTAGCAATTTAAGCCAAACGTTGATAAATGTTACGAAACAAATCCAAACGTTTCACATTTTTAGCGATTTAAGCAAAACTTTTACAAACATTATGGAACAAAACTGAACGTTTCACCCTTTTAGCGATTTAAGCCAAGCGTTTACAAACGCTACGAAAGCAATCCAAATGTTTCATCGTTTTAGTAATTTATGCGAAACGTTTACAAACGTTACGAAACAAATCCAAATGTTTCACATTTTTAGCGATTTAAGCCAAACGCTTACAAACTATACGAAACAATTCCAAACTTTTCACCTTTTTAGCGAGTTAACCAAAAGTTTAATACGTTACAAAACCAATCCAAATGTTTAAAACCTTAAGAAGAAAATCCAAACGTTTCCCATTTTTACCGATTTAAGCCAAACGTTTACAAACGTTACGAAAAAGAACCAAACGTTTCCTCTTTTTAGCGATTAGGCCTAACGTTTACAAACGTTACAAAACAAATCCAAACGTTTCACATTTTTAGCGATTTAAGCCAAACGTTTATAAATGTTACGAAACAAATCCAAACGTTTCACCTTTTTAGCGATATAAGACAAACGTTGAAAACGTAACAAATCCAAACGTTTCACCTCTTTACCGATACTAGCAAAACGTTTACAAACATTACGAAACAATCCAATGTTTCACTTTTTTAGCAATTTAAGCCAAACGTCTACAAAAGTTACGAAACAAAACCAAATGTTTCACCTTTTTAGCAATTTAAGACGAAACAAATCCAAAAGTTTCACATTTATAGTGATTTAAGCGAAACGTTTAAAAACTATACGAAATAAATCCAAACTTTTCACCTTTTTAGCGATTTAAGCAAAAAGTTTAAAACGTTACAAAACCAATCCAAATGTTTAAACGTTACGAAACAAAACCAAACGTTTCACCTTTTTAGCGATTGAAGCCAAATGTTTACAAACATTACATAACAAGTCCAAATGTTTCACATTTTTAGTAATTTAAGCCAAAAGTTTATAAACGTTACAAAACAAATCCAAACGTTTCACGTTTTTAGCGATTTAAGCCAAACGTCTAAAAAGGTTATGAAATGAAACCAAATGTTTCACCATTTTAGCAATTTAAGCCAAACGTTTACAAAGGTTACGAAACAAATCCAAACGTTTCACATTTTTTGCGATTTAAGCCAAACATCTACAAACGTTACGAAAAAAACCTAACGTTTTACCTTTTTAGTGATTTAATCCAAGCGTTTACAAACATTACAAAAGCAATCCTAACATTTCACCGTTTTTGTGATTTAAGCGAAACGTTTACAAACGTTACGAAACAAATCCAAACATTTAATATTTTTAGCGATTTGAACCAAACGTTTACAAACTATACGAAACAAATCGAAACTTTTCACCTTTTTAGCGATTTAAGCCAAAACTTTAAAACGTCACAAAACCAATCCAAATGTTTAAAACGTTACGAAACAAATGCAAATGTTTCACCTTTATAAATTTAGGCCAAAGGCTTACAAACTTTATGAAAAAAACCAAACATTTCACCTTTTTAGCGATTTAAGCCAAACATTTACAACCGTTACTAAACAAATCCAAACGTTTCCCATTTTTAGCAATTTAAGCCAAACATTTACAAACGATACGAATAAAATCCAAACGTTTCACCAGTTTAGCGATATAAGCCAAACGTTGAAAACGTTACGAAACAAATCCAAACGTTTCACCTTTTTACCAATTTAAGCTAAACGTTTACAAACGTTACGAAACAAATCCAAATATTTCACATTTTTAGTGATTTAAGCCAAATGCTTAAATAACTTAAATAGCTTAAGGCCAAATTTTTACAAACGCTACACAACAAAACCAAACATTTCACCTTTTTAGTAATTTAAGCAAAACGTTTACAAACGTTACGAAACAAATCCAAACGTTTCTTATTTTTAGCGATTTAAGCCAAACGTTTACAAATGTTACGAAACAAAACCAAACGTTTCAGCTTTTTAGCGATTTAAGCCAAACGTTTACAAACGTTAGGGAAGCAATCCAAACGTTTCACCTTTTTAGAGATTTACGCTAAACGTTACGAAATAAATCCTAACGTTTCACCTTTTTAGCGATTTAAGCCAAACATATACAAACATAATGAAACAAATCTAAATGTTTCACATTTTTAGCGATTTAACCCATACCTTTACAAACGTTACGAAACAAATCCAAACATTCCACGTTTTTAGCGATTTAAGCCAAAAGTTTAAAACGTTTGGATTCGTAATGTTTGCAAAGTTTTGGCTTAAATTGCTAAAAAGGTGAAACGTTTTGATTTTGTTTCGTAATGTTTGTAAATGTTTGGATTAAATTGCTAAAAAGGTGAAACGCTTGGCTTTGTTCCGTAACGTTTGTAAAGGTTTGGCTTAATTTACAAACGTTATGAAACAAATCCAAACGTTTAAAACGTTACGAAACAAATCCAAACGTTTCACCTTTTTAGCGAATTAAGCCAAATGTTAACAAACGTTGCAAAACAAATCCAAACGTTTTCACCCTTTTTAGCATTTAAAGCCAAACGTTACGAAACAAATCCAAATGTTTCACCTTTTTAGCAATTTAAGCCAAACGTTTACAAACAATACGAAACAAAACCAAACGTTTCACCTTTTATGCGATTAAGCTGAATGTTTACAATCGTTACGAAACAAATCCAAATGTTACACCTTTATGCGATTAAGCCGAACGTTTACAATCGTTAAGAAACAAATTCAAACGTCTCACATTTTTAGCGACTTAAACCAAAAGTTTACAAACGTTACCAAAACAAATCCAAACGTTTCACCTTTTTTTAAATTTATGTCAAACGTTTACAAACATTACGAAACGAATCCAAACATTTCCCCATTTTAGCGATTTAAACCAAAAGTTTACAAACGTTATAAAAACAAATCCAAACGTTTCACCTTTTTAGAAATTTTTGTCAAACGTTTACAAACGTTACGAAACCAAACAAAACGTTTCACCTTTTTAGCAATTTAAGCTGAATGTTTACAATAGTTACGACACAAATCCAAACGTTACACCTTTATGCTATTAAGCCAAACGTTTACAATCGTTAAGAAACAAATCGAAACGTCTCACATTTTTAGCGATTTAAGCCAAAAGTTTACAAACGTTACCAAAACAAATCCAAACGTTTAACCTTTTAGCAAATTAAGTCAAACCTTTACAAACGTAACGGAACAAATCCAAGCATTTCACCTTTTTAGCAATTTAATCCAAACGTTTACAAACGTTACGAAACAAAATCAAAATGTTTCACCTTTTTAACGATTTAAGCCAAACGTTTACAAACGTTACGAAACAAATCCAAGCATTTCACCTTTTTAGCAATTTAAGTCAAACATTAACAAACGTTACGATCCTTTTGTAGAAATTTAAGCCAAACATTTACAAACGTTACGAAACAAATCCAAACCTTTCACCTTTTTAGCTATTTGAGCCGAACGTTTATAAACTTTACGAAACAAAACCAAACATTTCACCTTTTTAAGGATTTTAGCCCAACGTTTACGAACGTTACGAAACAAATTCAAATGTTTCCCATTTTAGCGATTTCAGCCAAATTGGTAAAATGTTACGAAACAAATCCAAACGTTTCACCTTTTAGCAATTTAAACCAAACGTTTACAAATATAACGAAACAAATCCAAGCGTTTCAACTTTTTAAAAATCTAAGCCAAACATTTAGAAACCTTACTGTCACGACCCATTTTCATGAATCGTGACCGGCGCTAGGGTATGGGTATGGTTGTACCAAAACTCGTAGCAAGCCTTGCGGATAACCATATAAGTACATAAACCTGCAAGAAACCCATGCTCGGGGGCAACCGAGACTTCAGCCTAATTCTAGCAGTTTATAATAATCACATTTATATATTAAGTGCTCGAACAACTGCGAGTCTCCAACATGGCATAAATACATATTAACTCAAGTTAATATAAGAATGCTAAATAATATATAAATCAATTGAATAATTGTATAACAAGTATTAGACAAATAAGACTTCTAATTACTACTGCGGTCTAAGAATAAAATCAATTTAATAACTTTAATAAAAATAAGACCTCCGAGGAAATAAAGAATCGGAGACCAGCTGACTCGCTCAAAATCATAACCTTGGAAAAATTGGGAAAACAACGGGGTCAGATATACTGAGATGAGTTCATATAACTATTTACATTTATTAAGTGAAAATCTTTAAAACACTTTTAAAACATTTGTAAAGCAATTTATCATTATGGATAAGCATTGAAACCCTAAACCACAATATACTAAATCCATTGTCGTGTCGGTGAGACGTATCTCAATAACCGATCCCCGACTGTCACTCGAATAAAACATGTGAGTCCCAGGAGACGTATCTTCCACCGGTGTCCTCACTAGGTGAGACGTATCTCTAACCTACCCCAAATACCATATATGATCATACCGGTGCGCACACAGTCTCGATGATGCCCATCGAGTAGCCCGTTCCAATTCAGATCCATAATGCCGAAAACAATTCGAAATCTGTTTATACAATATATACATATATACAAAATACAATTTACTTAATAAAGCGGTAAATAGCGATATAAACTCACTGCTTGCTAATCCACGTGACAACCTCGCAAGCAATCGAATCATGGTTCGTCTCCGAAGTACGAACGGTCGACATGTCTAAACAAGGTATAAATAATAATTAAAAACATACCCTAACTCTAAAGAGTACTAGACACCACATAGGACTAGCACAAAAGACAAGTCAAGGTAAAGCCCATCAAAATAAACACAATACTCAATAAAATAACAAGCCAACAACAAGTCATGTTAAGTTAAGTTTCCGACCTTTAAAACATAAACCGGAGTGGGCAAAAACCCAAATCAACTTTATTTCAAATAAGTGATTCCAAGGTAGTGAGTCAACCGAGTCATCACTATGCTCAATTTCTTCCCACATGTCAGGCGACCAAAGTCTAACCCACCCAAAACCAATGTATAAACCAAATTTAAAAATCCGGAATATCTTTACAATAATATTAACTTGAAACAAAGGAACTCAACACTTAACATCACTAACAATCCAATTGTAACAACACGCCAACACTTAAGCCAACACTTGGCAAAAGATTACCCAAATAAACACAACGTGTTAAATCACTTTAAATAGATACAACAATGATTATGAACACTTATAAACTAACCAATTCAGATTTGAAATTACTTTTTTAATCCACTATCAAAACAATGATAACTTATCTTAACTTATAAACGATTTGTCCAACAATTTCCAATTCAATCAATTAGCCCAACGTATTAGAACTATCAAAATAACCCTTTTGAAAAGATAATTTCCAGCCACATTTATATGCCTTTAAAACATCGGATTACTTATAGAAACCTACAATTTAGTACCACACTTAAGTCTAGCCAATGATCTCAAGTCACCCAATGTAAGATTCTTAACTAGCCACCTATTACCAATTTATATACGTATTTCCAGATTTTTATAGAAAGAGAAACATAATTTAATTCATAACCACATACCAAATCACATAGCCCTTAGTCTAAACAATGATTCCAAGCTAATCAAGTAAGAACATCAACAATTAACAACAACAACACCCAAAGTATGAAATCTCAGATTTCAATCAAGTCAAAACAGAATATACAACATGCTATATCACCCAAAGTAATAAAGTAAACCAATATCTAACAATCTCTAAAATTCAAAGCAAAGGATTAGAACCACTAACCTCTTGAAATAGATTAATAATGATCCAATAGAGAAAACCCAGAAAAATAATAACTCAATTCAGCCTATAGCAACATATAATAGAGAACAATTAATAAGAAATCGATTGAATGAGTTTTAAGGGATTAAATGTTGAAATAGTTGATTAAAATACTTACAATTGAAGAAAATAGGTTGAGGAATCAATAGGAGATGATAATCTGAGAGTGACAGCCGCAATAGGGTTTTAAGAAAAGTTCAAAATTGATTTAGGTCGAATAAGGTGGTATTTATAGAAAAACGGCGAACTGTACAGTGCAAGTTGGCGACCGCGAACTATAGTTCGCGACCGCAAAGTAGTTGGCGACCGCTAACTAAAGTTGGCGACCGCTAACTTTTCTGCCCAAGAAGGAAAAATGTGAAATTTGACTTTAAGCTCAGAATCGATCCGATGACCCAAACCACACTCAAAACATCATAAAACATCATTCAAGAGGTCATGAACCTTCAAACCATGTTTTCGAGAAGTCAAACCAACTCAAACAAATCCAAGGTATATTGGAAAGTTCATCGGAACTAGCCGGAAAAACACGGGGTATTACATTCTCCCCAACTTAAAACAAAATCGTCCTCGATTTTTAAAACAAAAACAACTGTCGAACAACATAGTATAAAACTACACGTCTAGCTGAACAAATGCACAAGACTGATATGAAAACGTATCAACAAGATACCCAACGTAACAAGAACAATAATCAACAACACTACAACGAACCCGGTCTTTTAAGAATAATCTTTAATCAAAAACCAACCCGATTAAAATCATTAGTATTCTGTGCTTAACGACCAACGCACTTGCGTAAGCAAAACTCAACAGGTTGTTCCTCGAACGATAACGCAAAACCACAACTTTCATAACCAAACAATCTTAAAAGGTCGCAAAAGCCTTAATACTAACTTCCACTTAACATAAAATGATATCGCCCTTTCTAGGTGAGATCAAACAAAGGAATACAAACTCTCCCACATAAAGCTCGATTGAAATACTTAGGATAATCAAGAACAAATCTCAAATCTCTTTCGATGATAACTCTAATCAAATTTTCCACCCAGAGAAAGTCAACATAAGACGAAACACGCCAAAAACATATGGGGTATTACATTCTCCACAACCTATGGAAAATTTGACCTCGAATTTTAAATATGATACTGATTCGCACTTTAAACGGTTACAACACACGTATGCGCAAAATTCTGAGTCTAACAACTAGGTGCTCCAACGATTGCTCGATCAACACAGTTGAATAGTCCACAATTTTCTAACTAATAGTCACAAATGCTCTTTACCGGAATGGCTTCCAAAACCACCTCGAATATTAATAATTATAAAATCCTTAATATCAAAATACAAGATCAAGCCCTTAACTCGTCTATAGTTCTACAATTGCAAGCTCTTTTGCCTCAAACAAAACAAGGATACTGCAAACATAGCTGATAAAAATCTATCGTTCTAAAACACTTACTTACTTTCACTTATAACATCTCGACATCGAAATAATCAATAACAAAACCCAGTAAACTTCAAATAATATTTCAGTTCCTCATCAAATACTATACTAATCATCTAATCCTAATGATTAATACCAACTCGATAATACCATTAACTTGTGAATCATAAAAACACAAGACGCATACCGTTTTTCCCAAGAAAACGTGAATTTAACTCATAATAATAGAAACTCCAGATTAATAATAAACAATATCAATTACAATGATCCTCGACTACACCTCACAACTTAAAAAAATATTTTGCCTCTCTTACCAAGGGTTCAACCACTGACCCAGACGATAACAAGACATTACAATAATTCCATCAATTAACAAAATCGATCAACCAATCATGGTTGTCGAACCTGTTAACCGCGATTCCCGATTCTCAAATCAACTATCTCATATAACCAAATTGAACTCAAATTCTCAAAATTATTTAATCAATTGACTATAAAAAAATTTTCACGACCCATTTTCATGAATCGCGACCAATTTACTACGACCGGATTGTTAGTTATGCTCAAAACCAACCCTTGGGGGTATAAAATCTTTTAATACAAAACAATTTATATACAAATTTTCCACTTCTCTTTTAAAAAAAACTTGACGTCTTGCACCTCCTTTTGCATTCAATATCGAAATACCTTTACCGTTGAAAATCCATCGGTTTATGAACCCTTGAAAATTTTCAAAATATTCGCATTTTGAATTTGAAATTTTCCCTTTACTTTTCAATGCGTTTGTAAATTTATAAAACAGTAAATTGACAAAATTTATGTCCTCTTTAATCCAAACTTGCTAAAATCAAATTATCCCCATTTCAAAAAAATACACAAACCGTGGAAACATCCTTCATATTGAAAATATACATTGATTTTTTAAAAACAATAAAATTTTATTGTCACTTACAAATCTTAATTTGTAAATAAAAACACAATTTGAAGAAATCGTTAAGCCCACAAAATTACCATTTCTTTTAAAACCAATTTGATAAAAATCCTTCCTTTACTCAGAAGGGTAAAATTTAACAATACAAATCTCCTTATTTATGAAAATACCTTTATATTCATATACCAAAATACTTGGACAATTTCAAATCTGAAAAGATAAAGTTTCCTTTAAAAACGTAGTGTATATACACACATGAGCATAACCAACATCCTTAAACCACAAATCCTTAAAT
Source organism: Mercurialis annua (assembly GCF_937616625.2). NCBI lineage: Eukaryota > Viridiplantae > Streptophyta > Magnoliopsida > Malpighiales > Euphorbiaceae > Mercurialis > Mercurialis annua. The sequence goes on along the minus strand of NC_065574.1, from coordinate 33,581,865 downwards.
CACAAATCGGAAATTATCACGAAAGATTTCTATTCTAAATTACTCTATTCCGCTTTTTAGCACAACTCAAATCTCGAGCGCAAACCCCAAGCCATCATTACTTTTTAAGAAGCACAAGATTCTGAAAACGCAGATCGATTCCTAACTAAGTAATCGTCCAAAATTCACAACCATCATCACAGAGTATTTGTCTAGCTACATTTCGGTAACAGCTTCAAAATTATTTGAAATTCGACAACTTTACAAACACATTTATCACCGTGTGACTCGCGAGCTCGTTTCAAAACATATTTCTCAAAACACTTTATCGAAAAATCCATTTTACATAATTGTGCGCCAGGGTGATGACATCTCTCATCCCCAAAGAGTTGCATCTAACCCTAATCATTTCTATGCACGTGATGCATGTACTATTATGCATGTATCAATTATTAATTTATCTTTTATTTAGTGAACATACTCAGTGTTCAATGCAATCCTATTCGTGACATTCAAAATGCATGTCCATGATATGTCTGGGCACAATTACGTGTTAAAATATTTTAAATATTTTAGCAAATCAACCTTTGAAATTCATTTCACAATCAAACCTTTGCTAGACGTTACACTCTGTGAGATGTGCACTCGATAACCTCAAAGTATATCTCAAACTCCATACTTGCAATCTACCGACATTCGATGTCATATAACAACTCAACCTAATATCTATGTTACAACTCTTCTGTAAAAGTATTCAACTAATCTCAATTCAAACTGAAACTTATACCCAAGGAAAAATAACACATCACATACATTTCTACGTAAACTACCGCCAGCTCCCGCATCGCATCATAAATTGATGTAACCACCAGTGTGTTAATACACCGATCTATCTTCTCGGTTCAGAGTTTCCAATATCCGTTCTAAGATAATCAGAAATCATCAACCAATCCAAGGGAATATTTCCCTCATCTTCCTCGATATCGAAATCCAAAGATTTCGTTTCAATATAACAAAATAGCAAACTCAACTTATCCTTAGTTGATACTACATCAACACGGGGTCTGAACAAAGTTTAACCCACAATCAAACTAAAAATCAGGTATCTACTATAACCGCGTGAAATAAATCATCCCACGTGCTACTCCGCACGAAGAGACAAAACAAAACAATCAACTTAGTCCAACAGACAAGCGAGTTATACAACAAATTTTATTACCAACAGATTACGAATTCTATGAACCACAATTCACCCAAGCATGCCATTGAACACAATTAACCCAAACATATTTAAAAGACAAATCGGGACATGCCACAACATTTCTTTAAAATCTCATTACAAAATCATCATGTAATTTTATCATCCTTTAATAGTATGCTTTAAAATCCGTTTTGAAATTTAAAGTCGAATATGAAAACTTCCAAATATTTGTTGAGCCCCACGGCTAAAACAAAATCACTGTCTGTAAAAGTCTCTTCTTATTTATTAGTTGCTTTTAAACGGATACCCAAGTATCTCAAACTATAAAAATCATCGAGCTAGCCGAGTCATTACAACTACCAAGCTCAACTCCTAAATTTGGGTGACCCAAGTCAAACCCAAAACAACTGTTTATAAAACGTATTTAAAATATTTGTAAATCCGGAAAAGTATTTTAATAAAATTTCCAGCCTTTCAAATTTGGAAATTCAACTTAAACCAACCGCTAAACGGTAATTTAAAACTCAAGTGAGAAATCTTTGATTTCAAACATCTATTCTGTAAATCCCAAAAATTTAAAATGCTGGCATACTACAACATGATAAAATAAGTTCAACGTTAAATTCTTAAAACAATGGTTCATCTCATAAAATATCATTTTGAAATAATTGCTTGTTAACACCAGACTAAACATAATATTTCAAAACACAAGAATTTCTTTTTACTGGTAACTCAACCAAAAATCAAACTTTTTAAGAATTTAAAATCAAACTTCTCTTATGATTTTGTGTCAAAACACAATTTAAGCAAAATTACTTTTCTAAATAAAAAAAACCCTTAAAGAACATGTGGTCAGACCATATATGACCATAAAACATGTTTTAAAGTTTAATCCAAAATTTCTTTATTAGGAAACAAGACTAACGCCCAAATGTATCCTCATATGTACTAGCGTATATAGCACCCAACAATTACGGCCAAAGCCAAAATGTACTACGAAATAATCCATCGTTATTAATTCATTAGTGGCATAAAGCCAAAATATATCAAACAACATCATACCCAAGTACGAGTTTTAGAAAAATTTACCAGCCTATGATTTCTCGAGAAATCGAAAGCAATAGTAAAATCACCCAAGTGAAATAACCTCAACATAATAAATCACAGCAAGTAACATCCAAGTGAAATTAATTGACAATCATAGCATCAATACCAAATAAAGACTGACAGACATCACCTATAGGATGTAGGCTGAAAATTTGAAAACAAATGATGACGTTTTAAAAAGACAAGACACGAATCCTAATTCCGCAGTAGTTCCTAAGACACGACATCAACTTATCATGCCAAAATAATAAACACATAACATGCATAAGGCATTGGTTTGAAACCAAAGCTCTGATACCAAGTTTGTCACGACCCATTTTCATGAATCGTGACCGCCGCTAGGGTATGGGTATGGTTGTACCAAAACTCGTAACAAGCCTTGCGGATAACCATATAAGTACATAAACCTGCAAGAAACCCATGCTCGGGGGCAACCGAGACTTCAGCCTAATTCTAGCAGTTTATAATAATCACATTTATATATTAAGTGCTCGAACAACTGCGAGTCTCCAACATGGCATAAATACATATTAACCCAAGTTAATATAAGAATGCTAAATAATATATAAATCAATTGAATAATTGTATAACAAGTATTAGACAAATAAGACTTCTAATTACTACTGCGGTCTAAGAATAAAATCAATTTAATAACTTTAATAAAAATAAGACCTCCGAGGAAATAAAGAATCGGAGACCACCTGACTCGCTCAAAATCATAACCCTGGAAAAATTGGGAAAACAACGGGGTCAGATATACTGAGATGAGTTCATATAACTATTTACATTTATTAAGTGAAAATCTTTAAAACACTTTTAAAACATTTGTAAAGCAATTTATCATTATGGATAAGCATTGAAACCCTAAACCACAATATACTAAATCCATTGTCGTGTCGGTGAGACGTATCTCAATAACCGATCCCCGACTGTCACTCGAATAAAACATGTGAGTCCCAGGAGACGTATCTTCCACCGGCGTCCTCACTAGGTGAGACGTATCTCTAACCTACCCCAAATACCATATATGATCATACCGGTGCGCACACAGTCTCGATGATGCCCATCGAGTAGCCCGTTCCAATTCAGATCCATAATGCCGAAAACAATTCGAAATCTGTTTATACAATATATACATATATACAAAATACAATTTACTTAATAAAGCGGTAAATAGCGATATAAACTCACTGCTTGCTAATCCACGTGACAACCTCGCAAGCAATCGAATCATGGTTCGTCTCCGAAGTACGAACGGTCGACATGTCTAAACAAGGTATAAATAATAATTAAAAACATACCCTAACTCTAAAGAGTACTAGACACCACATAGGACTAGCACAAACGACAAGTCAAGGTAAAGCCCATCAAAATAAACACAATACTCAATAAAATAACAAGCCAACAACAAGTCATGTTAAGTTAAGTTCCCGACCTTTAAAACATAAACCGGAGTGGGCAAAAACCCAAATCAACTTTATTTCAAATAAGTGATTCCAAGGTAGTGAGTCAACCGAGTCATCACTATGCTCAATTTCTTCCCACATGTCAGGCGACCAAAGTCTAACCCACCCAAAACCAATGTATAAACCAAATTTAAAAATCCGGAATATCTTTACAATAATATTAACTTGAAACAAAGGAACTCAACACTTAACATCACTAACAATCCAATTGTAACAACACGCCAACACTTAAGCCAACACTTGGCAAAAGATTACCCAAATAAACACAACGTGTTAAATCACTTTAAATAGATACAACAATGATTATGAACACTTATAAACTAACCAATTCAGATTTGAAATTACCTTTTTAATCCACTATCAAAACAATGATAACTTATCTTAACTTATAAACGATTTGTCCAACAATTTCCAATTCAATCAATTAGCCCAATGTATTAGAACTATCAAAATAACCCTTTTGAAAAGATAATTTCCAGCCACATTTATATGCCTTTAAAACATCGGATTACTTATAGAAACCTACAATTTAGTACCACACTTAAGTCTAGCCAATGATCTCAAGTCACCCAATGTAAGATTCTTAACTAGCCACCTATTACCAATTTATATACGTATTTCAAGATTTTTATAGAAAGAGAAACATAATTTAATTCATAACCACATACCAAATCACATAGCCCTTAGTCTAAACAATGATTCCAAGCTAATCAAGTAAGAACATCAACAATTAACAACAACAACACCCAAAGTATGAAATCTCAGATTTCAATCAAGTCAAAACAGAATATACAACATGCTATATCACCCAAAGTAATAAAGTAAACCAATATCTAACAATCTCTAAAATTCAAAGCAAAGGATTAGAACCACTAACCTCTTGAAATAGATTAATAATGATCCAATAGAGAAAACCCAGAAAAATAATAACTCAATGCAGCCTATAGCAACATATAATAGAGAACAATTAATAAGAAATCGATTGAATGAGTTTTAAGGGATTAAATGTTGAAATAGTTGATTAAAATACTTACAATTGAAGAAAATAGGTTGAGGAATCAATAGGAGATGATAATCTGAGAGTGACAGCCGCAATAGGGTTTTAAGAAAAGTTCAAAATTGATTTAGGTCGAATAAGGTGGTATTTATAGAAAAACGGCGAACTGTACAGTGCAAGTTGGCGACCGCGAACTATAGTTCGCGACCGCAAAGTAGTTGGCGACCGCTAACTAAAGTTGGCGACCGCTAACTTTTCTGCCCAAGAAGGAAAAATGTGAAATTTGACTTTAAGCTCAGAATCGATCCGATGACCCAAACCACACTCAAAACATCATAAAACATCATTCAAGAGGTCATGAACCTTCAAACCATGTTTTCGAGAAGTCAAACCAACTCAAACAAATCCAAGGTATATTGGAAAGTTCATCGGAACTAGCCGGAAAAACACGGGGTATTACACTTACGAAAAAAATCCAAGCGTTTCACCTTTTTAGAAATTTAACCCAAACATTTACAAACGTTACGAAAAAAATCCAAACATTTCACCTTTTTAGCGATTTAACCTAAATGATTACAAACGTTACGAAACAAAACCAAACATTTCACCTTTTTAGGGATATTAGACAAACGTTTACGAACATTGCGAAACAAATTCAAACGTTTCCCATTTGAGCGATTTCAGCCAAACTGGTAAAACATTACGAAACAAATCCAAACGTTTCACCTTTAAGCAATTTAAACCAAACGTTTACAAATGTAACGAAACAAATCCAATCGTTTCACCTTTTTAGCGATTTAATCCAAAACTTTGCAAACGTTACGAAACTAATCCAAATGTTTCACCTTATTAGCGGTTTAAGCCGTTGCGAAAGAAATCCAAACATTTCACCATATTAGCGATATAAGCCAAACATACGAAACCAAGCCAAACGTTTCCCATGTTTAGCGATTTAAGCCAAACGTTTACAAACTTACGAAACAAATCCAAACGTTTCTTCTTTTTAGCAATTAAGCCAAAAGTTCAAAACGTTACAAAACCAATCCAACTGTATAAAACATTACGAAACAAATCCAAGTGTTTCACGTTTGTAGCGAATTAAGCGAAACATTTACAAACGTTATGAAACCAAAAACTTTACGAAACAAATCCAAACGTTTCCTCTGTTTAGCGATTTAAGCCAAACGTTTACAAACGTTTGGAAGCAAATCGAAACATTTCACCTTTTTAACGATTTAAGCCAAACGTTTAAAACGTTACGAAGCCAATCCAAACGTTTCACATTTTTAGTGATTTAAGCCAAACGTTTAAAACGTTACGAAGCCAATCCAAACGTTTTACATTTTTAGCGATTTAAGCCAAACGTTTTAAATGTAACAGAACCAATCCAAATGTTTAAAACGTTACGAAACCAATCCAAACGTTTCACCTTTTTAGCGGTTTAAGCCACAAGTTTAAAATGTTGCAAAACCAATCCAAACGTTTAAAGCGTTATGCAACAAATCCAAACGTTTCACCTTTGTAGCGATTTAAGCCGCTACGAATCAAATCCACACGTTTTACCTTTTTAGCGATTTAAGACGAACATTTAAAACGTTACGAAACCAAGCGAAATGTTTTACCTTTTTGACGATAAAGCCAAAAGTTTAAAACGTTACAAAGCCAATCCAAATGTGTAAAACTTTACAAAAAAAAATATACTAAGAATTGCACAAAACCAATCCAAATGTTTCACCTTTTTTGCGATTTAAGTCAAACGTTTACAAACGTTACGAAACCAAAAACGTTACGAAACAAATCCAAGCGTTTCACCTTTTTTAGGGATTTAAGCCAAACATTTACAAACGTTACAAAACAAATAGAAATGTTTCACCTTTTTAGCAAATTAAGCCAAACGTATAAAATGTTACAAAACCAATCCAAACGTTTCACTTATTTAGCGATTTAAGCCACACGTTTACAAACGTTATGAAACAAATCCAAACGTTTCACATTTTTAACGATTTCAGCTAAACGTTTAAAACATTACGAAACCAATCCATACGTTTAAAACGCTATGAAACCGATTCAAACGTTTAAAACGTTACGAAACAAATCCAAACGTTTCACCTTTTTAGCTATTTAAGCCAAACGTTTACAAACGTTACAAAATAAATCAAAATGTTTCATCTTTTTAGAAATTTAAACCAAACGTTTACAAACGTTACTAAACAAATCCAAATGTTTCACCTTTTTAGCAATTTAAGCTAAACGTTTACAAACGTTACGAACTAAATCCAAACGTTTCATATTTTTAGCAATTTAAGCCAAACGTTTGTAAACCTTACGAAACAAATCCAAACGTTTCACCTTTTTAGTGATTTAAGCCAAACGTTTACAAACGTTACGAAACAAATCGAAACATTTCATCTTTTTAATGATTTAAGCCAAACGTTTAAAACGTTACGAAACCAATCCAAATGTTTTACCTTTTTAGCGATTTAAGCCACACGTTTACAAATATTTCGAAACAAATCCAAACGTTTTACATTTTTAGCGATTTAAGCCAAACGTTTAAAATGTAAAAAAACCAATCCATACGTTTAAAACATTACGAAACAAATCCAAATGTTTCACCTTTTTAGCGTTTTAATCCAAATGTTTGAAATGTTACAAAACCAATCCGAACGTTTAAAACGTTACGAAACAAATCCAAACGTTTAACCTTTGTAGCGATTTAAGCCTTTATGAAACAAATCCAAACGTTTCACCTTTTTAGCGATTTAAGCCAAACATTTAAAATGTTACGAAACCAAGCCAAACGTTTCACATTTTTAGCGATTTGAGCCAAACGCTTACAAACGTTACAAAAAAAATTAAAATGTTACAAAACAAATCCAAACATTTAAAACGTTATAAAACAAATCCAAACATTTAAAACGTTACAAAACAAATCCAAACTTTTCACCTTTTTAGCGATTTAAGCCAAACATATCAACGTTACGAAACAAATCCAAGTGTTTCACCTTTTTAGCGATTTAAGCCAAACATTTACAAACGTTACGAAATAAATCGAAACATTTCACCTTTTTAGCGATTTAAGCCAAACGTTTAAAACGTTACGAAACCAATCCAAACGTTTCACCTTTTTATCGATTTAAGCCACATGTTTACAAATGTTATGAAACAAATCCAAATGTTTCACATTTTTAGCGATTTAAGTCAAACATTTAAAACATTACGAAACCAATTCAAACGTTTAAAAAGTTATGAAACCAATCCAAACGTTTAAAACGTTTCAAAACAAAAAAAATGTTTCCCCTTTTTAGCGATTTAAGTCAAACGTTTACAAACGTTACAAAACAAATCCAAACATTTTACCTTTTTAGAAATTTAAGCCAAACATTTACAAACGTTATCAAAGAAATCCAAATGTTTCACATTTTCAGCAATTTAAGTTAAACGTTAACAAACGATACGAAACAAATCTAAATGTTTCATATTTTTAACACTTTAAGACAAACGTTTACAAATGTTACGAAACAAAACCAAATGTTTCACCTTTTTAGCGGTTTAAGCCGTTATGAAAGAAATACAAATGTTTCACCATTTTAGCGATTTAAGCAAAACATTTAAAACGTTACGAAACAAAGCCAAACATTTCACATTTTTTGCGATTTAAGCCAAACGTTTACAAACGCTACGAAACAAATCCAAACGTTTCATCTTTTTAGCGATTTAGCCAAAAGTTCAAAATATTATAAAACCAATCCAACCGTTTAAAACGTTACGAAACAAATCCAAACGTTTCACCTTTTTAGCGATTTAAGCAAAAAGTTTACAAACGTTACAAAACCAAAAACGTTACAAAACAAATCGAAATATTTCACCTTTTTAACGATTTATGCCGAACGTTTAAAACGTTACGAAACCAATCCAAATGTTTCACCTTTTTAGCAATTTAAGCCACACGTTTACAAATGTTATGAAACAAATCCAAACGTTTTACATTTTTAGCGATTTAAGCCAAACATTTAAAATGTAACAAACCAATCCAACGTTTAAAACGTTACGAAACAAATCCAAATGTTTCACCTCTTTAGTGGTTTAAGACAAAAGTTTAAAATGTTACAAAACCAATCCGAAACGTTTAAAACGTTACGAAATAAATCCAAACGTTTCACCTTTGTAGCGATTTAGGCCGTTACGAAACAAATCCAAACATACCTTCTTAGCGATATAAGCCAAACATTTAAAATTTTACAAAACCAAGCCAAACGTTTCACATTTTTACCGATTTGAGAAAAAAATTCAAACGTTTTACCCTTTTAACGATAAAGCCAAAAGATTAAAAAGTTACAAAACCAATCCAAACATTTAAAACGTTACAAAACAAATCCAAACTGTTCACCTTTTCAGCGATTTAAGTCAAACATATCAATGTTACAATACTAAAAATGTTACGAAACAAATCCAAGTGTTTCACCTTTTTAGCGATTTAAACCAAACATTTAAACGTTACGAAACAAATCGAAACGTTTCATCTTTTTAGCCATTTAAGGCAAACATTTAAAACATTACGAAACCAATCCAAACGTTTCACCTTTTTAACAATTTAAGCCACACGTTTACAAACATTACGAAACAAATCCAAACGTTTCACATTTTTAGCGATTTAAGCCAAACGTTAAAAATGTTGCGAAACCAATCCAAACGTTTTAAACGCTATGAAATAAATCCAAACGTTTAAAACGGTACGAAACAAATAAAAACATTTCTCATTTTTAGCGATTTAAGCCAAACGTATACAAACGTTACAAAACAAATCCAAACGTTTCCTCTTTTTAGAAATTTAAGCCAAACATTTACAAACGTTACGAAACAAATCCAAATCTTTCACCTTTTCACCGATTTATGCAAAACGTTTACAAACGTTACGAAACAATCCAAACGTTTCCCCTTTTTAGCGATATAAGCCAAACATTTAAAACGTTACGAAACAAATACAAAAGTTTCTCCTTTTGTGTCACGACCCATTTTCATGAATCGTGACCGGCGCTAGGGTATGGGTATGGTTGTACCAAAACCCGTAGCAAGCCTTGCAGATAACAGTTAAATATCATTAACAACTATGTACCTGCGTAAAAGCACATGCTCGGGGGCAACCGAGACTCCAGCCTAATCTAGCAGTACATATAAGCAACATATATTCAAAGTATGCTTAATCTCAAAATATACTCCAACAGCATGGCAATATATAAAAATACCATAATAACTGTAATCATGCCAAAATTGATAAAATAACAGTTGGAACATACCAACAAACAACGCTCTAAAATATAAGTATAAGACTAAAACATAAATAATCTAATACTACTACTGCGGTCTAAGAGTTTAAAATAGTTCGACTCTTTTATTCTGAAATAAAATAAAGAACCTCCGAGAATGAAGTAACGGAGATCGACCAATGCTCAAATCATAAACCTGGAAAATTTGGGAAAACAACGGGGTCAGATTTACTGAGTAGAGTTTATATAACCATTTACATTTATTAAGTTAAAAACCTTTAAAACGTTTAATAAAACATTTTCATTATGGATTATCAATGTAACCCTAAACCACAATTCTAAATCTATTGTCGTGTCGGTGAGACGTATCTCAATAACCAATCCCCGACTATCACTTAATAAATAGTGAGCACAGGAGACGTATCTTCCACCGGTGCCCTCACTAAGGTGAGACGTATCTCAAACCTACCTCAATACCATAATCATTACCGGTGCGCACGCAGTCCCGATGATGCCCATCGAGTAGCACGTTCCAAATCAAATCCACAATGCCGAAAACAGTTCAAAAGATGTTTATACATATATATATATATATACAAAATATAACATTTGCTTAATAAAGAGGTAAATAGAGATATAAACTCACTCAGTAAATCTGACCCCGTTGTTTTCCCAAATTTTCCAGGTTTATGATTTGAGCATTGGTCGATCTTCGTTTCTTCATTCTCCGAGGTTCTTTATTTTATTTCAGAATAAAAGAGTCGAACTATTTTAAACTCTTAGACCGCAGTAGTAGTATTAGATTATTTATGTTTTAGTCTTATACTTATATTTTAGACCGTTGTTTGTTGGTATGTTCCAACTGTTATTTTATCAGTTTTTGCATGATTACAGTTATTATGGTATTTTTATATATTGCCATGCTGTTGGAGTATATTTTGAGATTAAGCATACTTTGAATATATGTTGCTTATATGTACTGCTAGACTAGGCTGGAGTCTCTGTTGCCCCCGAGCATGTGCTTTTACGCAGGTACATAGTTGTTAATGATATTTAACTGTTATCTGCAAGGCTTGCTACGGGTTTTGGTACAACCATACCCATACCCTAGCGCCGGTCACGATTCATGAAAATGGGTCGTGACAAACTTGGTATCAGATCCAGGTTCAAAACTATAAATCGAAACGACGATGAAACGCGAGATTGGTACGTACCGTTTGAAGACAACGAAGCTCACTGATTCCGGAGGCAATATAAATCAGATGGAACGTGAAAAGGGGGTCATTCACAAGCTAAACAATGAACGAACCCAGAGACTAACGGCGAGACGATATCGAATAATAAACCAAGAACATGATGTTAAAGACTTATCGGAATTGAACGAATGTAAGATGAATGATGTGATTTCTGCTTGTCTTTGATGTCTAGGGAGAGACGGCTAGGGTTAGAATGAATTGAGAGGAAAAGGAATAGGGTTTGAATGAAGGAAACAAATGAAAAAGGACGCAACAAATTACTGCTACTATACTTTCAGTTTCTGTTTCAAAATTGAAACATAAGTTGGACGGGCTTTTCGCCAAGAATATGTTTGAATGGGCTTACGTGGATTGAAAGGAGTAATTGCATACATGGGTTTATTTTCATGCATTAAAAATATGTTTAATTTTCCCTTTTTTTTAAAGATTTAATAATACTAACCAAATACGAATCGAATCAACGAACGACTAAAATAAAATTTAATAAAAATATATAATAATAATAATACATTACCTAAATCTTGATGAATGCAAAAATTATAATTTAAAAAAAAATTATTTAAAAATACGGGATATTACATTTTGACCGATTTAAGCAAAACGTTTACAAACATTACGAAACAAATCCAAACGTTTCACCTTTATAGAGATATAAACCACACGTTTAGAAACGTTACGAAACAAAACCAAACGTTTCACCTTTTTAGCGATTGAAGCCAAACGTTTACAAACGTTTCGAAACAAATCCAAACGTTTCCCCTTTTTAGCGATTTCAGCCAAACGTTTACAAACGTTACGAAACAAATTCAAACGTTTACAACGCTACGAAACCAATCCAAACATTTTAAAATGTTACTAACAAATCCAAACGTTACACCTTTTTAGCAATTTAAACCAAACATTTACAAATGTTACGAAACAAATCCAAACTTTTCACCTTTTTAGCGATATAAGACAAACGTTTAAAATGTTACGAAACGTTACGAAACAAAACCAAATGTTTCACCTTTTTAGCGATTTAAGCCAAACGTTTAAAACGTTACGAAACAAATCCAAATGTTTCACCTTTTTAGCGATTTAAGCCAAACGTTCACATTTTTAGCGATTTAAGCCAAATGTTTACAAAAGTTACGAAACAAAACCGAACGTTTCACCTTTTTAGTGATTTAAGCCAAGCGTTTACATACGCTACGAAAGAAAACCAAACGTTTCACCGTTTTGGCGATTTATGTGAAACGTTTACAAATGTTACGAAACAAATCCAAATGTTTCATATTTTTATCGATTTAAGCCAAACGTTTACAAAATATACGAAACAAATCAAAACTTTTCCTCTTTTTAGCGAGTTAAGCCAAAAGTTTATTACGTTACAAAACCAATCCAAATGTATAAAACGTTAAGAAGCAAATCCAAACGTTTCACCTTTTTACCGATTTAAGCTAGACGTTTACAAACGTTATGAAATAAAACTGAATGTTTCACATTTTTAGCGATTTTAGCCAAACGTTTACAAACATTACAAAACAATTCCAAACGTTTCACATTTTTAGCGATTTAAGCCAAACGCTTACAAACATTATGAAACAAATCCAAACGTTTCACCTTTTTAGCGATATAAGACAAACGATGAAAACTTTACGAAACAAATCCAAACGGTTCACCTTTTTACCGATATAAGCAAAACGTTTACAAACGTTACGAAACAAATCCAAACGTTTCACTTTTTTAGCGATTTAAGCCAAACGTCTAAAAAATTTACGAAACAAAACCAATTGTTTCACCTTTTTAGCAATTTAAACCGAACGTTTACAAACGTTACGAAACAAATCCAAACATTTTAAATTTTTAGCGATTTAAGCCAAACATCTACAAACGTTACTGAAATCGAACCGAACGTTTTACCTTTTTAGTGATTTAAGCCAAGCGTTTACAAACATTACGAAAGCAATCCTATTTTCACCGTTTTTGCGATTTAAGCGAAATGTTTACAAATATTACTAAACAAATCAAAACGTTTCATATTTTTAGCGATTTAAGCCAAACGTTTGCAAACATTACGAAAGAAATCCAAACGTTTCATATTTTTAGCGATTTAAACCAAACGTTTACAAACTATAGAAAACAAATCCAAACTTTTCACCTTTTTAGCAATTTAAGCCAAAAGTTTAAAACGTTACAAAACCAATCCAAATGTTTAAAACGTTATGAAGCAAATGCAAACGTTTCCCCTTTTTAGCAATTTAGGCCAAACGTTTACAAACGTTATGAAACAAAACCAAGCGTTTCACCTTTTTAGCAATTTTAGCCAAATGTTTACAAACGTTACGAAACTAATCCAAACGTTTCACATTTTTAGCAATTTAAGCCAAACATTTACAAACGATACGAATAAAATCCAAACGTTTTCACCTGTTTAGCGATATAACCCAAACGTTGAAAACTTTACGAAACAAATCCAAATGTTTCACCTTTTTACCGATTTAAGCTAAACGTTTACAAACGTTGCGAAAGAAATCCAAATGTTTCACATTTTTAGCGATTTAAGCCGAACACTTAAATAGCTTAAATAGCTTAAAGCCAAATGTTTACAAACGCTACACAACAAAACCAAACATTTCTCCTTTTCAGCAATTTAAGCAAAACGTTTACAAACGTTACGAAACAAATCCAAATGTTTCACATTTTTAGCGATATAAGCCAAACGTTTACAAATGTTAAGAAACAAAACCAAACGTTTCCCCTTTTTAGTGATTTAAGCCAAACGTTTACAAACGTTAGGAAAGCAATCCAAACGTTTCACCTTTTTAGAGATTTACGTTAAACGTTTACAATCGTTTCGAAATAAATCCTAACGTTTCACTTTTTTAGGGATTTAACCCAAACGTTTACTAAAGTTACGAAACAAATCCAAACGTTTCACCTTTTTAGCGATTTAAGCCAAATGTTTAAAACGTTTTGATTCGTTTCGTAACGTTTGTAAAGTTTTGGCTTAAATTGCTAAAAAGGTGAAAAGTTTTAGTTTTATTTCGTAACGTTTGTTAACATTTTGTCTTCAATCGCTAAAAAGGTGAATCGTTTGGATTTGTTTCGTAACGTTTTAAACGTTTCACCTTTTTTTGTTACGTTTGTGAACGTTTAGCTTAAATAGCCTAAAAGGTGAAACGTTTGGATTTGTTTCGTTTGCAAACGTTACGAAACAATTCCAAATATTTAAAATGTTACGAAACAAATCCAAATGTTTCCCCTTTTTAGCGATTTAAGCAAAACTTTTACAAACGATACGAAACAAATCCTAATGTTTCACCTTATTAGCGATTGAAGCCAAACCCTTACAAACATTACGAAACAAATCCAAATGTTTCACCTTTTAAGCGATTTATGCCAAACGTTTACAAACGTTACGAAAAAAATCCAATCGTTTCCCCTTTTTAGCAATTTAAGCCAAACGTTTACAAACGTTACAAAACCAATCCAAACATTTAAAACGTTACGAAACAAATCCAGCCGTTTCACCTTTTTAGCGGTTTAAGACAAAAGTTCAAAATGTTGCAAAACCAATCCAATCGTTTAAAACGTTACGAAACAAATCCAAATGTCTCACCTTGTAGTAATTTAAGCCGTTACGAAACAAATCCAAATGTTTCCCCTTTTTATCGATTTAAGCCAAACATTTAAAATGTTAAGGAACCAAGCCCAACGGTTCCCATTTTAAGCGATTTAAGCCAAACGTTTACAAACGTTACGATACAAATAAGCGATTAAGTTAAAAGTTTAAAACGTTACAAAACCAATCCAAACGTTTAAAACGTTACAAAACAAATCAAAACTTTTCACCTTTTTAGTGATTTAAGCCAAACTTTTACAAACGTTACAAAAGCAAAAACGTTTCGAAACAAATCCAAGTGTTTCACCTTTTTAGCAATTTAAGCCAAACGTTTACAAACATTACGAAACAAATCGAAATGTTTCACCTTTTTAGCGATTTAAGCCAAACGTTTAAAACATTACGCAACTAATCCAAACATTCACCTTTTTAGCGATTTAAGCCACACGTTTACAAACATTACGAAACAAATCCAAACGTTCAAAACGTTATGAAACAAATCCAAACGTTTTACCTTTTTAGCAAATTAAGCAAAACGTTAACAAATGTTACAAAACAAATTTAAGCGTTTCACCTTTTTTAGCATTTAAAGACAAACGTTACGAAACAAATCCAAATGTTTCACCTTTTTAGCAATTTAATCCAAATGTTTACAAACATTACAAAACAAAACCAAAAGTTTCACCTTTTTAGCAGTTTAAGTTGAACGTTTACAATCATTACGAAACAAATCCAAACGTTGCACCTTTATGCGATTAAGACAAACGTTTACAAACGTTACGAAACAAATCCAAACGTCTCACATTTTTAGCGATTTAAGCCAAAAGTTTACAAACGTTACCAAAACAAATCCAAACGTTTCACCTTGTTAGAAATTTATGTCAAACGTTTACAAACGTTACGAAACCAAACCAAACGTTTCACCTTTTTAGCGATTTAAGTCAAACGTTTACAAACGTTATGAAACAAATCCAAAAGTTTCACCTTTTCTATAATTTAAGCCAAACATTTAAAACGTTACGAAACAATTCCAAACGTTTAAAACGCTACAAAACCAATCCAAAAGTTTAAAATATTACGAACAAATCCAAATGTTTCACCTTTTTAGCAATTTAAGCAAAACATTTACAAACGTTATAAAACAAATCCAAACTTTTTACCTTATTAGCGATTTAAGATAAATGTTTAAAACGTTACGAAACAAATCCAAACGTTTCACCTTTTCAACGATTTACGCCAAATGTTCACATTTTTAGCGATTTAAGCCAAACGTTTACAAACGTTACGAAATAATTGTTAGTAGTATGTGCCCAAGAGCCATTTGATCATGTATATTTGTAGAATTAATCCCAATTGCAAAGATATATATGTTCTATTTGAACTAAGTGTCTCATCAACTGAGTGTTCATTTATTACGTATTGTCCTTATCACATTGTGATATAATCTATTCTTAAGGTGTTAAGAATATGAGTGACAGATTCCATTATACAAGTTATCTAAATAACCGTTCACGATCGATGGGATCCTATGAATAAGGGATCGCTCTGTTTATTCTCCTGATTAGTAAAGAGTTACTAATTAGAGGAAGTAGTGAGTCTCATACTACTTGATGGGGATCAGAATAAACATGTGGACTCTCAAGGTGTTGAGTGAGTCGAACAAGTGACGCTAGATGACTTATACTTGGTAATTCATTAAAGTCAATTTAATGTCATCTATTTCATAATTGTACATATGTCCTTTGACTTGCGGTGACACTATCTTGTATATAGATGATTAGAGTTTGATACTCCTTAATCCTAGATCTTTCATGAGCTAGGGCCGCAGGATGTGTTGGCTCTGATTAGTTGTATATGGAGATAGGGGTTTAACTTATAAAGGAATCATCACTCTGGATGAACGGAGACAATATTCTATGCTATCTCGAATTGTTCTTGATGGATGATAAAACCTGCGCAGGTGTATATAACTTACATAGAAAATTGTTTCTAGTGGAAGTCATATTTATCAAGAATTAGAACTGAGAGATGAGGTCATATAATCAAGACAAATAGTGTTTGACTTAACCGTGACACTAGTCGAGATTGGAATCTTAGATGAAGGGAATTTATAGTGTACCGTAATTATGAACATTGGTTCATAAAGAATGCATCGAAACATTCATCTCTATTTGGGGGTCGTGATATGTTCCTAGACGTCACTCTCGATCTACGAGAATTAATAATTAAATGGGATTTAATTATTTAAAATAAGAAAGGCATTTCTTATGTCTCTCATTGCCATATAGACGTGAACTTAGTTAGTCACACACAATAGAGTGTGCAATCGATTGAGTTTACGAAAGATCGATTTCATATAGATAATAGCATATCTCGAAAATTAATCTAATATGAAAAACATGTACAAATTAGGGACTAATTTGTAAGAGTTATAAATTAGTAGAAACCTAATTGTACTATGTTCAAGTTAATTAGGGACTAATTTATAAGAGTTATAAATTAGTAGGAACCCAATTATACTTTAACCAAGTTTTATGATTAAAAAGCTTAAGTAATTAATTAGTGTAATTAATGATACTTAAATCATTAATCATAAGCTAATGGAATGATGATGTCATGGTGAGGATGTAATGAGATAAGATTATGTCATATATGTAATGTCATATGATGACATCACCTATATGATGTCACCTATGTGATGTCACCACATGAAAGGTGTCATGTGGTGGTAACACCTTTGCTTGGTGTGTGACACCTAGCATGCAAGGTGTTGCATTCTTATGACATGCTCTATACTATAAATAGAGCATGTCGTTGCTCATTTCACAACGCCACACAACACACATCTCACTACAAAGTTGTAGAGAGAGAAAGCACTCGAAGGAGTTCAAGTAGTCATCAATCACGGGAAAAATTTAGCGACGTTTTTCATACATCCGAGTAAGGTCGTAATCGCGGCGAGAGTTTGAGCTTAGGGCTGCTCGGCAAGAGGAACTCTTGCAGGATTACTTCAAGACGAGGATTCAATCGGACGCATACTCGTGTGGACGAGCTTCAGGTTGCCGTACTTTCGGGACTACAAGAATCGTTGGAGAATCGACATAGGTATTCTTCTTACGATTCCTAGATGCGTGCTTTAATTACTAAATGATACGACAATCCATTTGTTGTTGATATGATCAACTTCAGGATTCAGATTATTGGAATTTCGATTTTGAATTGAAATATACGATCCGGACCCGCGCCTCCCGATGCGCCAACAACAATACCAAGAGTTTCCCCTTTTTAGCAATTTAATCCCAAACGTTTAACAACATTACGAAACAAATCTAAACGCTTCACATTTTTAGCGATTTAAACTAAACGTTTACAAACGTTACGAAACAAAACCAAAAGTTTCACCTTTTTAGCTATTTAAGCCAAAACTTTGCAAACGTTACGAAAAAAATCCAAATGTTTCACCTTTTTAGTGGTTTAAGCCGTTACGAAAGAAATCCAAACGTATCACCGTTTTAGCAATTTAAGCCAAACATACGAAACCAAACCAAATGTTTCACATTTTTAGCGATTTAAGCCAAACGTTTACAAACTTACGAAACAAATCCAAACGTTTCTTCTTTTTAGCAATTAAGCCAAAAGTTTAAAACATTACAAAACCAATCCAACCGTTTAAAACGTTACGAAACAAATCCAAAAGTTTCACCTTTTTAGCGAATTAAGCAAAACGTTTACAAACGTTATGAAACCAAAAACGTTACGAAACAAATCCAAACGTTTCCTCTTTTTATCGATTTAAGCCAAATGTTTATAAACGTTACGAAACAAATCTAAACATTTCACCTTTTTAACGATTTAAGACAAACGTTTAAAACGTTATCAAACAAATCCAAATGTTTCACCTTTTTAGCGACTTAAGCCACACTTTTACAAATGTTACGAAACAAATCCAAACTGTAATATCCCGTATTTTTCGTCATGGTTTCGTTGTGTTTTCGACTTACTTTCAGATTATTAATGGTGGACTTAGCAAGTGTGAAATTTTAATTGGGATTGGATTTGTATTTTGTATATGTCGCATGTGTCGTGTGAGTTTTCGATGGAGATTTGATTTGTATCCGGATTATAATCGATGTTGTGTTCGTGTGCCTTCTAAATCTGACATGTTTTGATAAACCATTCATATCTCCCAATTGAACCGTTGGATCGGGATCATTTTTGGATATGTTGTGCACGATAAAAAGTTGACTGTTCCATCAAAATATCAAGCTCGTTGGAGGAGCGATGGAGTGCACGGTCGTGCACTCAAGTGCATGAACGTGCACTTTGCTGTTACGCGATTTTGGCTATTTAAATAGACGTGTTTTGTTTTGAAACCCTATTTTTCATATTCTATCATTTTCTATCAACCCTAGCCGACTTTCTCAGTCTAAAACACTCTGAAACATTCTACCATCATCCCTTATCATTAGCTTTTGATACGGTAAGTATTCTCATCTCTTTTGTTCGATATCGTCTCGTGCCGATATTAACTCGTAACTTCATTATTCTTAGCATCGATATGAAGTGATTTTTTCGTTGCTTCTGTTCCCATCATCCTCTTAAATCCGTGGGTGTTGAAACTTATATTGGTACGTCGAATCGCTTGTTATCTCGACGTCGTACGATTTATCGTCACATTATTTTGAATTATGCCGTGGCTTTAGCTTAAAGTTTCTTGATGTTTTAGTTGATTATTAGGTCCTTGATTCACTGTTTATTGTTTAAGAGCTATGGTTTGCTTTGTGATTGAGGGTTCAAGATTTGATTCATTATGAGATTATTTTATTATGTTGCTTGAATCAGTAATTCGATTATGCAGTTGTATGTAGGAGTTGGTTTGATATGTGAAGGAGATGATGATGTGTCATTAATTGTTTGGTTAAAGTGTGTGTGGTTTGGCTAAAAGTTCTTTTAGGTTACTGATTTGTTTTGCTGTAAACATATTGATTGCTTAAGTTAAATTTTATCTATTGCTTAATTGTTTTGATTTCTAATTTGGGAACCACTTTTTAAATTGAAAGTTTGGAAATTTAATAATATTATTATTTATAATTTGAAATTTACTTTGGGTATTATTATTTTAAATTTAGATTTAATATTAATTTTTTTATAATTTAAATGATTTTAGATTTAATTGAATTATTGACTTTGATTCCTAAATTGGAGATTTAATTTTAATTTGAAAGATTGTCAAATTAGTAATATTATTTTTAAACCTAAAAATAATATTTGAGTTATTAAATTAATAATTATTTTTAATTATTATTCATTGTTATTTTGAGATTTTGACGTAGAGTGCTAGTGTGACTAAATTTATAATTTACCTTTTAATTATTCTTCTAATTATTTTTAGCGATGGGTTTTGTTTGAATTTATTAATTACTTGGGTAGTTAAGTGTTATTTTAAATATTGATTGGGCGTGTCAATCTGACGTTTGAGATTTTAAATGTCTTTTTTAATTTATTTTAATTAAGTAAATTGGTTGTAACTTGGGTTACTTGAAGTTAAAGCTATTGGGTTCCGTTTTCAATATTGATTTATTATTTTATCAAAGTTGATTCTATAATTATAAACTATGGTTAATAATTGGATATAATTATATTAATTTTATCAAAGTTGTTTTTGAGACTTATAAACTCTGGTTTATATTTTGATAAAATATTTTGGATCGGGTTAGACTTGGGTCTCCAGACATGTGAGGTAGCCTGGTAGTTATTGGTAACTCGGCTAACCAAATATTTGAGAAAATGGATTAAGTTATTATTTACTATTTAAGTAATATTTTCAGGAACATATTTTAAAGCGGAAACCCAATAGACTTGACTTATTTAGTTTTTGGAGTATTGTGTTACTCCATGTAGTTTTTTGACTCGGGTCATTACTTGATTGTTTGTTCATTCTATTCTGGCTACGTTTATGCTTGACTCGGTATTTTGCTAGTCCTATGTGGTGTCTAGTACTCTCTAGAATAGGGGTTGATTTTAATATTGGTTTTACTCTGTTCTTAGACTCGTCGATTGTGCGTGCTTCGTAGTCAAATCCCAACGTTTTACCTTTTTACCGATGAAGCCAAAAGTTTAAAAAGTTACAAAACCAATCCAAATGTGTAAAACGTTACAAAACAAATCTAAACTTTTCACCTTTTTAGCGATTTAAGCCAAACGTTACGAAACCAAAAAAGCTACTAAACAAATCCAAGTGTTTCACCGTTTTAGCGATTTAAGCCAAACATTTACGAACGTTATGAAACAAATCGAAATCTTTCACCTTTTTAGCGATTTAAGCCAAACGTTAAAACGTTAAGAAACCAATCCAAACGTTTCACCTTTTTAGGAATTTAAGCCACAAGTTTGCAAACGTTACAAAACAAATCGAAACATTTTACCTCTTTAACGATTTAAGCCAAACGTTTAAAACGTTACGAAACCAATCCCAACGTTTCACCTTTTTAACAATATAAGCCACACGTTTACAAACGTTACAAAACAAATCCAAACGTTTTACATGTTTAGCGATTTAAGCCAAACGTTTAATATTTAACAAAACCAATCCAAACGTTTAAAACGTTACGAAACAAATCCAAATGTTTCACCTTTTTAGCGGTTTAAGCCAAAAGTTTAAAATGTTACAAAACCAATCCAAACGGTTAAAACATTACGAAAATAATCCAAACGTTTTACATTTTTAGCGATTTAAACCAAACGTTTAAAATGTTACAAAACCAATCCAAACGTATAAAACGTTACGAAACAAATCCAAATGTTTCACATTTTTATCGGTTTAAGCCAAAAGTCTAATATGTTACAAAACCAATCCAAACTGTTAAAACGTTACGAAACAAATCCAAACGTTTCACCTTTGTTGCGATTTAAGCCGCTGCGAATCAAATCTAAACGTTTCACCTTTTTAGCGATGTAAGCCAAACATTTAAAACGTTAAAAACCAAGCCAAACGTTTCACATTTTTAGTGATTTGAGCCGAACGTTTACAAAATTTACGAAACAAATCCTAACGTTTTACCTTTTTAGCGATAAAGCCAAAAGTTTAAAACGTTACAAAACCTATTCAAATGTGTAAAACGTTACAAAACAAATCTAAGCATTTCACCTTTTTAGGGATTTCAGCCAAACGTTACAAACGTTACGAAACCAAAAAAGTTATGAAACAAATCCTAGTGTTTCACATTTTTAGCGATTTAACCCAAACGTTTACAAAAGTTATGAAACAAATCGAAAAGTTTCACCTTTTTAGCGATTTAAGCCAAACGTTTAAAACGTTAAGTAACCAATCGAAACATTTCACCTTTTTGGCGATTTAAGCCACAAGTTTTCAAACGTTACGAAACAAATCAAAACATTTTACCTCTTTAATGATTTAAGCCAAACGTTTAAAACGTTACGAAACCAATCCAAACGTTTCACCTTTTTAACAATATAAGCCACACGTTTACAAACGTTACGAAACAATCCAAATGTATTACATTTTTAGCGATTTAAGCCGAACGTTACGAAACCAATCCAAACGTTTTACATTTTTATCGATTTAAGCCAAACGTTTAAAATTAACAAAACAATTCCAAACGTTTAAAATGTTACGAAACAAATCCAAATGTTTCACTTTTTTAGCGGTTTAAGCCAAAAGTTTAAAATATTACGAAACCAATCAAAAACGTTTACAACGTTACGAAACAAATCCAAACGTTTCACCTTTGTTGCGATTTAAGCAGCTACGAAACAAATCCGAACGTTTCACCTTTTTAGCAATTTAAGCCAAACATTTATAACGTTATAAAACAAAGCCAAACGTTTCACATTTTTAGCGATTTAAGCCAAACCTTTACAAACATTACGAAACAAATCCAAACGTTTTACCTTTTTAACGATACTGCCAAAAGTTTAAAACGTTACAAAACAAATCTAAATTTTAACCTTTTTAGCGATTTAAGCCAAACGTTTACAAACGTTACAAAAACAAAAAAATTATGAAACAAATCCAAAAGTTACATCTTTTTAGCGATTTAAGCCAAACATTTACAAACGTTAGGAAACAAATCGAAACGTTTCACCTTTTTAGCGATTTAAGGGAAACGTTTAAAACGTTACGAAAACAATTCAAACGTTTCACCTTTTTGGCGATTTAAGCCACATGTTTACAAACGTTGAGAAACAAATCCAAACGTTTCATATTTTTAGCGATTTAAGCCAAACGTTTAAAATGTTACGAAACCAATCCAAACGTTTAAAACTCTATGAAACCAATCCAAATGTTTAAAACGTTACGAAACAAATCCAAACATTTCACCTTTTTAGCGATTTAAGACAAACGTTTACAAACGTTAGAAAACAAATTCAAACGTTTCACCTTTTTAAAATTTAAACCAAAGTTTTACAAACGTTACGAAACAAATCCAAATATTTCACCTTTTTAGCCATTTAAGCTAAACATTTAGAAACGTTACGAAAAAAATCCAAACGTATCATATTTTTAGCGATTTAAGCCAAACGTTTCCAAACGTTACGAAACAAAACCAAACGTTTCACCTTTTTAGCGATTTAAGCCAAACGTTTACAATCGTTAAGAAAACAAATCCAAACGTTTCACCTTTTTAGCAATTTAAGCCAAATGTTTACAAACGTTATGAAACAAATTCTAACGTTTCACATTTTTAGCAATTTAAGCCAAACGTTTACAAACGTTACCAAAACAAATCCGAACGTTTCACCTTTTTAGAAATTTAAGCCAAACATTTACAAACGTTACGAAACAGAACCAAAAGTTTCACCTTTTTAGCGATTTAAGCAAAACATTTAAAACGATACAAAACCAATCCAAACGTTTAAAACGCTACAAAACCAATCCAAATGTTTGAAATGTTACGAACAAATCCAAACGTTTCCCTTTTTTAGCAATTTAAGCCAAACATTTGTAAACGTTACAAAACAAATTGTCACGACCCAATTTCATGAATCGTGACCGGCGCTAGGGCATGGGTAATGTAGTACCAACACCCGTAGCTAGCCTTCCTTATAACACACAATTCAATTAAACCTGCAGAAAACCAATGCTCGGGGCAACCGAGACTTCAGCCTAAATCTAGCAATTATAATATTCAACAATTAATATAACAAGCTTATCCAATTCCGAGTCTAAAATAGATTTATCATAAAGCAAAGTAAATGATATAACATGCCAAAGCAATAAAACCAGTCGAACCAATCCGACAAAGATATAATAATAATAAAGACGTCTAGTTCTACTATGGTCTAAGAATAAAACAGTTTTACAGTTTTACTAAAATAAATGGAACCTCCGAGAAAAAGTAAATGCGGAGATCACCAGACTCTCTCATATCATAACCCTGGGGAAAATTGGAAAAACAACGGGGTCAGATATACTGAGATGAGTTTATACCACTATCTACATTTATTAAGTGAAAAACCTTTAAAACCGTTTAAAACATTTAATAACGATATTACGAATAATAGTTGGAACCCTAATCCACAATTCTATATAATAAACATAATCCAATAGGTCTGGTCCCGAGAGCTGAGCTACACCGAGTTACCACTGACCACACTTATTCCAGAGTCCCGAGAGCTGAGCTACACCGAGTTACTCTACTTGGTCCCGAGAGCTATGCTCATACCGAGTTACCACATTACCATAATTACCTTTCCCAGATCATTACCGGTGCGCACGCAGTCCTAATGATGCCCATTAGGTAGCATGTTCCAACTAGAAGCCATAATATAAAAACAGTTCGAAATTTACGTACAGTATATATATATTTAATATTAAAATAACAATTTACTTAATAAAGCGGTAAATAGTAAGTACAAACTCACTGCTTGCTAATCCACGTGAGTACCGGCAAGCAACTAATCCTGGTTCCCCTCAGGAGCACGAACAGTAGACGGGTCTAGACAAATAAATTAATTATTGAAAACAGACCCTAACTATAGAGAGTACTAGACATCACATAGGACTAGCACAAATAACACGTCGGAATAAAACAATCCAAAGCAACACAAATATACCCAAAAGGTAAAAAAGCCCAATTAATATAAATCTATTGAGTTCTCGCTTAAAATCCAATTTACAAATATTATTTAAAAATCTTTAAATAATAATTAATTTCCAAATAGTGGGTTAGCCGAGTTACCGATAACTACCAAGCTACCTCACATGTCGGGCGACCCAAGTCTAACCCGACCCGAATATTTTATCAAAATTATAAACCATAGTTTATAATTACAAAATAATACACATTGATAAAATAATAGTTAAATATTAAAACGGAACTCAATAGCTTAAAATACAAGTAACCAATAGTTACCGACAGTTTACTTAATTAAAATAGTTAAGAAAAAATAATTAAAAGCTAACTGTAAATTAGTCAAATTGGCACGTCAAGCCAATATTTTCAATTTAATAATAATAATTACCCAAGTAATTATATAGTTATTGGAAAATAATATAAATATTGTTTCCGATAATAGTTATCAAAAACAATTTAAATTATATTCGCAATTAACTTATATTTATTTATTTTATTTTATTAAAATAATGAGAACAATTAGAAATTTAGAAATCAAAACGATAATTGGGAGTTCGGTTTTAAATCGGTATAATACCAAACAAAAAATCTTTGATTAGATATAAAAAGAGCCCAACCAATAATAATGATAAATCCAACCACCATAACATAATTGAACATATACAGTATATATCCAAATCCATATAATTATATGCCCATGTATAATAAGTGGACCAATGGTTGCTGCTACCTTAAAGTTCATAACAAAAATATAAGCCATAAATCAATTCAAACTAAAAGACACATGAATATTAAAATACCACCATTCCCGCCAACCACTATCTCCAAGTATAATGAACAAACAAAGAATGGCAGTAACCTTAATTAGGAATTCGGCCAACAAATGAAGGAACAAGGAAATTATTTGATGAATTTTATAACAACCTCATGACAATACCATTACACAAATCTAACTCTGAGATACAATCTCAAAAACAGAAGAATTACATCACAAGGCAAGAGCAATTCGACAGTAACAACAAGAACCAAAACATAGAACACAACATAAAACGGTGAACCGTAACGGCAATTAAACGGGTAGATTTTACGTACCAAATTCGATTCCAAAACTTTAGGATTGAAGAGGATATATTTAACTACGCCAACAAACGAACGGAACTCAATTTGGTGCTAAAATGAACGAGAACGGATCAAAATACGAAACATGACGATATCGATTTACACTTGAAAATAAGAAGAATAACTTACCGGTTTTGAAACTAATGAGAGGAATGGATTTAGAGTGTATGAATTCAGTGCTTTGTTAGGCTTAGAGACGGCTAGGGTTTGATTAAAAGAATTGAGCGTAATCAATTAGGGTATAAGAAAACATATATATGATAGGGATTCATCGTAGCTCACTATTTTAATTGTACACAGAGCCTGGGTTCACGTAGGGCCTTCATCAATTGCATGGGCCTTCATGGATGGGTTCACGTAGGGCCTTCATGACAAACAATAAATTAGGTTGTTAACTATTGATAATAATTATATAATTTTTTAAAAAACAAACTACTGATAAATAATTAATTATAAATTAGCAATAATAATTGTTATCACGAATCCAACCACGAATCCGCAAAAGACTCAAAATTTACTGAAAGCTCAATAAATAAATTAAAAAAAACGGGATATTACATTCTCCCCATCTTATTAAAAATTCGTCCTCGAATTTAAAACGCAACCAAAAAAAATCATAACAGCACACCAAGTACACAAACAAGCAACTAAAACACATCAGCAACGATGCACGTACCTCAAGTAAAGAGGAAAGGATAACGTTTCCGCATATCGGACTCGGTCTCCCAAGTACACTCCTCTACAGAATGATTGCACCAGAGAACTTTGACCATCGGAATCTCCTTGTTCCGCAATTTACGCACTTGCGTATCAACAATCTCAACTAGCTGTTCCTCATAGGACAACTCCTGGTCAATCTCAACACTCTGAGGCACAATCACGTGCGAAGGATCGGAAATGCACTTCCTCAACATAGAAATATGAAACACAGGATGTACTAACGACATGTCTGGCGGCAGAACCAGACGATAAGCCACAGCTCCAATCCTCTCTGAAATCTTATAAGGACCAACATACCTCGGTGCCAACTTTCCCTTGACACCAAAACGAACCACGCCTTTCATAGGCGAAACCCGAAGAAACACGAAGTCACCAACATGAAACTCAATTTCTTTTCTCTTCGGATCAGCGTAACTCTTATGCCGACTAAAAGCGGTCTCTAACCTCCTTTTGATCAACGGTACCTTCTCTGAGGTAATCTGAATAATCTCTGCTCCCGAGAGTTTACGCTCTCCAACCTCCTCCCAACACATAGGAGATCTACACTTGCGCCCGTACAAAGCTTCATACGGCGCCATCTCGATACTCGCGTGGTAACTGTTGTTGTAAGAAAACTCAATCAACGGCAGATGAGTATCCCAGCTACCCTGAAAATCGAGAACACACATCCTGAGCATATCCTCCAACATCTGAATAGTCCTCTCAGACTGACCGTCAGTCTGAGGATGAAAAGCTGTACTGAAATCCAACCGAGAACCCAAGGATTCCTGTAACGCTTTCCAGAACCTCGAAGTAAACACAGAACCTCTGTCTGAAACAATAGAAACCGGTACACCATGCAAACTGACAATCCTGTCGATGTACAACTGAGCCAACCTCGAAGCAGTATACGAAACCTTGATCGGTAGGAAATGAGCTGACTTGGTCATACGGTCAACTATCACCCAGATGGAATCGTACCCCTGTCGAGTACGTGGCAAACCAACCACAAAATCCATAGCAATCCGCTCCCACTTCCACTCTGGAATAGGTAGTGGCTGCAGATAACCAAAAGGTCTCTGATGTTCCAGCTTCACCTGCTGGCAAGTCAGACACTTAGAAACATACTCAACGACATCCTTCTTCATCCCGCTCCACCAGTAGGTACCCTTAAGATCATGGTACATCTTAGTAGAACCCGGATGAACACTATAAGCAGACTTGTGCGCTTCTTCCAGAATTTGGTCCCTCAAACCATCTGAATCCGGAACACACAATCTAGAACCATGTCTCAGAACACCATCCACAAAAGTAAACTCAGGATTTCCATCCTGCTGAACTTCCTCAATAATCCGTTTCAACTGTGGATCCTCAGCTTGTAAAGCTTTGATCCGATCAATCAAAACGGGTTGCACTTGTAAATGTGCTAACAAACTACCGGCCTGAGTAACCTGGATGCAATAGCCTGAAGCTATCAAACCATGCCACTCTCTAATCATGGGTCTACGCCCAACCTCTGAAATATGAGCCAAACTGCCCGAAGACTTGCGACTCAACGCATCGGCTACCACATTAGCCTTACCAGGATGGTACTGAATAGTACAGTCGTAGTCTTTCAGCAACTCTAGCCACCTCCTCTGTCTCAAGTTCAATTCTCTCCGATCAAAGATATATTTCAGACTCTTATGATCAGTGAAAATCTCACAAGTAGCACCATACAAATAATGCCTCCAGATTTTCGGCGCAAAAACCACAGCTGCCAACTCTAAATCATGAGTAGGGTAATTCACCTCATGCTTCTTCAACTGTCTGGAAGCATAGGCAATCACTTGTCCATGTTGCATCAGGACGCAACCCAAACCAATCCGAGACGCATCACAATACACTGTGAAACCATCAATGCTAGAAGGCAATGCCAAAACCGGAGCTGTAGTCAAAATCTCCTTGAGCTTCTCAAAGCTCGCCTCGCACTTGTCAGTCCACTCAAACTTGACACCCTTCTGTGTCAGTTTAGTCAAAGGTGCAGATATTCTGGAGAAATCTTGCACGAATCGACGATAGTAGCCAGCTAAACCCAGAAAACTTCTGATCTCGGTAACTGACCTTGGCCTCTGCCAATCCATAACCGCCTCAATCTTCTTCGGATCAACCTTGATCCCATCTTTCGACACCACGTGTCCTAGAAAGGTGACCTGATCCAACCAGAACTCACATTTTGAGAACTTAGCATACAACTGATGCTCACGCAACGTCTGAAGTATAGTCCTCAAATGGTAAGCATGCTCCTCCTCACTCCGAGAATAGATCAAGATGTCATCAATGAATACGATAACAAATTGGTCCAAAAACGGCTTGAACACTCTGTTCATCATATCCATAAACGCTGCTGGTGCGTTCGTCAGACCAAAGGACATAACCAGAAACTCAAAATGTCCATAACGAGTCCGAAAAGCAGTCTTAGGCACATCTGCATCACGGATCCGAAGCTGATGATACCCAGACCTCAAATCAATCTTGGAAAAACACTTCGCACCCTGGAACTGGTCAAACAAATCATCGATGCGAGGAAGAGGATATCTGTTCTTGATAGTAACCTTGTTCAACTGTCTGTAGTCGATACACATTCGAAAGGAACCGTCTTTCTTCTTTACAAACAGAACTGGAGCACCCCACGGAGAAGTACTCGGTCTGATGAACCCGCTATCCAACAACTCTTGTAATTGGTCCTTCAACTCCTTCAGCTCTGCAGGAGCCATCCGATACGGCGGTATCGAAATCGGAGCTGTACCAGGAACCACATCAATGCAGAACTCAATATCCCGATCAGGCGGTAATCCAGGCAATTCCTCTGGAAACACATCAGTGTACTCATTCACTATCGGAACACTACGCATATCACTACCATCAGCCTCCAAATCACGAACCACAGCAAGAAAACCCTGGCAACCCTTGCCTAACATTCGCTTCGCCTTGATGGCGGAAATCAGATTCTTAAGTGTCTCTGCCTTTTCTCCCTGAAAGGAAAAAGGTAGATCACCTGGAATCCTGAACTCGACTGACTTCCCTCGACAGTCAATAGAAGCATAATGGCGCGACAGCCAATCCATCCCCAAGATGACATCAAAAGAAAGAACGTCAAGCACAATCAAATCAGCACATAATTCTCTACCCTGAATAACCACTGGACACGAAGGATAAACAACGTCCACTACTACACCTTCAGACATAGGTGTAGACACAGCTAGAGGTTCACTCAAAACAGATGGTGTCATACCCAATTTCCCAGCAAAACATGTAGATACAAACGAATGGGTTGCACCCGCATCAAATAACACTAAAGCATCTATAAAAGAAATCGGAATGGTACCTTGCACCACAGCATTTGATGCACGCGCATCCTGAGGAGTAAGTGCGAACACTCTGGCCTGACCCTGCGGCTGCTGCTGCGAACTCTGTCCAGTACCATAACCGTTGGAACCTCTACCGCCGTTACCACGGTCACCAAAACCTCTGCCACCAGAACCACGGCCCCGCTGGCCACCAAAAGATGCTGCAGGTCGAGAGTACCCTACAGACTGTGTAAACGCAGGTCTCTGCTGCTGATAAGATGACTGCGCCACACTGGAGTTAGACGTCTGCTGTCCAGATGTCGGACACTCCCTGGAGAAATGACCCGGCTGGCCACAAGTGAAACAACCTCCAGGAGCTAACTGGCACTGACCATAATGCCTACGTCTGCAATTCTGGTAGAACGGAATGTTCGATCCACCACTGTACCCTCGTCCTGAACCACGGTTACTCCGACCGCTACTAGAGCTGTACGGAGCACTCCTAGCACTATGCCTCCCTTTGTTGTGAGTACGGCGACTCCCCTTATTGGCATGAGAAGAGCCACTGTAGTAGTTCCCACTACCATGCTGCACTGGGGCCTGTTGCCCCCCACTAGGAACGTCACTCTTTCCCTTCTGATTCTGGAAAGGGTCAGAGATCGTCCCGAACTGAATCAACGAATTCTCCATCCGCCGCGCACTATCCACTAACCGGGCAAACTCCATGTTTGTCCCTATCAGCAAAGGGAGAAACTCCGAGCCTAAGCCCCTAATATAACGGTCGTTCACTCGCTCTTGATCACCCTGTAGATCTGTAGCAAACCGCCCCAAACGTACAAACTCAGTAGTGTAGTCTGTCACTGATTTATCCCCTTTCTTCAAATTTAGCAGCTTTTCTCTGAAACTCTCAGTAACAGAGAAGGGTAGATAGTAACCTCTGAACCTGATCACAAAATCAGCCCAAGACAAAGTATCCATAACTGGTCTGATGTTATCGCGATACCAGTCCTTAGCTGGACCCTTCAGCGACATCTCCACAAGCATCACTGATTGACGATCAGAAGCTTGAATCCTCTGACTGTTGTACTCAAATTCCTCCAAAAAGTCAAGAGCATCCCCAGTACTATCAAAAGAAGTCGGATTCAACTTCAAGTAGGTCATCACCAACTCTCTGTCTGTTGGAATATGACCGACACCAGCAAGTCCACCAATACCAGCTACAGCACCAGCCTGAGGTTGCTGTTGCTGCGCTAACTGACCCAGTATATTACACTGATTCTGCAGTAGAGCCTGATTGTTCTGCATCTCGACAACGCCAGCCAAGAAAGTAGTGAAGTCGAACGCTTGCATGTTTGGTGCTTGTTGCACCTCTGGTGCCTGCTGCACATTCGGTGCCTGAACACCTGCTGCACCACGTCTTCTAGCTCCACCTCTACCAGCACCAGCTCCTCTGCCTCTACCAGCACCTCTACCTCTGCCAGCACCTCCACCTCGACCACGTCCAGCATCACTACTGAAAAACAGGCAGTTTGTGACGGAAAATTCCGTCACAAATCCGTCACAAACTGCCATTTGTGACGGATTTGTGACGGATTTTCGTCTGTCACATTTTTGGGCGTCACAAATGATTTGTGACGGAAAATAAAATCCGTCACAAATTTGTGACGGATTTGTGACGGAAAATTCCGTCACAAAAGTCATTGGTCAACAAAGAAGAATCCGTCACAAAATTAGTGACGGAAATGTCCGTCATAAATCCGTCATTAATTAGTGACAGAATTGTGACGGATAAAGTCATCACAAATCCGTCCCTAATTAGTGAAAAATTTGTAACAGATTCAGACGTTTCTGTCACTAATTCTCACTAAATTAATTATATATAATATGAAATTGTTGTATCAAATTTATTAAAATTGTTACTTAAACAAATATAATGAATAACTAGAAATAAATGATTATAAAAAAAAACTTACAAAAGAATATGCACTGCCAATCAATTTTAAGAATATATTAATTGTAAACACTATTATTTATTTATACAAAAACACATTGTATGTATGATTAAATCATACAAATTAAGATGAAAAGTTTACTAATATAGAGGAACATCATACAAAGATAAAAAAAAAACTATTAATACAGGGAAGCCATTGATGATGTACCATAACCGCCAATTCTTCTCAATGCACAAGATTACCCTGACAAATGGAAAATACAGCTTCATAAGAAATAAGGAAAATAAAAAAAATTACAGTTTTGAGAACTGGTTTCTCTCATTTAATAAAACAATACAAGCACAAATTTATAAGCGGAATGTTTAAGCTATGATGTACAAGTGACTCATTTAAACTATGATATACAGGTGACTTCAGACTATATTACATTTTTTTGTTTTCAGTTTCTTATTTAAGCTATGATATACATGTGACTTCAAAGCACCATTACTTACAATGACACTCTAAAAATCTAAATTAAGAAACATAAAAATCATATGCATACGGTATTAAACAGAAAAATCATATGCTATGACATAAAAGGAGATGAGGCAGCTGATCCTACAGCTACATTATTTACTGATTAAATTTCAGTCAGCAATAAGACTATACCAAATTCAGTAGTTTTTTCTCCATCATATCATCAATTCCAATAAAAACTTGAATCAATCAGGTGAAAAACTGCTGAAAAACTCAAGTAGAACATCTACACAAAGGTCTCATAAGCATTTAATGTTTGACTAATTTAGAACATCAAATCTACCAAAAACAAAGCTGAAGCTAAGTTCTTTTCCTTTTTAGTCCTAATTTAGAAAAGTGGTACAAGTAAATGTTTAAAGAAGTATAGTGAAAAAGTAGATTAAATTTGGCTGAACAAGTCTCACAATAGCTATATTTAATTTTTCGCCAATCTGATCAAATGAGCTCAAACAAGACCTTATTAAGTTTAACATCCAAGCTGTTAAACATATCAAGGATCAAATGTAGCCAAGCTCAATTAAGAAACTCATAATGGCTGACTTGCAAACCAAGGATATAGCATATGGCCAATTATATATCCTTATTTCACCACCTCCA
Source organism: Mercurialis annua (assembly GCF_937616625.2). NCBI lineage: Eukaryota > Viridiplantae > Streptophyta > Magnoliopsida > Malpighiales > Euphorbiaceae > Mercurialis > Mercurialis annua. The sequence continues at coordinate 33,548,673 of NC_065574.1, read as the reverse complement.
ATCAAAAGAAAGGGAAAAAAATTGTTACTTTAGTTGAATACTTAGGATCTAGTGATTAGATGTGATCATATTGCAAGTTGCAATTATCAATAGTTTGCAGCAAGCGCATTAACGGAGATCCTATCAATGTCTATTGAATGATACCTAGATAAATTAAAATATTATTTCAAATTAAAACACAACTACCTGAATTAATATTGATCTTAATCATGAACTAAAAACCTAAAATCCTATTTTTGATAGATTAAATTACTATGCTCAACTGATCATCAACTTTGTCTACAATATACAATATTTTCTTATTAGTTGTAAATATAAAAACACTCCCAATTAACAAGTATATAATTAAATTAAAACCAGAATAAGAATAAGCAAATAAATCAACAAATAAGAGAAAGAGAGTATAATGTGTCTTACAGCAGCGATTGCTTTGTTATCAAGAAACTTCTCGATGAAGTATTTTTTGAACTCCTCCCTGTAGTTATGTCAATTTCACAGTAAAACTTAAATTAAATTTTAAAAAAGTGAATCTAAAACTCTATGAAGGAAGCTAGAGATGAAAGGAAAATTGAAGTAATTACATGAAGACAAAAAAGCAGAAGCAGGAGATTTAGGAGCATTAGGATCATTTGTATTATTTGAAATCAAGTTCTTCTTAGCTGGCTTTGCCTCTGCTTTGCATGCCTTCAAGATCCTTCAAAATCAGCAAAAAATTGAGAAATTAATAAGCAAAATCTAATGATATCAGTTACAGATCTAAACGAGTTTTAAAAAGATAATCGTAATTGAATCTCTTAAAGAAGCATGTATTAAGTTATAATAATGAGAAACAGATCTAAACGATGACTGCTGAGTTGTTTCCTGCGCCATTGGATGACTGCTGAACAGAGTCATCTAATTCAGAAACTGCTGATGAAATATTAGATTCCGAAGAACCCTTTACTTCATTCCTAAGTCACTCTAGCCTTGACTTGCAAACCGATATAGGTTTCTGGCAATATGTTATTGCTTCCTAAGGTTTTGAGCCGACCTCCAAACACAAACATATACGGAAATTTCCAAAATATAGTTAAGGTTATGATGGAAATAGTTCATTAAAATAGGTAACACTTATCATCTTATCAGTAGTATTTAAACTTTAAAAAGATACAGTTCAACAAGATGTCTACTGTCTGGTTCAACAAATCGTTCTAGAATGAGAAGTGCTTTCTGGTAATCACTGAGAGATGTTTCAATGTCCTCTACAGACAGCAAAATAGTAAAAAATAAGCAAAAAATAGGCCTCTAGAAAACAACTGCATCTCTCAGCATGTTTTAGTAAGTTAAATTAAGGTATTAATTTTACAAAGTCGACCTGAGATATACCTCTTTCCAAAGCAACTTCAGCTAATGCTGAGAGTACATCCACTTTATCCATTGCAACATCAAGCATTTTCCATGCCAAGTCAAGGTCAGATTCATCACCGCCATCTTCATCCGGTTCAGCCAAGTCTTACCATCACTATCCTCGCCATCTACCTCCTGAGCTTTCCCTCTAGAAGCTACAATAGAATGACGAAGAACATAAAATAGTAAACATTGTTACACTCTCATGCATGATGCTACGCCTATTCCACCATCTTAATCATGAATATTGAATTACTTCAATAAATAATCATTATACATCAAAAATATATAAACCATCATCCGCCGCTCCATCTCTGTGATTCAGATCCGGCTTCCCGTCCTCTTTAATAGTACTAGAAACAGCAGAAGCAGTCATAGATTCCGCTTTCAAAGAACTGGTAACAGACCCATTTTTATCAAATTCTTGTTTCGATTCACTCTTCTTTATTGGGATTGTTCCTAAGAGAACAGCTTCTTCTTGATCTTTATACAACAAAGCAGCCCATATTGGTAGTAAGCAATCAAACATTCAACTGCAAGCTCACCATAGTGTGTAACCCTAACATTATAACACTTAGTAAATTCATTTCACAGAAAAAAAAAAAACAAAGTTATAATTTTTATTACTAAAACTATAATCCTAACCTGATTTCAAGAGCACGGCTGAAGCACTCAACAGCTTCACCGTAATCATTTTCATTCAAAGCTTTTGGCTACTTTCTTGATTAACTCAACCGCCTCCGCTAATGAATTGTCGGAGCTGATAGCCATAGTTTGTTCTCCGGCGTTTTTGTTAGTGCTATTGCTGTTGGCGCAGCGGGAGGCGCGGGTCTGGATCGTATATTTCAATTCAAAATCGAAATTCTAACAATCCGGATCCTAAAGTTGATCATATCAACAACAAATGGATCGTCGTATCATTTAGTAATTAAAGCACGCATCTAAGAATCGTAAGAAGAATACCTATGTCGATTCTCCAACGATTCTTGTAGTCCCGAAAGTACGGCGACCTCAAGCTCGTCCACACGAGTATGCGTCCGATTGAATCCTCGCCTTGAAGTAATCCTGCAAGAGTTCCTCTTGCCGAGCAGCCCTAAGCTCAAACTCTCGCCGCGATCACTACCTTGCTCGGATGTATGAAAAACGTCGCCAAGTTTTTCCCGTGATTGATGACTACTTGAACTCCTTCAAGTGCTTTCTCTCTCTACAACTTTGTAGTGAGATGTGTGTTGTGTGTTATGTTGAAATGAGCAAGGACATGCTCTATTTATAGGCTAGAGCATGTCTTAAGAATGCAACACCTTGCATGCTAGGTGTCACACACCAAGCAAAGGTGTTGCCACCACATGACACCTTTCATGTGGTGACATCACATAGGTGACATCATATAGGTGATGTCATCATATGACATCACATATATGACATAGGCTTATCTCATTACATCATCACCATGACATCATCATTCCATTAGCTAATGATTAGTCATTTAAGTATCATTAATTACACTAATTAATTACTTAAACCTTTTAATCATAAAACTTGGTTAAAATATAATTAGGTTCCTACTAATTTATAAATCTTATAAATTAGTCCCTAATTAATATGGACATAATACAATTAGGTTCCTACTAATTTATAACTCTTACAAATTAGTCCCTAATTTGTACTTGTTTTTCATCTTAGATTAATTTCCGAGATATGCTAGTATCTATATGAAATCGATCTTTCGTAAACTCAATCGGTTGCACACTCTATTGTGTGTGACTAACTAGGTTCACATCTATATGGCAACGAGAGTCATAAGAAACGCCTTTCTTATATTAAATAATTAAATCCCATTTAATTATTAATTCTCGTAGATCGAGAGTGACGTCTAGCAACATATCACGACCCCCAAATAGAGATGAATGTTTCAATGCATTCTTTATGAACCATTGTTCATAATACCGTACACTCAAAATTCCCTTCATCTAAGATTCCAATCTCGACTAGTGTCACGGTTAAGTCAAACACTGTATGTCTTGATTATATGACCTCATCTCCAAGTTCTAATTCTTGATAAATATGACTTCCACTAGAAACAACTTTCTATGTAAGTCATATACACCTGTGCAGGTTTTATCATCCATCAAGAACAATTTGAGATAGCATAGAATCTTGTCTCCGTTCATCCAGAGTGATGAATCCTTTCTAGGTTAAACCCCTATCTCCATATACAACTAACTAGAGCCAACACATCCCGCGGCCCTAGCTCATGAAAGATCTAGGGTTAAGGAGTATCAAACTCTAATCACCTATATACAAGATAGTGTCACCGCAAGTCAAAGGACATATGTACAATTATGAACTAGATGATATTAAATTGACTTTAATGAATTACCATGTATAAGTCATCTAGCGTCACTTGTTCAACTCACTCAACACCTTGAGTGTCCACATGTTTATTCTGATCCCCATCAAGTAGTATGAGACTCACTACTTCCTATAATTTAGTAACTCTTTACTAATTAGGAGAATAAACAGAGGTGACGATCTTTCTGGGATAATGCAATGCCCTTATTCGCAGGACCCCATCGATCGCGAACGGTTATTTAGATCACTTGTATAATAGAATCTGTCACTCATATTCTTAACACCTTAAGAATAGATTCTACCACAATGTGATAAGGACAATACGTAATACATGAACACTTAGTTGATGAGACACTTAGTTCAAATAGAACATATATATCTTTGCCATTGGGATTAGTTCTACAAATATACACGATCAAATGGCCCTAGGGCATATACTACTAACAATTGCAAGTGGACTCAGTGTCGGCTTCCGTGTTGGATTTGATTGTGGCTTCAATTGATGTCTGTGTTGTGACGATGACGGTGAAGACGGTTATGATTTGCTATACCACTGATGTCTCTATTGATTCGGTTACTACAATAGTGGCTTCTTCTTCTGCCATTGATTTTGATTCAATTTAAGAATCTGGATATTTTTCATTAGGACTGAAGATTAACAGTGAATTGATTGCTTCTCTTCAACTGTTTCAATTAGAGAAATGAGTGAAGATTATTATATCTGGAGACAAAAATATGAGCGATTTGTTTCGAAACGATGTTAGGGATTTGTTGAGTTAAAGCGGCAATGGAGGAGGAGCAGTGTTAGGGATTATTTTCGAGGAGAAGAGCTAGGGCTTTTTGATAAAATAATGTAATTTAAGAAATACGGACTGCAATCTCTTATCTCTGTATAATATTAAACCTCCGTCACAAATTCCGTCACAATTTGTGACGGAATTTGTGAAGGGCAGTCACAATTCTATATGTTGTGACGGTTGTGTCCGTCACAAATATTTGTGACCGACAAAGACGTCACTTCTCCGTCACAAAAATAAGAATTTGTGACGGAATATATACCCGTCACTAAAATCCGTCACAAATATGTCATATATCCGTCACAAATTAGTGACAGATTTTTCGTCAGAAATTCCGTCGCAACAAATATCAATCCCTCACTAATCCGTCACAAATCCGTCACAAATTAGTGACGAAATTTTCCGTCACAAATTTCTGTCACAAACTCACTGTTTTTTAGTAGTGCATTAGCCTGAACTGGTGGCACGTTCTGATCGACTTTCATGGAAATCGCATCATCAGCCACAGCTTCTTGCTCTGCCGCAGCACGAGCACGAGTAAGAACAGCGCTGTTCATATCCTAAAGATTGAACAAGAACAGTTTAAATAACACATAAATTCACACCCAAGTACGAAATAAAAGGAGTACAAATAGGATTTTCCGAGAAATCAACAGCATAAAAATATTCACCCAAGTGAAATAACAGTAACTATCAAAAGCATTAAATCAACATATAATGACTGACTCAATGCAATCCTATTGGTGTAGGCAGAATGTTTTAAAATCAAAAGATGACGTTTTTAAAGACATGACAGAAACCTATATCCGCAGTAGTTCCTAAGACACAACAACACTTAACAGAGTAAACACATAGCATGCAAATGGCCTTGGTTTGAAACCAAAGCTCTGATACCAAGTTTGTCACGACCCAATTTCATGAATCGTGACCGGCGCTAGGGCATGGGTAATGTAGTACCAACACCCGTAGCTAGCCTTCCTTATAACACACAATTCAATTAAACCTGCAGAAAACCAATGCTCGGGGCAACCGAGACTTCAGCCTAAATCTAGCAGTTATCATATTCAACAATTAATATAACAAGCTTATCCAATTCCGAGTCTAAAATAGATTTATCATAAACCAAAGTAAATGATATAACATGCCAAAGCAATAAAACCAGTCGAACCAATCCGACAAAGATATAATAATAATAAAGACGTCTAGTTCTACTGCGGTCTAAGAATAAAACAGTTTTACAGTTTTACTAAAATAAATGGAACCTCCGAGAAAAAGTAAATGCGGAGATCACCAGACTCTCTCAGATCATAACCCTGGGGAAAATTGGGAAAACAACGGGGTCAGATATACTGAGATGAGTTTATACCACTATCTACATTTATTAAGTGGAAAACCTTTAAAACCGTTTAAAACATTTAATAACGATATTACGAATAATAGTTGGAACCCTAATCCACAATTCTAAATAATAAAAATAATCCAATAGGTCTGGTCCCGAGAGCTGAGCTACACCGAGTTACCACTGACCACACTTATTCCAGAGTCCCGAGAGCTGAGCTACACCGAGTTACTCTACTTGGTCCCGAGAGCTATGCTCATACCGAGTTACCACATTACCATAATTACCTTTCCCAGATCATTACCGGTGCGCACGCAGTCCTAATGATGCCCATTAGGTAGCATGTTCCAACTAGAAGCCATAATATAAAAACAGTTCGAAATTTACGTACAGTATATATATATTTAATATTAAAATAACAATTTACTTAATAAAGCGGTAAATAGTAAGTACAAACTCACTGCTTGCTAATCCACGTGAGTACCGGCAAGCAACTAATCTTGGTTCCCCTCAGGAGCACGAACAGTAGACGGGTCTAGACAAATAAATTAATTATTAAAAACAGACCCTAACTATAGAGAGTATTAGACACCACATAGGACTAGCACAAATAACACGTCGGAATAAAACAATCCAAAGCAACACAAATATACCCAAAAGGTAAAAAAGCCCAATTAATATAAATCTATTGAGTTCTCGCTTAAAATCCAATTTACAAATATTATTTAAAAATCTTTAAATAATAATTAATTTCCAAATAGTGGGTTAGCCGAGTTACCGATAACTACCAAGCTACCTCACATGTCGGGCGACCCAAGTCTAACCCGACCCGAATATTTTCTCAAAATTATAAACCATAGTTTATAATTACAAAATAATACACATTGATAAAATAATAGTTAAATATTAAAACGGAACTCAATAGCTTAAAATACAAGTAACCAATAGTTACCGACAGTTTACTTAACTAAAATAGTTAAGAAAAAATAATTAAAAGCTAACTGTAAATTAGTCAAATTGGCACGTCAAGCCAATATTTTCAATTTAATAATAATAATTACCCAAATAATTATATAGTTATTGGAAAATAATATAAATATTGTTTCCGATAATAGTTATCAAAAACAATTTAAATTATATTCGCAATTAACTTATATTTATTTATTTTATTTTATTAAAATAATGAGAACAATTAGAAATTTGGAAATCAAAACGATAATTGGGAGTTCGGTTTTAAATCGGTATAATACCAAACAAAAAATCTTTGATTAGATATAAAAAGAGCCCAACCAATAATAATGATAAATCCAACCACCATAACATAATTGAACATATACAGTATATATCCAAATCCATATAATTATATGCCCATGTATAATAAGTGGACCAATGGTTGCTGCTACCTTAAAGTTCATAACAAAAATATAAGCCATAAATCAATTCAAACTAAAAGACACATGAATATTAAAATACTACCATTCCCGCCAACCACTATCTCCAAGTATAATGAACAAACAAAGAATGGCAGTAACCTTAATTAGGAATTCGGCCAACAAATGAAGGAACAAGGAAATTATTTGACGAATTTTATAACAACCTCATGACAATACCATTACACAAATCTAACTCTGAGATACAATCTCAAAAACAGAAGAATTACATCACAAGGCAAGAGCAATTCGACAGTAACAACAAGAACCAAAACATAGAACACAACATAAAACGGTGAACCGTAACGGCAATTAAACGGGTAGATTTTACGTACCAAATTTGATTCCAAAACCTTAGGATTGAAGAGGATATATTTAACTACGCCAACAAACGAACGGAACTCAATTTGGTGCTAAATTGAACGAGAACGGATCAAAATACGGAACATGACGATATCGATTTACACTTGAAAATAAGAAGAATAACTTACCGGTTTTGAAACTAATGAGAGGAATGGATTTAGAGTGTATGAATTCAGTGCTTTGTTAGGCTTAGAGACGGCTAGGGTTTGATTAAAAGAATTGAGCGTAATCAATTAGGGTATAAGAAAACGTATATATGATAAGGATTCATCGTAGCTCACTATTTTAATTGTACACAGAGCCTGGGTTCACGTAGGGCCTTCATCAATTGCATGGGCCTTCATGGATGGGTTCACCTAGGGCCTTCATGACAAATAATAAATTAGGTTGTTAACTATTGATAATAATTATATAATTTTTTTAAAAACAAACTACTGATAAATAATTAATTATAAATTAGCAATAATAATTGTTATCACGAATCCAACCACGAATCCGCAAAAGACTCAAAATTTACTGAAAGCTCAATAAATAAATTTAAAAAAAAAACGGGATATTACACAAATCCAAACATTTCACGTTTTTAACTATTTATGCCAAACGTTTAAAACGTTACGAAACCTATCCAAACGAGTAAAATGTTACGAAACAAATCCAAAAATTTCACCTTTTTAGCAATTTAAGCCAGACGTTAGGAAACAAATCAAAACATTTCACCTTTTTAGCGATTTAATCCAAACATTTAAAACGTTACGAAACCGATCCAAACGTTTAACAGGCTATAAAAAAAATCGAAACGTTTAAAATGCTACGAACAAATCCAAACATTTCACCTTTTTAGCAATTTAAGCAAAACATTTACAAACGTTACGAAACAAATCCTAACTTTTCACATGCTTAGCGATTTAAGCCAAACGTTTAAAACGTTATGAAACCAATTCAAACGTTTAAAACATTGCGAAACAAATCTAAACATTTCACCTTTTAGCGTTTTAAGCCTAAATTTTAAAACGTTACAAAACCAATCCAAACGTTTACAAACGTTACGAAACAAAACCAAACATTTCACCTTTTTAGCAAATTAAACCAAACATTTAAAACGTTACGAAAAAAATCCAAACGTTTCACATTTTTCGCAATTTAAGCCAAACGTTAACATTTTTAGCGATTTAAGCCAAATGTTTACAAACGTTACGAAACAAAACCAAACGTTTCACCTTTTTAGCGATTTAAGCCAAACGTTTACAAACATTACGAAAAAATCCAAACTTTTCACCTTTTTAGCGATTTAAACCAAACATTTACAAATTTTACGGAACAAATCCAAACGTTTCATATTTTTAGCGATTTAAGCCAAACGTAAACAAACGTTACGAAACAAATCCAAACGTTTCACATTTTCAGTGATTTAAGCCAAACGTTTAAAAACTATACGAAACAAATCCAAACTTTTTGCCTTTTTAGCGATTTAAGAAGTTTAAAACCTTGCAAAACCAATCCAAATGTTTACAACGTTATAAAAAAATCCAAACGTTTCACCTTTTTAGCGATTTACGCCAAACGTTTATAAACGTTATGAAACAAAACCAAATGTTTCACCATTTTTGCGAATGAAACCAAATGTTTACAAACGTTTCGAAACAAATCCAAATGTTTCACATTACTAGTAATTTAAGCCAAACGTTTACAAATTTTACGAAATAAATCCAAACGTTTCACCTTTTTAGCGATATAAGCCAAACGTTTAAAACGTTACTAAACAAATCCAAACGTTTCACCTTTTCACCGATTTAAGCAAAACGTTTACAAACATTACGAAACAAATCCAAATGTTTCCCCTTTTTAGAAATTTAAGCCAAATGTTTACAAACATTATGAAACAAAACCAAACGTTTCACCTTTTTAGCTATTGAAGCCAAACGTTTACAAACGTATGAAACAAATCCAAACTTTTCACGTTTTTAGCGATTTAAGCCAAACGTCTACAAACGTCACGAAACAAATCCAAACGTTTACAAAGCTACGAAATAAATCCAAATGTTTTAAAATTTTACCAACAAATCAAAACGTTTCACGTTTTTAGCAATTTAAGCCAAACATTTACAAACGTTACGAAACAAATCCAAACGTTTCACTTTTTAAGCATAACATTTACAAACGTTGCAAAACAAATCCAAACGTTTGACCTTTTAGCGTTTTAAGCCGAAAGTTTAAAATGTTTCGAAACCAATCCAAACGTTTACAAACTTTACGAAACAACTCCAAATATTTCACATTTTTAGCGGTTTAAACCAAACGTTTAAAACGTTATGAAACAAATTCAAACGCTTCACCTTTTTAGCGATTGAAGCCAAACGTTCACATTTTTAGCGATTTAAACAAAATATTTACAGAAGTTACGAAATAAAACCAAATGTTTCACCTTTTTAGCAATTTAATCCAAACGTTTACGAATGTTACGAAAAAAATCCAAACGCTTCACATTTTTAGTGATTTAAGCCAAACGTTTACAAACGTTATGAAACAAAACCAAACGTTTCAACTTTTTAGTAATTTCAGCCAAGCGTTTACAAACGTTATGAAAGCAATCCAAACGTTTCACTATTTTAGCGATTTAAGCGAATTGTATACAAATGTTACGAAACAAATCTAAACGTTTCATATTTTTAGCGATATAAGCCAAACGTTTACAAACGTTATGAAAAAATCCAAACGTTTCACATTTTTAGCTATTTAAGCCAAACCTTTACAAACTATTCGAAACATATCCAAATTTTTCACCTTTTTAGCGAGTTAAGCCAAAAGTTTAATATGTTACAAAACCAATCCAAATGTTTAAAACGTTACGAAAAAAATCCAAACGTTTAACCTTTTCGGCGATTTAAGCCAGACGTTTACAAACGTTGTGAAACAAAACCAAACGTTTCACCTTTTTAGCGATTTAGACCAAACGTTTACAAACGTTACGAAACAAATCCAAACGTTTTGCATTTTTAGAAATTTAAGCCAAACGTTTACAAACATTACGCAACAAATCCAAACGTGTCACCTTTTTAGCGAAATAAGCCAAACGTTGAAAACGTCACGAAACAAATCCAAACGTTTCACCTTTTTACCGATTTAAGCGAAACGTCTACAAACGTTATGAAACAAATCCAAATGTTTCCCTTTTTTGGCGATTTAAGCCAAACGTCTACAAACGCTACGAAACAAAACCAAATGTTTCACCGTTTTAGCAATTTAAGCAACACATTTACAAACACTACGAAAGAAATCCAAATGTTTAACATTTTTAGCGATTTAAACCAAACATTTACAAACGTTACGAAAAAAACCGAACGTTTCACCTTTTTAGTGATTTAGGCCAAGCGTTTGAAAATGTTACGAAAGCAATCCAAACGTTTCACCGTTTTAGCGATTTAAGTGAAACATTTACAAACGTTACGAAACAAATCCAAACGTTTCATATTTTTACAGATTTAAGCCAAACGTTTACAAGCGTTACGAAACAAATCCAAAACGTTTCACATTTTTAATGATTTAAGCCAAACGTTTACAAAATATACGAAACAAATCCAAACTTTTCACCTTTTTAGCCATTTAAGACAAAAGTTTAAAAAGTTACACAACCAATCCAAATGTTTAAAACGTTACGAAACAAATCCAAACGTTTCACCTATTTAGGGATTTAAGCCAAATGTTTACAAACGTTATGAAACTAAACCAAACGTTTAACCTTTTAAGCGATTTAAGCCAAAATGTTTACAAACGTTACGAAAATATTCCAAACGTTTTACATTTTTAGAATTTTAAGCCAAACGTTTACAAACGTTACGAAACAAATCTAAACGTTTCACCATTTTAGTGATATAGGCCAAACGTTGAAAACGTTACGAAACAAATCTAAATGTGTCACCTTTTTACTGATTTAAACAAAACGTTTACAAACGTTACGAAACAAATCCAAATGTTTCACTTTTTTAGCGATTTAAGCCAAACGTCTACAAAAGTTACAAAACAAAACCAAATGTTTCACCTTTTTAGCAAATTAAGCCAAACGTTTACAAACGTTACGAAACAAATCCAGAATTTCACATTTTTAGCTATTTAAAACAAACGTTTACAAACGTTACGAAAAAAAACCGAACGTTTCACCTTTTTAGTTATATAAGCCAAGCGTTTACAAATGTTACGAAAACAATCCAAACTTTTCATATTTTTAGCGATTTAAGCCAAACGTTTCCAAATGTTACGAAATAAATCCAAACGTTTCACATTTTTAGCGATTGAAGCCAAACGTTTACAAACTATACGAAACAAATCCAAATTTTTCACCTTTTCAACCATTTAAGCCAAAAGTTTAAAACGTTACACAACCAATCCAAATGTTTAAAACGTTACGAAACAAATCAAAACATTTCACGTTTTTAGCGATTTAAGCCAAACGTGTATAAACGTTATGAAACAAAACCAAATGTTTCACATTCTCACCTTTTTGGCCATTTAAGCCAAAAGTTTAAAATGTTACACAACCAATCCAAACGTTTAAAACGTTACGAAACAAATCCAAATGTTTCACCTTTTTAGGGATTTAAGCCAAATGTTTACAAACGTTATGAAACAAAACCAAATGTTTCACCTTTTTAGCGATTTAAGCGAAACGTTTACAAACGTTACGAAAGAATTCCAAACGTTTCGCATTTTTAGAATTTTAAGCCAAACGTTACGAAACAAATCTAAACGTTTCACCTTTTTAGTGATATAAGCGAAACGTTGAAAACGTTACGAAAAAAATCCAAACGTTTCACCTTTTTACCGATTTAAGCAAAATGTTTACAAACGTTACGAAACAAATCCAAACGTTTCACTTATTTAGCGATTTAAGCCAAACGTATACAAAATTTACGAAACAAAACCAAATGTTTCACCTTTTTAGCAATTTAAGCCAAACGTTTACAAACGTTACGAAACAAATCCAAAATTTCACATTTTTAGCTATTTAAAACAAACGTTTACAAACGTTACGAAAAAAACCGAACGTTTCAGCTTTTTAGTTATTTAAGCCAAGCGTTTACAAATGTTACGAAAACCATCCAAACGTTTCACCGTTTTAGCTATTTAAGCGAAACGTTTACAAACGTTTAGAAATAAATCCAAACGTTTCATATTTTTAGCGATTTAAGCCAAACGTTTACAAACATTACGAAACAAATCCAAACGTTTCACATTTTTATCGATTTAAGCCAAACGTTTACAAACTATACGAAACAAATTCAAACTTTTCACCTTTTTAACCATTTAAGCCAAAAGTTTAAAACGTTGCACAACCAATCCAAATGTTTAAAACGTTACGAAACAAATCAAAATATTTCACGTTTTTAGCGATTTAAGCCAAACATGTATAAACGTTATGAAACAAAACCAAATGTTTCACCTTTTTAGCGATTTAAGCCAAACGTTTACAAACGTTACGAAAGAAATTGAAAAGTTTCACCTTGTTAGCGATTTAAGCCAAACGTTTACAAACATTACGAAACAAATCCAAACGTTTCCCCTTTTTAGCGATATAAGCCCAACGTTTACAAACGTTACGAAAAAATCTAAACGTTTCACATTTTTAGCTATGTAAGCCAAACCTTTACAAACTATACGAAACATATCAAAAAATTTCACCTTTTTAGCGAGTTAAGCCAAAAGTTTAATATGTTACAAAACCAATCCAAATGTTTAAAACGTTACGAAACAAATCCAAACGTTTAACCTTTTTGGCGATTTAAACCAGACGTTTACAAACGTTATGAAACAAAACCAAACGTTTACAAACGTTACGAAACAAATCCAAACGTTTCGCATTTTTAGAAATTCAAGCCAAACGTTTACAAACGTTACGAAACAAATCCAAACGTGTCACCTTTTTAGCGATATAAGCCAAACGTTGAAAACGTTACGAAATAAATCCAAACGTTTTACCTTTTCACCGATTTAAGCGAAACGTCTACAAACGTTACGAAGCAAATCCAAACGTTTAATTTTTTTAGCGATTTAAGTCAAACGTCTACAAACGCTACGAAACAAAACCAAATGTTTCACCTTTTTAGCAATTTAAGCCACACATTTACAAACGCTACGAAACAAATCCAAACATTTAATATTTTTAGCGATTTAAACCAAACATTTACAAACGTTACGAAAAAACCCGAATGTTTCACCTTTTTAGTGATTTAGGCCAATCGTTTGCAAATGTTACGAAAGCAATCCAAACGTTTCACCGTTTTAGCGATTTAAGCGAAACATTTACAAACGTTACGAAACAAATCCAAATATTTAATATTTTTACAGATTTAAGCCAAACGTTTACAAGCGTTACGAAACAAATCCCAATGTTTCCTATTTTTAGCGATTTAAGCCAAACTTTTACAAACTATACGAAACAAATCCAAACTTTTCACCTTTTTAGCCATTTATGCCAAAAGTTTAAAATGTTACACAACCAATCCAAATGTTTAAAACGTTACGAAACAAATCCAAACGTTTTACCTTTTTAGTGATTTAAGCCAAACGTTTACAAAAGTTACGAAACAAATCCAAACGTTTCACTTTTTTAGCGATTTAAGCCAAACGTTACAAAAGTTACGAATCTAAACCAAATTTTTCACCTTTTTAGCAATTTAAGCCAAACGTTTACAAACGATACAAAACAAATCCAAAATTTCACATTTTTAGCTATTTAAAACAAACATTTACAAATGTTACGAAAAAACCGAACGTTTCACCTTTTTAGTTATTTAAGCCAAGCGTTTACAAATGTTACGAAAACAATCCAAACCTTTCACCGTTTTAGATATTTATGCGAAACGTTTACAAACGTTTCGAAACAAATCCAAACGTTTCATATATTTAGCGATTTAAGCCAAACGTTTACAAATGTTACGAAACAAATCCAAACGTTTCCCCTTTTTAGCGATATAAGCCCAACGTTTACAAACGTTACGAAAAAATCTAAACGTTTCACATTTTTAGCTATTTAAGCCAAACCTTTACAAACTATACGAAACATATCAAAAATTTTCACCTTTTTAGCGAGTTAAGCCAAAAGTTTAATATGTTACAAAACCAATCCAAATGTTTAAAACTTTACGAAACAAATCCAAACGTTTAACCTTTTTGGCGATTTAAACCAGACGTTTACAAACGTTATGAAACAAAACCAAACGTTTCACCTTTTTAGCGATTCAGGCCAAACGTTTACAAAAACAAATCCAAACGTTTCACATTTTTAGAATTTTAAGCCAAACGTTTACAAACTTTATGAAACAAATCCAAATGTTTCACTGTTTTAGTTATATAAGCCAAACGTTGAAAACGTTACGAAACAAATCCAAACGTTTGACCTTTTTACCGATTTAAGCAAAACGTTTACAAACGTTACGAAACAAATCCAAACGTTTCACTTTTTTAGCGATTTAAGCCAAACGTCTACAAAAGTTACGAATCAAAACCAAATTTTTCACCTTTTTAGAAATTTTAGCCAAACGTTTACAAACGTTACAAAACAAATCCAAAATTTCACATTTTTAGCTATTTAAAACAACCGTTTACAAATCTTACGAAAAAAAACCGAACGTTTCAGCTTTTTAGTTATTTAAGCCAAGCGTTTACAAATGTTACGAAAACCATCCAAACGTTTCACCGTTTTAGCTATTTAAGCGAAACGTTTACAAACGTTTACAAACAAATCCAAACGTTTCATATTTTTAGCGATTTAAGCCAAACGTTTACAAACGTTACGAAACAAATCCAAATGTTTCACATTTTTATCGATTTAAGCCAAACGTTTACAAACTATACGAAACAAATCCAATCTTTTCACCTTTTCAACCATTTAAGCCAAAAGTTTAAAACGTTACACAACCAATCCAAATTTTTAAAACGTTACGAAACAAATCAAAACATTTCACCTTTTTAACGATTTAAGCCAAACGTTAATAAACGTTATGAAACAAAACCAAACGTTTCACCTTTTTAGCAATTTAAGACAAACGTTTACAAACTTTACGAAAGAAATCGAAATGTTTCACCTTGTTAGCGATTTAAGCCAAACATTTGCAAACGTTACGAAACAAATCCAAACGTTTCACCTTTTTAGCGATATAAGCCCAACAATTACAAACGTTACGAAACAAATCCAAACGATTCACCTATTTAGCGATATAAGCCAAATGTTGAAAACGTTACGAAACAAATCAAAACCTTTCACCTTTTTAGAAATTCAAGCCAAAGGCTTACAAACGTTACGAAACAAATCCGAACGTTTCACCTTTTTAGCGATTGAAGCTAAACCTCTATAAACTTTACGAAATAAATTCAAACGTTTCACATTTTTACCGATTTAAGCCAAACATTTACAAACTATACGAAAGAAATCCAAACTTTTCACCTTTTTAGCCATTTAAGCCAAAAGTTTAAAACGTTACACAACCAATCCAAATGTTTAAAACGTTACAAAACAAATCCAAACATTTAACCTTTTTAGCGATTGAAGCCAAACGTTTATAAACGTTATGAAACAAAACTATACGTTTCACCTTTTTAGCGTTTAAGCCAAACGTTTACAAACGTTATGAAACTAATCCAAATGTTTCACCTTGTTAGCGATTTAAGCCAAACATTTGCAAACGTTACGAAACAAATCCAAACATTTCACCTTTTTAGGGGTATAAGCCCAACGTTTACAAACGTTACGAAACAAATTCAAACGTTTCACCTATTTAGCGATATAAGCCAAATGTTG
The DNA here is from genome assembly GCF_937616625.2 of Mercurialis annua. Lineage (NCBI taxonomy): Eukaryota > Viridiplantae > Streptophyta > Magnoliopsida > Malpighiales > Euphorbiaceae > Mercurialis > Mercurialis annua. Next base: position 33,532,215 of record NC_065574.1, on the reverse strand, counting down.
AAAACGTTACGAAACAAATCCAAACCTTTTACCTTTTTAGCAATTCAATCCCAAACGCTTACAAACATTACGAAACAAATCCATACGTTTCACCTTTTTAGCGATTGAAGCCAAACCTCTATTAATGTTACGAAACAAATTCAAATGTTTCACTTTTTTAGCGATTTAATCCAAACGTTTATTAACGATACGAAACAAATCTAAACGTTTTCTCTTTTTAGCAATTTAAGCCAAACATTTACAAATGCTACAAAACCAATCCAAACATTTAAAACATTACGAAACAAATCTAAATATTTCACCTTAATAGTGGTATAATCCTAAAGTTTAAAATGTTACAAAACCAATCCAAACATGTAATATCCCGTATTTTTAAATTATTTTTTTAAAATTTTTATTCTAATTTTTTTTTTGCATTAGGTTGACATTTAGGTAATTTATTATTATTATTATTATTATTATTAAATATTTTTATTTAATTTTATTTGAGTCGTTCGTTGATTCGGTCGTGATTCGATTCATATTGGGTTCGTATTACTTGTTAAGCCATGCATGATCCATGCAAAATAATATGCCATGCATCTTTGGCCCATTCTTTATTATGATACTGATCCACGTTAAGTGGCCCTTTTATTATCATTTTTGGGCCATGAAATCCATGCAACCCAAAAATTGCTTAGTTTAAAATAGAAGCAGTAGCTTATACTCGAATTGCTATGAAACTATAAATATCACGTAAATTATTCAACCCTATTTTTCCTGAAATATTCATAAACCCTAGTCGTCGCTTGCACATTATTTTTGCCGTACTTTTTACGTTCTTGCAGTCCTCTGATTCGTAGGATTTTTTGGTAAGTTCATTGTTCATTCTCAATTTTATTCATGCTACGGTACTTCCGTTTGTATCTGTTTTTGCATTCGTTTCAGCACCTTATTGTGTTCCGTTTGATTCCTGAGATTGTAGACTCCGTCCTCTACGATCCGGCATCTTGTTTTTCGCTAAACGGTACGTAAATCAATTCGTTTTAGTCGCCGCTGTTTCATCGTATTTGTGCGTTATTTTATTTCTGTTTGTTAGGAAAGTTTCTGCCAAATTGTTAGTATTTTCTTGGTTAAGATCTTTGTGCTTTAATGGTTATTATCTATTGCTTAATTTGTTTATAACTGAATCTACAAGATTCATATCAAAATTCTTTCGTCGTCCGCCCCCGAGCTCTTAATTTCCTTAACTGCGAATTTTTAAAGTTGTCTCTGCAAATTGTTGGTTCATGATTTTAGTAAGTTCATTCATGATTAATGGGGTTTAATTTCAGTAAGCACTGATCATATTTTGATTAAGAATTATTTGGGTATTGCTTGGTTCTTATGAGCTGTTCATTATTGTCATTAATCTTAGCTTCCAATTAATTGGCTCTGTGTTGGTTTTTTTCTTAATTGAGGAAGCTGGTATATACTTGAGTTTGGCGGGCTGGGTTGTGTTTAAAATAGAAAATTATCATTGGTCATATGTGGCCCACTTTTGGAGAGTTATTATTTCAAATTAATGGATTGCTGGACTATGCAATTGGTGGCTAAATAGCTATTTAGGTTACTCATTGTTTTGTTTTTAATCAATTGATTCCTCAAGTTTATTTTCAACTATTCACACTTTATCTAATGTTAATTAATCTTGATTTTAACTTGCGGATTTCGTTTCGATTGATAATTTGACAATTTGATAACATTACATGTGGATTAGCTTGGTAGTTTTATGAAACTCGGCTAACCCACTATTTGAGGAATTTATTTAATTATTATATAAATTTTATTTAAATAATATTTCGAAGTGGTTTTTAAGGTGTGAAATCAATAGACTTGAATTATTATACGGCATTATATTTTATTTGAAAATTGTGTTTCTTTGTGTTATTTTAGTTGTCTTATTATTTTGTGCTAGTTCTACGTGGTTTCTAGTATATTTTAGAGTTAGGGGTTGGAGTGATTTTAACTAGTGATTTATTGCTTAGACTCTTCGACTATTCGCGCTCCAGGTCGAAACAGGGTTAGCTGCTTGTCAAAGTTTCACGTGGATAAGCAAGCAGTGAGTTTGTAGTGCTATTTACCGCTTTATTAAGTACCGCAATTTATTTTAGTATTATAAATGCTTTTGAACTGTTTTAGCGATTAGGGATGGATATAAACGAGCTACTCGATAGGCTTGTATCAAGACCGTGTGCACCGGTAAGTACTCTGGGAATCGGCAGACTAAAGTCTTGCTTACGCTGGTATATATTATGACGAGGATTTGTTCCCTTCCACTCTGGGTTTATCGGTATGCTATGTCATACTTACGCTGGGATCATTTCAATACTGTTTTCCATAATCATATTATATTAGTATAAAATGTTTTGATTTAAGGGTTTTAAATTTAATAAATGTAAATAGTATTGCGAACTCAACTCAGTATATCTGACCCTGTTGTTTTCCCAAATTTTCCAGGTTTATGATCTGAAAGCTGGTCCACTCCGATTCTTTTGATTTCTCGGTGGTTTTTATGTTATTTAAACTAGTTACTGTTTTCGAACTCTTAGACCGCAGTAGAACTAGTTATTATATATTACATTTGATATTACACTTTGGGATTATCGATTTGATCGATTATTTATTATTGGCATGTTTACTCTGGATTACATTATTATTATATATAAGGCATGTTGTTTAGCATTTCAGATATTTAAGCTATTTATATTAGAACTGTAATATAAATTGTTAGATTTAGGTTGGAGTCTCGGTTGCCCCGGGCAGTTTTTTGCAGGTTTAATTATTTAATTGTTTTCCGCAAGGCTTGTTACGGACCATACCCATACCCTAGCGCCGGTCACGATTCATGAAATTGGATCGTGACAAACTTGTTATCAGAGCTTTGTTTTCAAACAAAGACCATTGCTTGTTATGTGTTTACTCTGTTAAGTTGTTATGGAATTATAGATACTACTGCGGAATTAGGTTCATGTCTTGTCTTTGAAACGTCATCTTTTGATTTTAAAACTTTCTGCCTACACCGATAGGATTACGTCAAGTCAGTCATTATTTATGCTTTGATTTGATGCTTTTATTGATGTTATTTCACTTGGATGATTATAATTGCTTTTGATTTCTCAGAAAATCTTATTTGGTAATTTGCTTTAAGTATGCTTGGGCATGATGTTATTTTCTTTGTTGTTGATGTGTTTTACTGGGTGATAGTATCCTGACTTTTATGCCTTTAATAAATTGTTGAGGTTGAACTATTTTTAGAGTATTTTTGGCTTTTGCCGTGAGCTTTGATTTCTAATAATTATATTTTGTTAGGCTTTAGCATTGCTTTGATTTTAAATGATTTTTGACCTAAAAAATCTTTTTCACGTTTTCTGAATTACGTGTTGGCCACATATTGATTTTAAATTACCTTAAGGATATTATTTTTGCCTAACTGGTGTTTTGACACAAAAAGTCAAATGGGTAGTCTGGACACGACACCCTAAAATATTATTTTCAATATCTTGCCAGTAAAATGAAATTTGTTTATTTCAAAGTTTTACATATGACTAAGGATTGAAAAAGGGTTGTTATTTTGAAATAAAATGAAATTGTTGTATTTTAAAAATTTAAAATGTTACGTCTAGCTTGGTGTTTTCAAAATGATTGTTTTGAAATAATATTATTTTTAAAGGCGATACCGATTTGATAATTTAACATTAATTTTGTAATTTTACCATATTTCGATTTGTCAACACTTTGGTGTTGTTGGTCTTATGTTTGATTTACTAATTTTGATTGAAGCCAGTATTTCTGAAAAGATTGTTAAATAATAATTGTTTTACCACTTGGGCGATGATTAGTTGATGTTATTACTTTGGGTGACGTCGAGCTACCTATTTTGAAAATATTGAGATTTATTTTCAAAAGGCGTTTTTTTTTTCGGATTTGAAAATGTGTTGCATACGTTTTATAAATGGATATTATGGGTTTGACTTGGGTCACCCAAATTTGGAGTTGAGCTTGGAAGTGGTAATCACTCGGCTAAATTGATGATTTTAAATTGAGGCATTTGGGAACAATATATATCTATTGTTTTATAAAAGAGGTTTTCCGGAAAATGATTTTTTTTTTAAAAACTGTTGGGCTCGACATGAACTTAAAATCTATTTTGTAAATTTTATCTTCCGAAGTGGGTTTTGATAAGTACTTTTTGATCAACATCTTTATTATTTTGATCTGATTTGACGTTTTGAGCATGTTATTATATGATATAATATTTTAATCATTTCCGGGCTATTTAAGTTACTGCAATGTCAGTAAGAATTCGTTAATCACATAAGATGTTCTATGCTCAATCCTTTGAAATTTATATTGGTTAACTATCTTAATGAGTAATTGTATTACTACAAGATGCTTAAGTCCTTTTCGGATGTGTGAGCAATTCACGACCTATATTACAGTGTTGTAATTTTTGTCTCTCATATTTGGTTAAGTTATGTCATGGTAGTTTTTGTCCTCGTTGGCCTCATTGTGTGGAGTATCACGTGAGGGTATTTTCTCGCTAGTATTTATTTGGCTTAACTTTGGCGTTGGTGTCAATGAGCGCTTCGTACCATTGTTTTGACCCTGCGATTAGTGATTGGTTTAGTTGGATCGAATGTTTGGACTCTGGAAATCGAAGTTATTAATTTTGTCATCAAGAAATTTGAGGAGCGATTCTCAAGAATTGTTTGCAGATTCGAATTTCGAATCTGTCCTGGTCAAAGGAAGGCGGTTTGAGTTATATTACTCGGCACTGGTAGAATAATTCTTCTCGTGAGTGTTTACCTCGTGCGGGGAAATTTTGAGCGTTATGTATTTTCACGTCGGGCTTGTTGGTGATAAATTGTAGTATCAAATCTTTCGGCTTTGATATTCTTGAAAAGAATGTGGAAACTGTGTTCGAGGTTGATTAGTGTAATAATACACTGGTCTTATCTTTTGGTGGATCAGTGAAATGCCAAAACTGATGATGGAGTTGTGAAGGCGATCATGTTGCTTTGAAGTCTTTGGAAAATTTTCAATTTGATTTAGAGGTGGAACTTGTTTTAGGTAAATTTTTAGTTTCATGGTTGATTCAGATTATTTCGTTTTGACAATGCAAATTGGTGGACTAGGATAATGGAGATGGGTAGATATGTCAAGATGGACGAATGCACGTCTCACAGAGTGTAATGTCTAGAAAATATTTCAAAAAAAAATGATTTCAAATGTTAACTTGTTTAAGTAATTGAAATGTTTTTATCACGTAATTGTGCCCAGACATGTCATGAACATGCATTTGGAATGTCACGAATAGGGAACTGCATTGAGCACCAAGTATGATCACTAATTAATGGAGAAATAAATAATACATGCATTTAGAACATTCATCACGGCATTAGATGATTAGGGTTGAATGCAACTCCTTGGGGATGAGAGCTGTCATCACCCTGGCACACAATTATGTAAAATAAATTTTATCAGTAGGACATTTCAAGAAAAAATGATTTGTTATAAACTCGCGAGTTATATTGTGAAAACGGTGTTTAAAAGGTTATTAAATTTCAAACGATTTTGAAATTTGTTTTTGGTTGGAAACTAAACAAATACTCTGTGATGACGGTGGTGATTTAGGAGAAGTTGCTTTGTAGGGATTTATTCAATTTTATTGGAGTATCATTAGTTGGTAAATAGGAACTATGGTTATAAGGTTGCACTCGAGGTTTAGTTCGGATTAAAGAGTTATGTCAGCTTAGAGTATGCATTTGGGAATTTTTGACTTAAAAAAGTTGGTTATACTTTGCGTGTCTATTTACAGTATAAATTTTTTAAAAAAATTTGTTTTTACAGATTCGTTTTCGGTACAAAAAGTTTTGATACCGATATGGAAATTTTTCGTAAATAAAAGAATTCTTATTTGTGAAATTTTAACTTTTTGAGAAGTGGTGAAACTTTATGAGTTTTGATTCTTTTTTTTAAAAAAGAAAAGAAAAAAAATGGATTTTAAGATTTTTCTAAGTGAACGATTTTATTAAATCATGCAATTATTTGAAAGTAAGACTCGGTTATGGTTTCAAATTGAGAGTATTTTATTTTGTTGATACGTTTACCAACAAAAGGACTTTTCAACGAGTTAATTATTTTTTTGTTGAAAAATGAAATTAAACGGATGATTTTAGTAATTTCAAATTAAAGGCGGATGGTATTATTATACATTTTGTGGTTGCGAAAATCATTTTTCTATAAATGTTTTTTTTTTTATTTTGAGCAAAACCAATAAACCGATTGACTGCGATTTGATTTAAATGCTCTTTGGTATGATTCGAGGTGTTAATTATTGAGAAAAAAAAATTGGAGGATAAAAATTTTTGTTATCAGAAGTTGAATTATGTATTCTTTAGATTGGTTGAACCGTAACGATTCTAATGGTGTTTAGTTTTCAGCCGTTAATTGTGAGGGCACATTTAATCAGGATGACATATAGATTTGCTTTTAAGTTTTCTCATATGAGGTATTTGGTGTTGTGACCACTATAAGTGATATAATACGTAGACGTTAAGTGATGTAAGATTAATTCCTGTGAGAGTATCTATATGTTTCGGTTTATAGCATTGGAGTTTGGCTTATTAAGATTTCGATTGAATTTTGAGATTGTTCCTACACTTGTAGTGTTGTTTTTGGTAGTCTTTGAGACTTGAACCAGCTATTTTAAAAAATTTCTCGTTTAGTGTGTTGGTTATCTCCCGGTTTGAGATTAAATTTCTATTTCGTTCACACGTGATGTTCGAGAAGTCGTTTGAGGTACCAAATTGTTGAACTAAGAATTTTTCGTATATATGCATGTGGTGATCATTCAAATTTTTGACTAAGTTTTAAATTCGAAGTCATATTTCTATAAGTTGGTGAGAATGTCCGTAAAATTTTCAACGTGTTTTGTTAAATTATTTTTCTTCATTTCGCTTGACTCTCCTCAATTGTTTTTATGGTAGAATTATCTTTGTTTAAGAGTTTGGTTTAATTTTTTTAGATTGCGGTTTGGTTTTACTCACGTGAATTATGCGGTTTTTATTTTGTTTCAATTTCAATTTTCACCTGGTCGTAGTGATTTTGGAAAATCAGAAATTGTTATGCATATGTTTTCTTTCGTTCCGTCAAGGATGCGTTACTTCGTATTTTGAGTTATGTGTGATTTTTACGTGTTATAATTGAGTTTTTATTACTTTGGCTTTGTGGTAAATTCGAGGACGAATTTTTGATAAGTTCGGGAGAATGTAATATCTCGTATTTTTAAATTATTTTTTTTAAATTTTTATTCTAATTTTTTTTGCATTACGTTGACATTTAGGTAATTTATTATTATTATTATTAAATATTTTTATTTAATTTTATTTGAGTCGTTCGTTGATTCGGTCGTGATTCGGTTCATATTGGGTTCGTATTACTAGTTAAGTCATGCATGATCCATGCAAAATAATATGCCATGCATCTTTGGCCCATTCTTTATTATGATAATGATCCACGTTAAGTGGCCCTTTTATTATCATTTTTGGGCCATGAAATCCATGCAACCCAAAATTTGCTTAGTTTAAAAGAGAAGCAGTAGCTTATACTCGAATTGCTGTGAAACTATAAATATCACGTAAATTATCCAACCCTATTGTTCCTGAAATATTCATAAACCCTAGTCGTCGCTTGCACATTATTTTTGCCGTACTTTTTACGTTCTTGCAATCCTCTGATTCGTAGGATTTTTTGGTAAGTTCATTGTTCATTCTCAATTTTATTCATGTTACGGTACTTCCGTTTGATTTCTGAGATTGTAGACTCCGTCCTCTACGATCCGGCATCTTGTTTTTCGCTAAACGATACGTAAATCAATCTGTTTTACTCGCCGCCGTTTCATCGTATTTGTGCGTTATTTTATTTCTGTTTATTAGGGAAGTTTCTTCCAAATTGTTAGTATTTTCTTGATTAAGATCTTTGTGCTTTAATGGTTATTATCTATTGCTTAATTTGTCTATAACTGAATCTACAAGATTCATATCAAAATTCTTTCGTCGTCCTCCCCCGAGCTCTTAATTTCCTTAACTGCGAATTTTTAAAGTTGTCTCTGCAAATTTTTGGTTCATGATTTTAGTAAGTTCATTCATGATTAATGGGGTTTAATTTCAGTAAGCACTGATCATATTTTGATTAAGAATTATTTGGGTATTGCTTGGTTCTTATGAGCTGTTCATTATTGTCATGAATTTTGGCTTCAAATTAATTGGCTCTGTGTTGGTTTTGTTCTTAACTGAGGAAGCTGGTATATACTTGAGTTTGGCGGGCTGGGTTGTGTTTAAAATAGAAAATTATCATTGGTCATATGTGGCCCACTTTTGGAGAGTTATTATTTCAAATTAATGGATTGTTGGACTATGCAATTGGTGGCTAAATAGCTATTTAGGTTACTCATTGTTTTGTTTTTAATTAATTGATTCCTCAAGTTTATTTTCAACTATTCGCACTCTATCTAATGTTAATTAATCTTGATTTTAACTTGCGGATTTCGTTTCGATTGATAATTTGACAATTTGATAACATTACATGTGGATTAGCTTGGTAGTTTTAAAAAACTCGGCTAACCCACTATTTGAGGAATTTATTTAATTATTATATAAATTTTATTTAAATAATATTTCGAAGTGGTTTTTAAGGTGTGAACTCAATAGATTTAAATTATTATACGGCATTATATTTTATTTGAAAATTGTGTTTCTTTGAGTGATTTTATTTGTCTTATTATTTTGTGCTAGTTCTACGTGGTGTCTAGTATTTTTTAGAGTTAGGGGTTGGAGTGATTTTAACTTGTGATTTATTGATTAGACTCTTCGACTATTTGCGCTCAAGGTCGAAACAGGGTAGCTGCTAGTGAAAGTTTCACGTGGATAAGCAAGCAGTGAGTTTGTAGTGCTATTTTACCGCTTTATTAAGTACCGCAATTTATTTTAGTACTACAAATGCTTTTGAACTGTTTTAGCGATTATGGATCTGGATTTAAACGAGCTACTCGATAGGCTTGTATCGAGACCGTGTGCACCGGTAAGTACTCTAGAAATCGGCAGTCTAAAGTCTTGCTTACGCTGGTATATATTATGACGAGGATTTGTTCCCGTCCACTCTGGGTTTATTGGTATGCTATGTCATACTTACACTGGGATCATTTCAATACTGTTTAACATAATCATATTATATTAGTATAAAATGTTTTGATTTAAGGGTTTTAAACTTAATAAATGTAAATAGTATTGAGAACTCAACTCAGTATATCTGAGCCCGTTGTTTTCCCAAATTTTCCACATTTATGATTTGAAAGCTGGTCCACTCCGATTCTTTTGATTCCTCGGTGGTTTTTATGTTATTTAAACTAGTTACTGTTTTCGAACTCTTAGACCGCAGTAGAACTAGTTATTATATATTACATTTGATATTACACTTTGAGATTATCGATCTGATCGATTATTTATTATTGGCATGTTTACTCTGGATTACATTATTATTATATATAAAGCATGCTATTTAGCATTTCAGATATTTAAACTATTTATATTAGAACTGTAATATGAATTGCTAGACTTAGGTTGGAGTCTCGGTTGCCCCGAGCAGTTTTCTGCAGGTTTAAATGTTTAATTGTTTCCCGCAAGGCTTGCTACGGGTTTTGGTAAGACCATAACCATACCCTAGGGCCGGTCACGATTCATGAAATTGGGTCGTGACAAAACATTTAAAACGTTATGAAACAAATCCAAACGTTTCACCTTTTTAGTGATTTAAGCCAAACGTTTAGAAACATTATGAAAAAAAACCAAACGTTGCACCTTTTTATACAAACGTCACGAAACAATTCCAAACTTTTTTGCATTTTCAGAATTTTAAACCAAACGTTTACAAACGTTACGAAACAAATCCAAACGTTTCACCTTTTTAGCGATATAAGCCAAACGTTGAAAATGTTACGAAACAAATCCAAACGTTTCACCTTTTTACCGATTTAAGCAAAACGTTTACAAACGTTACGAAACAAATGCAAAAGTTTCACTTTTTTAGCGATTTAATCCAAACGTCTACAAAAGTTACGAAACAAAACCAAATGTTTCACCTTTTTAGCAATTTAAGCCAAACGTTTACAATATGAAACAAATCCAAAATTTTATATTTTTAGCGATTTAAAACAAACGTTTATAAACGTTACGAAAAAAACTGAACGTTTCACCTTTTTAGTTATTTAAGCAAAGCGTTTACAAATGTTAAGAAAACAATCCAAATGTTTCACCGTTTTAGCGATTTAAGCGAAACGTTTACAAACGTTAAGAAACAAATCCAAACGTTTCATATTTTTATCAATTTAAGCCAAACGTTTTCAAACGTTACAAGACAAATGCAAACGTTTCACATTTTTAGCGATTTAGGCCAAATGTTTACAAACTATACGAAACAAATCCAAACTTTTCCCCTTTTTAGCCATTTAAGCCAAAAGTTTAAAATATTACACAACCAATCCAAATGTTTAAAACGTTACGAAACAAATCCAAACATTTCACCTTTTTAGCGATTTAAACCAAACGATTATAAATGTTATGAAACAAAACCAAATGTTTCACCTTTTTAGCGATTTAAGCCAAACGTTTACAAACATTAAAAAAGAAATCGAAACTTTTCACCTTATTAGCGATTTAAGCCAAATGTTTACAAACGTTACGAAACAAATCGAAACGTTTCACCTTTTTAGCGATATAAGCCAAACATTTACAAACATTACGAAACAAATCCAAGCGTTTCACCTTTTTAGCGATATAAGCCAAATGTTGAAAACGTTATGAAACAAATCCAATCCTTTCACCTTTTTAGCAATTCAAGCCAAACGCTTACAAACGTTACGAAATAAGTCCGAACATTTCACCTTTTTAGCGATTGAAGCCAAAACTCTATAAACGTTACGAAACAAATTCAAACGTTCACATTTTTAGCGATTTAAGCCAAGCATTTACAAACTATATGAAACAAATCCAAAATTTTCACCTTTTTAAGCCATTAAAGCCAAAAGTTTAAAACGTTACACAACCAATCCAATTGTTAAAACGTTACGAAACAAATCCAAACATCTCACCTTTTTAGCTATTTAAGCCAAACGTTTATAAACGTCATGAAACAAAACCATACGTTTCACCTTTTTAGCGATTTAAGCCAAACGTTTACAAACGTTACGAAACTAATCCAAACGTTTCACCTTGTTAGCGATTTAAACCAAACGTTTGCAAACGTTACGAAACAAATCCAAACGTTTCACCTTTTTAGCTATATAAGCCCAAGGTTTACAAACGTTACGAAACCAATCCAAACGTTTCACCTTTTTAGCGATATAAGCTAAATGTTGAAAACGTTACAAAACAAATCCAAACCTTTTACCTTTTTAGAAATTCAAGCCAAACGCTTACAAACGTTACGAAAGAAATCCAAACGTTTCACCTTTTTAGCGATTGAAGCAAAACCTCTATTAATGTTACGAAACAAATTCAAATGTTTCACTTTTTTAGCAATTTAATCCAAACGTTTATAAACGATACGAAGCAAATCTAAACGTTTTCCCTTTTTAGCAATTTAAGCCAAACATTTACAAACGTTACGAAACCAATCCAAACATTTAAAACATTACGAAACAAATCTAAATATTTCACCTTTTTAGTGGTTTAAGCCTAAAGTTTAAAATGTTACAAAACCAATCCAAACATTTAAAACATTATGAAACAAATCCAAACGTTTCACCTTTTTAGTGATTTAAGCTAAACGTTTAGAAACGTTATGAAAAAAGCCAAACGTTTCACCTTTTTATACAAATGTCACGAAACAATTCCAAACGTTTCACATTTTTAGAATTTTAAGCCAAACGTTTACAAACATTACAAAACAAATCCAAACGTTTTACCTCTTTAGCGATATAAGCCAAATGGTGAAAATGTTACGAAACAAATCCAAACGTTTCACCTTTTTACCGATTTAAGCAAAACGTTTACAAACGTTATGAAACAAATGCAAACGTTTCAATTTTTTAGAGATTTATGCCAAACGTCTACAAAAGTTACGAAACAAAACCAAATGTTTCACCTTTTTAGCAATTTAAGCCAAAGAAACAAATCCAAAATTTCACATTTTTAGCGATTTAAAACAAACGTTTACAAACGTTACGAAAAAAACCGAACGTTTCACCTTTTTAGTTATTTAAGCCAAGCGTTTACAAATGTTACGAAAATAATCCAAACGTTTCACTGTTTTAGCGATTTAAGCGAAACGTTTACAAACGTTAAAAAACAAATTCAAACGTTTCATATTTTTAGCGATTTAAGCCAAACGTTTACAAACGTTACAAAACAAATCCAAACTTTTCACCTTTTTAGCCATTTAAGCCAAAAGTTTAAAACGTTACACAACCAATCCAAATGTTTAAAACGTTACGAAACAAATCCAAACATTTCACCTTTTTAGCGATTTAAGCTAAACGTTTATAAACGTTATGAAATAAAACCAAACGTTTTACCTTTTTAGCGATTTAAGCCAAACGTTTACAAACGTTACGAAAGAAATCGAAACGTTTCACCTTAGTAGCGATTTAAGCCAAACATTTACAAACGCTACGAAACAAATCCAAACGTTTCAGATTTTTAGTGATATAAACCCAACGTTTACAAACGTTACGAAACAAATCCAAATGTTTCACCTTTTTAGCGATATAAGCCAAATGTTGAAAACGTTACGAAACAAATCCAAACCTTTCACCGTTTTAGCAATTCAAGCCAAATGCTTACAAACGTTACGAAATAAATCCGAACGTTTCATCTTTTTAACTATTGAAGCCAAACCTCTATAAACGTTACGAAACAAATTCCAACATTCACATTTTTAGCAATTTAAGCCAAACGTTTACAAACTATACGAAACAAATCCAAACTTTTCACCTTTTTAGCCAATTAAGCCAAAAGTTTAAAACGTTACACAACCAATCCAAATGTTTAAAACGTTACGAAACAAATCCAAACATTTCATCTTTTTAGCTATTTAAGCCAAACGTTTATAAACGTTATGAAACAAAACCATACGTTTCACCTTTTTAGTGATTTAAGTCAAACGTTTACAAACGTTACGAAACTAATCCAAACATTTCACCTTGTTAGCGATTTAAGCCAAACGTTTGCAAACGTTAGGAAACAAATCCACACGTTTCACCTTGTTAGCGATATAAGCCAAACGTTTGCAAATGTTACGAAACAAATCCAAACGTTTCACCTTTTTAGCGATATAAGCCAAACGCTTACAAACGTTACGAAACAAATCCAAACCTTTCACCTTTTTAGCGATTGAAGCCAAACCTTTATAAATGTTACAAAACAAATTCAAATGTTTCACTTTTTTAGCGATTTAATCCAAACATTTATAAAAGATACGAAACAAATCCAAACGTTTCCCCTTTTTAGCAATTTAAGCCAAACATTTACAAAGGTTACGAAACCAATCCAAACATTTAAAACATTATGAAACAAATCTAAATATTTCGCCTTTTTAGTGGTTTAAGCCAAAAGTTTAAAATGTTACAAAACCAATCCAAACATTTAAAACGATATGAAACAAATCCAAACGTTTCACCTTTTTAACGATTAAAGCCAAACATTTAAAACGTTACGAAACCAAGCCAACCGTTTTCCATTTTGAGCGATTTATGCCAAACGTTTACAAACGTTTCGAAACAAATCTAATCGTTTAAAACATTAAGAAACAAATCCAAATGTTTCACCTTTTTAAGGATTTAAGCCAAACGTATACAAACGTTACGAAATCAAAAACGTTACGAAACAAATCCAACTGTTTCACCTTTTTAGCAATTTAAGCCAAACGTTTACAAACGTTACAAAACAAATCGATACATTTCACTTTTTTGACGATTTAAGCCAAACGTTCACATTTTTAGAGATTTAAACAAAATATTTACAGAAGTTACGAAACAAAACCAAATGTTTCACCTTTTTAGCAATTTAAGCCAAATATTTACAAACGTTACCAAAACAAATCTGAATGTTTCACCTTTTTAGAGATTGAAGCCAAACGTTTACAAACGTTACGAAACAAAACAAAACCTTTCACCTTTTTAGAAATTGAAGCCAAACGTTACGAAACAAATCAAAAAGTTTCACCTTTTTATCGATTTAAGCCAAACATTTAAAACGTTACGAAACAAAACAAAACCTTTTACCTTTTTAGAAATTTAAGCCAAAAGTTACGAAACAAATCAAAAAGTTTCACCTTTTTATCGATTTAAGCCAAACATTTAAAACGTTACGAAACCAATACGTTTAAAACGCTACGAAACCAATCCAAATGTTTAAAATATTATGAACAAATCCAAACGTTTCGCCTTTTTAGAAATTTAAGCGAAACATTTGTAAATGTTACGAAACCAATCCAAACATTTCACGTTTTTAGCTATTTAAGCCAAACGTTTAAAACGTTATGAAACCAATCCAAACGTTTAAAATGTTACGAAACACATCCAAAAGTTTTACCTTTTTAGCAATTTAAGCCAGACGTTAGGAAACATATTAAAATATTTCACCTTTTTAGCGATTTAAGCCAAACATTTAAAACGTTACGAAACTGATCCAAACATTTAAAAGGCTATGAAACCAATCAAAACGTTTAAAATATTACGAACAAATCCGAACATTTCACCTTTTTAGCAATTTAAGCAAAACATTTACAAACGATACGAAACAAATCAAAACTTTTCACCTTGTTAGCGATTTAAGCCAAACGTTTAAAACGTTATGAAACCAATCCAAAAGTTTAAAATGTTGCGAAACAAATCTAAACGTTTCACCTTTTAGCGATTAAAGCGAAAAGTTTAAAACGTTACAAAACCAATCCAAACGTTTACAAACGTTACGAAACAAAACCAAACATTTCACCTTTTTAGCGATTTAAACCAAACGTTTAAAATGTTACGAAACAAATCCAAACGTTTCACTTTTTTAGCGATTTAAGCCAAACGTTTACATTTTTAGCGATTTAAGCCAAACGTTTACAAACGTTACGAAACATAATCAAATGTTTCACCTTTTTAGCAATTTAAGCCAAACTTTTACAAACGTTACGGAACAAATCCAAACGTTTAACATTTTTAGTAATTTAAGCCAAACGTTTACAAACGTTACGAAACAAATCCAAACGTTTCACATTTTTAGTGATTTAAGCCAAACATTTAAAAACTATACGAAACAAATCCAAACTTTTCACCTTTTTAGCGATTTAAGCCAAAAGTTTAAATCTTTACAGAACCAATCCAAATGTTTAAAACGTTATGAAACAAATCCAAACGTTTTACCTTTTTTGCGATTTAAGCCAATCGTTTACAAACGTTATGAAACAAAACCAAATGTTTCACCTTTTTAACGATTGAAGCCAAACGTATACAAACGTTACGAAACAAATCCAAATGTTTCACATTACTAGAAATTTAAGCCAAACATTTACAAACTTTACGAAATAAATCCAAACGTTTCACCTTCTTAGCAATATAAGCCAAACGTTTAAAACGTTACGAAACAAATCCAAACGTTTCACCTTTTCACCGATTTAAGCAAAAGCGTTTACAAACGTTATGAAACAAATCCAAACGTTTCATCTTTTTAGAGATTTAAGCCAAATGTTTACAAACATTACGAAACAAAACCAAACGTTTCACCTTTTTAGCGATTGAAGGCAAACGTTTACAAACGTTACGAAATAAATCAAAACTTTTCACCTTTTTAGCGATTTAAGCCAAACGTCTAGAAACGTTACGAAATAAATTCAAACATTTATAATGCTACGAAGTAAATCCAAATGTTTTAAAATGTTATGAACAAATCCAAACGTTTCATGTTTTTAGCAGTTTAAGCCAAACATTTACAAACGTTACGAAACAAATCCAAACTTTTCACCTTTTTGCCGATTTAAGCCAAATGTTTAAAACGTTACGAAACCCATCCAAACATTTAAAACGTTACGAAACAAATCTAAACGTTTCACCTTTTTAGCAGTTTAAGCATAATATTTACAAATGTTGCGAAACAAATCCAAATGTTTGACCTTTTAGCGTTTTAAGCCAAAAGTTTAAAACGTTACAAAACCAATCCAAACGTTTACAAACGTTACGAAACAAATCCAAACATTTCACCTTTTTAGCGATTTAAGGCACACATTTAAAACGTTACAAAACTAATCCAAAATTATTAGCTATTTAAGCAAAACATTTACAAATTATACGAAACAAATCCAAAATTTTCACCTTTTTAGCGAGTTAAGCCAAAAGTTTAGTATGTTACAAAACCAATCCAAATGTTTAAAACTTTACGAAACAAATCCAAACATTTCATATTTTTGGGGTTAAACCAGACGTATACAAACGTTATGAAACAAAACCAAACGTTTCACCTTTTAAGCGATTTAGGCCAAACGTTTACAAACGTTACGAAACAAATCCAAACGTTTCACATTTTTATAAATTCAAGCCAAACATTTACAAACGTTACGGAACAAATCCAAGCGTTTCACCTTTTTAGCGATATAAGCCAAACGTTGAAAACGTTGCGAAACAAATCCAGACGTTTCATATTTTTAGCCATATAAGCCAAACGTTTACAAACGTAACGAAACAAATCCAAACGTTTCACATTGTTAGCGATTTAAGCCAAACGTTTACAAACTATACGAAACAAATCCAAACTTTTCACCTTTTTAGCCATTTAAACAAAAAGTTTAAAACGTTACACATCCAATCCAAATGTTTAAAATGTTACGAAACAAATCCAAACATTTCCCCTTTTAAGCGATTTAAGCCAAACGTTTACAAACGTTACGAAACAAAACCAAACGTTTCACATTTTTAGAAATTTAAGCCAAACGTTTACAAACGTTACGAAACAATTCTAAACGTTTCACATTTTTAGCGATATAAGCCAAACGTTGAAAACGTTACGGAACAAATCCAAACATTTCACCTTTTTACCGATTTAAGCAAAACGTTCAAAAACGTTACGAAAAAAATCCAAACGTTTCACTTTTTTAGCAATTTAAGCCAAACGTCTACAAAAGTTACGAAACAAAACCAAATGTTTCACCTTTTTAGCAATTTAAGCCAAACGTTTACAAACGTTACAAATCAAATCCAAAGTTTCACATTTTTAGCGATTTAAACCAAACGTTTACAAATGTTACGAAAAAAAACCGAACGTTTCACATTTTTAGTTATTTAAGCCAAGTATTTACAAATGTTACGAAAAGAATCCAAACGTTTCACCGTTTTAGAGATTTAAGCGATACGTTTACAAACGTTAAAAAAAATTCCAAACGTTTCACATTTTTAGCGATTTAAGCCAAACGTTTACAAACTATACGAAACAAATCCAAACTTTTCATCTTTTGAGCCATTTAAGCCAAAAGTTTAAAATGTTACACAACCAAATCCAAATATTTAAAACGTTACGAAACAAATCCAAACATTTCACCTCTTTAGCGATTTAAGTCAAACGTTTATAAACGTTAAGAAACAAAACCAAAGGTTTCACCTTTTTAGCGATTTAAGCCAAACGTTTATAAACGTTACGAAAAAATCCAAACGTGTCACCTTGTTAGCGATTTAAGCAAACGTTTACAAACGTTACGAAACAAATCCAAACGTTTCTGCTTTTTAGCGATATAAGCGCAACGTTTACAAACGTTACGAAACAAATCCAAACGTTTCACCTTTTTAGCGATATAAGCCAAATGTTGAAAACGTTATGAAACAAATCCAAACCTTTCACCTTTTTAGCAATTCAAGCCAACGCTTATAAACGTTACGAAACAAATCCAAACGTTTCACCTTTTTAGCGATTGAAGCCAAACCTCTATAAACGTTACGAAACAAATTCAAACGTTTCACATTTTTAGCGATTTAATCCAAACGTTTATAAACGATACGAAACAAATCCAAACTTTTCCCCTTTTTAACAATTTAAGCCAAACATTTACAAACGTTACGAAACCAATAAAAACATTTAAAACATTACGAAACAAATCCAAATATTTCACCTTTTTAGTGGTTTAAGCCAAAAGTTTAAAATGTTACAAAACCAATCCAAACATTTAAAACGTTATGAAACAAATCCAAACGTTTCACCTTTTTAGCGATTTGAGCCGTTACGAAAGAAATCCAAATGTTTCACCTTTTTAACGATTTAAATCAAACATTTAAAACGTTACGAAACCAAGCCAAACGTTTCCCATTTTGAGCGATTTAAGCCAAAGGTTTACAAACGTTTCAAAACAAATCCAATCGTTTAAAACATTACGAAACAAATCCAAATGTTTTACCTTTTTAAGAATTTAAACCAAACGTATACACACGTTACGAAACCAATAATGTTACGAAACTAATCCAAACGTTTCACCTTTTTAGCGATTTAAGCCAAACGTTTACAAACGTTACGAAACAAATCGAAACGTTTCACCTTTTTAATGATTTAAGCCAATCGTTTGAAACGTTAGGAAACAAATCCAAACGTTTCAACTTTTTAGCGATTTAGGCAACACGTCTACAAAGATTACGAAACAAATCAAAACGTTTTACATTTTTACCGATTTAAGCCAAACATTAAAAACGTTACGAAACAAATTCAAACGTTTCACCTTGTTAGCGAAATAAGCCAAACGTTTGCGACGTTACGAAACAAATCCAAACGTTTCACCTTTTTACTGATTTTAGCTAAACCTTTACAAACGTTACCAAACAAATCCAAACGTTTCATCTTTTTAGCAATTTAAGCCAAACGTTTACAAACATTACAAAACAAATCCAAATGTTTCACCTTTTTTTAGCAATTTAAGCCAAACGTTTACAAACGTTTCGAAACAAATCCAAACATTTCATATTTTTAGCGATATAAGTCAAACGTTTACAAATGTTACGAAACAAAACCAAACATTTCACCTTTTTAGCGATTTAAGCCAAACGTTTCAAAACAAATCCAAATGTTTCGCCTTTTTCGCGATTTAAGCCAAACATTTACAAACATTGCGAAACAAATTCAAACGTTTCCCTTTTTTAGCGATTTTAAGCCAAACGTTTACAAACGTTACCAAAGCAAATCCAAACGTTTCACCTTTTTATCGATTTAAGCCTAATGTTTACAAACATAACGAAACAAAACCAAACGTTTCACCTTTTTAACGATTTAAGCTAAACGTTATGAAAGAAATCCAAATGTTTCGCCTTTTTAGCGATTTAAGCCAAATGTTTAAAACGTTACGAAGCTAATCCAAACGTTTAAAACGCTACAAAACCAATCCAAATAAAATGTTACGAACAAATCCAAACGTTTCACCGTTTTAGCGATTTACAAACGTTACGAAACCATACCAAACGTTTCACCTTTTTAGCCATTTAAGCCAAATGTTTACAAACGTTACGAAACAAATCC
This sequence comes from Mercurialis annua, assembly GCF_937616625.2. Classification (NCBI taxonomy): domain Eukaryota; kingdom Viridiplantae; phylum Streptophyta; class Magnoliopsida; order Malpighiales; family Euphorbiaceae; genus Mercurialis; species Mercurialis annua. The sequence continues at coordinate 33,512,671 of NC_065574.1, read as the reverse complement.
AAATGTTTTACCTTTTTAGCGATTTTAGCCAAACGTTTAAACCGTTATGAAATCAAACCAAACGTTTAATACATACAAAACCGAAACAAATCCAAACGTTTCACATTTTTAATGATTTATGCCAAACGTTTACAAACGTTACGAAACAAATCCAAACGTTTCCCTTTATAGCGATTTAAGCCAAAAGTTTAAAACGTTACTAAACTAATCCAAAGGTTTAAAACATTATGAATTAAATCCAAACGTTTCCCCTTTTTACCTATTTAAGCCAAACGTTTACGAACGTTATGCAAAAAAAAAACAACACGTTTCACCTTTTTATCGATTTAAGCCAAACGTTTACAAACGTTACGAAATAAACCAAACGTTTCACATTTTTAGCAATTTAAGCCAAATGTTTACAAACAATACGAAACAAATCCAAACCTTTCACCTTTTTAGCGATATAAGTCAAACGTTTAAAACGTTATGAAACAAATCCATACGTTTTGCCTTTTTACCGATTTAAGCAAAACGTTTACAAACGTTACAAAACAAATCCAAACTTTTCAGCTTTTTAGCGATTTAAGCCAAACGTTTGCAAACGGTACGAAACAAATCCAAACGTTTCACCTTTTATCGATTGAAGCTAAACGTTTGCAAACGTTACGAAACAAATCCAAACGTTTCACCTTTTTAGCGATTTAAGCCAAAAGCTTACAGACGTTACGAAACAAATCCAAACGTTTCCCTTTTTTAGCAATTTCAGCCATACGTTTATAAATGTTTCAAAACCACTCCAAACGTTTAAAGCGATAGGAAACAAATCCAAATGTTTCACCTTTTTAGGGGTTTAAGCCAAAAGTTTAAAACGTTTTTGTTAGTAGTATGTGCCCTGGGGCCATTTGATCATGTATATTTGTAGAACTAATCCTAATGGAAAAGATATATATGTTCTAAATGAACTAAGTGTCTTATCAACTAAGTGTTCATTTATTACGTATTGTCCATATCACATTGTGATAGAATCTATTCTTAAGGTGCTAAGAATAAGAGTTACAGATTCTATTATACAAGTGATCTAAATAACAGTTCACGGTCGATGGGGTCCTACGAATAAGGGCATCGTATTATCCCGGAAAGATTGTCACCTCTGTTTATTCTCCTGATTAGTAAGGAGTTACTAATTATAGGAAGTAGTGAGTCTCATACTACTTAATGGGGATCAGGATAAACATGTGGACACTCAAGATGTTGAGTGGGTCGAACAAGTGACGCTAGATGACTTATACATGGTATTTCATCAAAGTCAATTTAATGTCATCTAGTTCATAATTGTACATATCTCCTTTGACTTGTGGTGACATTATTTTGTATATAGGCGATTAGAGTTTGATACTCCTTATCCCTAGATCTTTCATGAGCTAGGGTCGCGGGATGTGTTGGCTTTAGTTAGTTGTATATGGAGATAGGGGTTTAACCAAGAGAGGATTTATCACTCCGGATGAACGGAGAAAAGATTCTATGCTATCTCAAATTGTTCTTGGTGGATGATAAAACCTGCGCAGGTGTATATGACTTACTTAGAAAGTTGTTTCTAGTGGAAGTCATATTTATCAAGAATAAGATCTGAGATGAGGTCATATGATCAAGACGAACAGTGTTAGACTTAACCGTGACACTAGTCGAGATCGAAATCTTAGGTGAAGGGAATTTTGAGTGTACGGTAATTATGAACATTGGTTCATAAAGAATGCATCGAAACATTCATATCTATTTGGGGGTCGTGATATGTTGCTAGACGTCACTCACGATCTACGGGAATTAATAATTAATGGGATTTAATTATTTAATATAAGAAAGGCGTTTCTTATGACTCTCGTTACCATATAGATGTGAACCTAGTTAGTCACACACAATAGGGTGTGCATCCGATTGAGTTTACGAGAGATCGATTTCATATAGATACTAGCATATCTCAAAAATTAATCTAAGATGAAAAAACGGCTTAATACATAGTTTGACCCCTGAACTTGTACCCTTTTACCCATCTAACTCTCAAACTTAACGTCTCACCTATCGAACCCCCGAACTTGTTAAATAACCCGATTTGACCCCCGAACTTGATAAATATGTAAACATTGAACCCCTCCGTACACAATTTCTTCTAGAATGTTTCAAGTGACAGGTGGACACGAAGGGTTCAATATTTACATATTTATCAAGTTCAGGGGTCAGATCGGATTATTTAACAAGTTTAGAGGTTCGATAGGTGAGACATTAAGTTTAGAGGTTAGATGGGTAAAAGGGTACAAGTTCAGGGGTTAAACTATGTACCTAATTGTATTTTATCCATGTCATGTGATGATGTCACGATGATGTCATGTGATGATGTCACGATGATGTCATGTGATGATGTCACGATGATGTCATATGATGATGTCACGTGATGATGTCATGTGATGATGTCATGTATGTCTCTATGTGTGACACCTAGCATCCGACGTGTCAGAAGGTGGAAACACCTATGCTTGATGTGTGACACCTAGCATGTGATGTGTCAGATGGTGGAAACATTTATGCTTGGTGTGTGACACCTAGCATGTGAGGTGTCGAATGGTGGCAACACCTTTGCTTTGTATGTGACACCTAGCATGTGAGGTGTTGTATTCTTAAGCAAAGCTCTACCCTATAAATAGAGGTTGCCTTTGCTCATTCTAAAGACACCACACTTAAAAGCGCATATTTGAAGGAGTTCAAGTAGTCATCAATCACCGAAAAGCTTGGAGAAAGTTTTTCATACATCCCAGCAAAGACGTAATCGAGGCGAGAGTTTGAGCTTAGGGTTGCTCAGCAAGAGGAACTCTTGCAGATTACTTCAAGGTGAGGATTCAATCGGACGCATACTCGTGTGGACGAGGTTGAGGTCGCCGTACTATCGGGACTACAAGAATCGTTGGAGAATCGACATAGGTATTCTTCTTACAGTTTCTAGATGCATGCTTTAATTACTAGATGATACGACGATCCATTTGTTATTGATATGATCAATTTCTAGATCCGAATTGTTGGAATTCCAATTTTGAATTGAAATATACGATTCGGACCCTCACGTCCCGCTGCACCAATAGTGGTATCAAAGCCACCGTATCATCGAATATTAAATCTTTACGATTGATTGCATGTATTGATAATCATGGACTTAGGAATTATTATTGGGCATGTAATTTATAATTTCGAGGGCTTAGGTCTTGTTTGCAAAAACGAGCAAACGCTATTGTGACATTAATTACATTTGATTAAATTCTGTCTAGGAAGTTGGTACTTAAGTGGTCCGCTCGTGACCCTCCAATCTATCCTGGAAATTTTTCTAATGTGATTATTTAACACAATACGTGACTCGCTTGTGTATTATATTGTCATCAACAAAACATGCGGAACAAGTAATAGTTTTCTCATTCTTTTGTGGCTAAAGAATGAGACCTAGAAAGTCCATGATCATACATGTGTGATTGCATGATTCATTTTAGCTTTAATATGTATGAGATGCATGCTAAAATGTGTTGTGTGCTTAGTAAGACCAGAATAACTTAAAACCCTAAAAAGTCTTCCTAAAAGTTAAAAGATTAAGTTTATATTGATTAATCATTAAATTGATTTATCAATGGCTCTCCATTGGAGCAGTAAACTAACACGCTTTCAGTTATCATCTTGTCGGCTATGGATACATAGGGGTGAGATGATATCGTCAAGAGGGTCGTTGTTGAGTTTATTGTTAAGCATGAGATGTTACGGGTGTATCGATATAGTACACGGCAATAACGGCAATTAGGCGTACCTGAGTCGTGTATTATTCAAATTGATACATCTTAGTTGATTCAATGGGTTAAACTTAACTAATGTTGAAATCCAATAACGACAATGGGTATCTGAGGGTGAATGCATTAGGAGCTAGAAATGATTGAACCTCATATGAGATATGATGACCAAGTGTTGTTCACTTGTAGTACATTGTGATCCCAATAACGACAATTAGGCGTACCTGAGGGAAAGAACAATGACTACAAGAATTCAATCACCCGCTTGAAATCTTTTCCAACAAAGATTCACGTTTCCTATTTTGAAAGTGTAGGATTCGAAAAACATAGTGGGAGGCCATTTTGATAAAGACCAAATCATTATGGTTAAATATGCAAAATAACACGAATACTAATTAGAGAACTTTGCTGTCTAAGGGATAATAAGATTAAATAGAATTTTTTAAAGTGACATTCACGATAGTAATCAGCTAGTGGTTTAAAATCATTTTTGTTTGATAAGATATTTAGATGCCTCCAAGGCTATTGCGAAAAAGAAAGGCACATCGGTTAACAAAGAAAAATGTTTTCAATTGTTAAGATGTAGGAAAATATAAGTCATTGCCGGAAATATTTGGAATATTAGAAAGGCGGTTCGGTCAATAAAAGAAAGTGTTTCGTTTGTCAAACCAAAAGACATTAAAATGGAAATTACATTAAGTATTGTGAATACTTAAAGGGCAATGACGGGAGGAACGACAATTCCATCAAGAATGTGTCTATCTCATGTTTCAATGTCAATTGCTCATTTAAAAGCTTGGGTATTGAATACTGATGCTCATTCTCACATTTGTTTATCTTTTACGGATTTAAAAGTGAGAAAGAAAGGGAAAAAATGAAGTAATCTTCAATCTCAGGAATGACGCAAACGTTGCGACAAGAGCTATAGGATCAACTTCAATTTTCTTAAATAAACATAAGTTGTACTTAAACAAGAATTTTGTACTTACCCAATATATATAGGAATATCATGTCCGAATTCTTATGAAAAATTTGGTAGTTGATTTTCTATTTTCAAAGGATGTTTGTAGTATTATGTTTGATACTACGGAGTTGGGTGTGGATATGTACAAAATGGTCTTTATTATTTGATTAAAGATGTTTAATGCAAAAGATATTTTTAAAATTAATACCATAAGTAATCAAATCTCTAAACAATTTTGGAACTTATGATTAGGACATATTGCAAAAGACAGACTTAACAAGTTAGATAGGATAAGAATCTTGAGCAATCAAGATTTTTGCATCGCTTCCGACTTATGAGGCGTATCTTAAAGCCAAAATTACTTGATCATTCTTTATGGTACAAAGTGGTAGAGCCAAGGCCGTTTAAGAGATCATACATAGTGATGTATATGGTATGTTTATAGAAACAAACCAAGGTAGATACTTATACTTCATTTTCTACATCGATGATTTATCACGATACAGTTAAGTTTGTCTTATGAAGAACAAACATGAAAATTTTGAAATGTTCAAATGAGTTCAAGAATGAAGTAGAAAACCAAATTGGAAAAAGTATTAAAACTTTACGATGTGATCGAAAAGGGAAGAATAATTGAGTACAGAATTTGGTACGTTCCTAAAAGGAATGTGGTATTATTTTTCAAATTACTCCTTGGGAACACCATTGTTAAATGGTGTGTCTGTCAAGAAGGAGATATTGTAATAACCCGTATAATTTTTGATAATTTCCGACGAGCTTCCGGTGGTGTTTCGATGTTAATTTAAGGTTTGGTAGCTCGTTTCGTGTTGGTTTGAGGTTGGCTTAATTATATTTGGGCCCAAGAAATCGAACCATTCCTTTCGGCCCAATGGAATTGGCTTTGAGCCAATTCCCGTTTGATCCAACACATGTCTCGAACCAGACCTGTGTTGAAAGCTTGTGTTCTCGTTCGAGGACTCAGTTCTCGAACGAGAACCAAGAGTTTTTGGCCCAAGGGAATTGGCTTTGAGCCAATTCCCGTTTGATCCAACACAGGTCTCGAACGAGACCTGTGTTGAAAGGCTTTGTTCTTGTTAGAGAACTCAGTTCTCGAACGAGAACAAAGGCCTTTTTGCTGGTCTTGTTTGAGACCAGCTTTAGGCAGCAGAGTTGGGCAGTTTGGACCCAAATTCATCTACTTTCGAATCTTTTTAAACATAAAATTCTAACCCTAAATCATTCTCCACAATACAAACAATCCATAGCCGTCATCCGCTCACTTTTTCTCTAAAGATTAACGCTTCATAATCCCTTCCGAAGTTGCTGTCCCGTTAAGTTTCTTTGATCCTCAAATTTTAGTTTTTACTTTCGAACGGCATTACGTAATTTTGATCGTTCTCCTTCGTTTCTAGATCGAAACTGATTCCGTTTGATCCCGAAGATTCTAGACTCACGTACCTACGTTCCCCCATCTTGTTTTCATTGAACGGTACGTAATCGACCTCGTTTCAATCGCCGTACGGTTTCCGTTTTAAGTTTGGTGTAATCTGTTTTGTTAGAATTGGTAGGTGCCGAGCAATTCTTTTCTTGTTGGCCATGAATTTTCTTGTTTAAAGGTTATCAATCTTCTTGTATGATTAGTTATTATCGGTTAAGCTCAGTGTTAAGGTTTTTTTCATCGGTCCGGACGTAGTTCGTTGTGTTCGTATTCTCCGAGAGGAAAGTTTGTGTCGATGTAATGTTTTTAGTTTGATTATTGTTAAGTTGATAATTGATTATTGCTTATAGGTTGAATTAAGAAAGCTTCGGTATCCATATTAGTTTAGTTGGTGAATCCTGCAAATTGGTTTGGGCATGGCGGGGTTTTTGGTTGTTTAAACGGAGAAGACGGCTAATTAGCCACTATGGCCATCATATTGTTTTTCTTAAAATAAGTTAATGCTTAAACTTATTATAATTGATTTTGTTTTAATTATAACCCTTGAATCTTGATTTGATTTAAAATTAGTAAAGTGTAAACAATAAGTCTTTTAATAATTAAGTTAATATAATTACTCGGGTAATTATATTTGCTTCCGAATATCAACGTGGCTAAAGTAAAATTTAGCCCTTAAACATATTTTTAATTTATTAAGTTGGTTGTTATAACGTTATATTTCATTTTGAATTATAATAACTATATATAATTTCGAATATCAATTTGGCATGACATTGGCTAAATTACAATTTAGCCCTTGAACGTTTTATAACTTATTTAAGTAAGTTTTTGATTAGTAACTTTATATTTGTTTTAATTATAAACAAAAGTAATTAATTCGATTTCGAATATCTAATTGACTAAAGTACAATTTAGTCCCTAATTGGCTAAAGTACAATTTAGTCCCTAATTGGCTAAAGCACAGTTTAGTCCCTAAACTTTTATAAACTTAAAATGGTTAAGTTTTTGGGTTGTAACTTGGGTTGCTTGGAATTGAAGTTATTGAGTTCCGCTTTTAAAATGGATTACTATTTTATTATATTATTTTATAGATATAAACTCGGGTTTATATTTGATAAACGTTTTGAGTCGGGTTAGACTTGGGTCACCCGACAAGTGAGGTTAGCTTGGTAGTTATTGGTAACTCGGCTAATCCACTATTTGAAAATTTATTATTATTTAAAGATTTTCAAATAATATTTGTAAATTGGATTTTAAAGCGAGAACTCAATAGACTTGTATTAATTGGGCTTTATTACCTAATGGGTATTTTTTGTGTTGTTCTTGATTGTTTATTCCGACGTGTTATTTGTGCTAGTCCTCTGTGGTGTCCAATGCTCTCTAGAGTTAGGGTCTGTTTTTAATAATTATTTTATTTGTCTAGACCCGTCTACTGTTCGTGCTTCAGAAGCGAACCAGGATTAGTTGCTTGCCGGTTATCACGTGGATTAGCAAGCACTGAGTTTGTACTTACTATTTACCGCTTTATTAAGTAAATTGTTATTTTAATATTAAATATATATACTGTACGTATATTTCGAACTGTTTTTATATTATGGCTCTTAGTTGGAACATGCTACCTAATGAGCATCATTAGGACTGCGTGCGAACCGGTAATGATCTGGGTAAGGTATGTATGGAAATGTGGTAACTCGGTGTGAGCATAGCTCTCGGGACCAAATAGAGTAACTCGGTGTAGCACAGCTCTCGGGACTCTGGATATGGTAAAAGTGTGGTCACTGGTAACTCGGTGTAGCTCAGCTCTCGGGACCAGACCTATTGGATTATGTTTTTATTTATAATTGTGGATTAGGGTTCCAACTATTATTCGTAATATCGTTATTAAATGTTTTAAACGGTTTTAAAGGTTTTCCACTTAATAAATATAGATAGTGGTATAAACTCATCTCAGTATATCTGACCCCGTTGTTTTCCCAATTTTTCCAGGGTTATATTCTGAGAGAGTTTGGTGATCTCCGCATTTACTTTTCCTCGTAGGTTCCATTTGTTTTAGTAGAACTATCAAACTATTTTATTCTTAGACCGCAGTAGTTGACTAGACGTCTTTATTATTATTACAGTTGTTTGTCGGATTGGTCCGACTAGTTAAATTGCTCTGGCATATTACATTATTTACACTGGTTTATGTTATGCCTATTTTTAGACTCAGAATTGGATAAGCGTTTTATATTAATTGTTGAATATTATAACTGCTAGAATTAGGCTGAAGTCTCGATTGCCCCCGAGCATTGGGTTTATGCAGGTTTAATTGAATTGTATGTTATAAGGAAGGCTAGCTACGGGTGTTGGTACTATATTACCCATGCCCTAGCGTCGGTCACGTATCATGAAAATGGGTCATGACAAACTTGGTATCAGAGCTTTGGTTTCAAACCAAGGCCATTTGCTTGCTATGTGTTTACTCTGTTAAGTATGGTTGTGTCTTAGGAACAACTGCGGATATAGGTCTCTGTCATGTCTTTATAAACGTCATCTTTTGATTTTAAAACATTATGCCTACACCAATAGGATTGCGTCGAGTCGGTCATTATATGTTGATTTAATGCTTTTGATAGTTGCTGTTATTTCACTTGGGTGAATATTTTAATACTGTTGATTTCTCGGGAAATCCTAATTGTTACTTGCTTTGTTTCATACTTGGGTTTGACTTATGTATTATTTAAATTGTTTTTGTTCAATCCTTAGGATATGGACAACGTTGTTCGTACTCGTGCTCGTGCTGCGGCAGAACAAGAAGCTGAGGCTGATGCTGCAATTTCCATGGAAGTCGATCAGAACGTACCACCAGTTCAGGCAAATGTTGAACGTACCACTATGCATATCACCACTAACAGCAACCTCAGGCTGGTGCTGTAGCTGGTATGGGTGGACTTGCTGGTGTCGATCATATTCCAATAGACAGAGAGGTGGTGATGACCTACATGAAGTTGACTCCGACTTCTTTTAATGGTACTGGGGATGCTCTTGATTTCTTGTAAGAGTTTGAGTACAACAGTCAGAGGATTCAGGATACTGATTGCCAATCAGTTATGCTTGTGGAGATGTCGCTGAAGGGTCCAGCTAAGGATTGGTTTCGCAATAACATCAGGCTAGATATGGCTACATTGACTTGGGATGAGTTTGTGAACAGGTTCAGAGGTTACTATCTACCCTTCTCTGTTACTGAGAATTTCAGAGAAAAGCTACTAAATTTGAAGAAAGGGGATAGATCAGTGACATACTACACTATAGAGTTTGTCCGTTTGGGGCGGTTTGCTACAGATCTACAGGGTGATCGAGGGCGAGTGAACGACCGCTATGTTAGGGGTTTAGGCTCGGAATTTTCTTCCTTTGCTGATAGGGACAGACATGGAGTTCTCTCGAGTAGTGGATAGTGCTCGTCGGATGGAGAACTCATTGATTCAGTTTGGGACGATCTCTGACCCTTTCCAGATTCAGAAGGGAAAGAGTGATCTTCCTAGTGGGGGCAGCAGGCCCCAGCGCAGCATGGTAGTGGAAGCCACTACAGTGGCTCTTCTTAGGCCAATAGGGGAGTCGTCGGACGCACAACAAGGGGAGGCATAGTGCTAGGAGTGCTCCATACAGTTCTAGTAGCAGCGGGAGTAGCCGTGGTTCAGGACGCGGGTACAGTGGTGGATCGAAAATTCTGTTCAGCCAGAATTGCAAACGCAGGCATTATGGTCAGTGCCAGTTAGCTCCTGGAGGTTGTTTTACTTGTGGCCAGCCGGGTCATTGCTCCAGGGAGTGTCCGACATCTGGGCAGCAGATGTCTAACTCCAGTGTGGCGCAGTCATCTTACCATCAGCAGAGACCTGCGTTTACACAGTCTGTAGGGTACTCTCAACCTATAGCATCTTTTGGTGGCCAGCGGGGCCGTGGTGGTAGAGGTTTTGGTGGCCGTGGTAACAGTGGCAGAGGTTCCAACAATTATGCTACTGGGCAGAGTTCTCAGTAGCAGCCGCATGGTCAGGCCAGAGTGTTCGCTCTTACTCCTCAGGATGCACGTGCATCAAACGCCGTGGTGCAAGGTACCATTCCGATCTCTTTTGCTGATGCTCTGGTATTATTTGATGCGGGTGCAACCCATTCGTTTGTGTCTACGTGTTTTGCGGGAAAATTGGGTATTGCACCATCTGTTTTGAGTGAACCTCTAGCTGTGTCTACACCTATGTCTAAAGGTGTAGTAGTGGACGTCGTTTATCCTTCTTGTCCAGTGGTTATTTAGGGTAGAGAATTATGTGCTGATTTGATTGTGCTTGATGTTCTTTCTTTTGATGTCATCTTGGGGATGGATTGGTTGTCACGCCACTTTGCTTCTATTGACTGTCGAGGGAAGTCAGTCGAGTTTAGGATTCCAGGTGATCTACCTTTTTCCTTTCACGGAGAAAAGGCAGAGACACCTAAGAATCTGATTTCCGCCATCAAGGCGAAGCGGATGTTAGGCAAGGGTTGCCGGGGTTTTCTGGCTGTGGTTCGTGATTTGGAGGCTGATAGTGGTGATATGCATAGTGTTTCGATAGTGAATGAGTTCACTGATGTGTTTCCAGAGGAATTGCCTTGATTACCACCTAATCGTGATATTGAGTTTTGCATTGATGTGTTTGCTGGTACAGCTCCGATTTCGATACCGCCGTATCAGATGGCTCCTGCAGAGCTGAAGGAGTTGAAGGACCAGTTATAAGAGTTGTTGGATAGTGGGTTCATTAGACCGAGTACTTCTCCATGGGGTGCTCAAGTTCTTTTTGTAAAGAAGAAAGACAGTTCCTTTCGATTGTGTATCGACTACAGACAGTTGAACAAGGCTATTGTCAAGAATAGATATCCTCTTCCTCGCATCGATGATTTATTTGACCAGTTGCAGGATGCGAAGTGTTTCTCCAAGATTGACTTGAGGTCTGGGAATCATCAACTTCGGATCCGTGATGTAGATGTACCTAAGACTGCTTTTCGGATGCGGTATGGACACTTTGAGTTTCTGGTTATGTCCTTTGGACTGAAAAACGCACCAGCAGCGTTTATGGATATGATGAACAAATGTTCAAGCCGTTTTTGGATCAATTTGTTATCGTCTCCATTGATGACATTTTGATCTATTCTCGGAGTGAGGAGGAGCATGCTTATCATTTGAGGACTATACTACAGACGTTGCGTGAGCATCAGTTGTATACTAAGTTCTCAAAATGTGAGTTCTGGTTGGATCATGTTACCTTTCTAGGACACGTGGTGCCGAAAGATGGGATCACGGTTGATCTGAAGAAGATTGAGGCGGTTATGGATTGGCAGAGGCCGAGGTCAGTTACCGAGATCAGGAATTTTCTGGGTTTAGCTGGCTACTATCGTCGGTTTATGTAAGATTTCTCCAGAATATCTGCACCGTTGACTAAACTGACACAAAAGGGTGTCAAGTTTGAGTGGAATGACAAGTGCGAGGAGAGCTTTGAAAAGCTCAAGGAGATTTTGACTACAGCTCCGGTTTTAGCATTGCCTTCTGGCATTGACGGTTTCACAGTGTATTGTGATGCGTCTCAGATTGGTTTGGGTTGCGTGCTGATGCAACATGGACAGGTGATTGCCTATGCTTCTAGACATTTGAAGAAGCATGAGGTGAATTACCCTGCTCATGATTTAGAGTTGGCAGCGGTGATTTTTGCGCTAAAAATTTGAAGGCACTACTTGTATGGCGCTACTTGTGAGATTTTCACTGATCACAAGAGTCTGAAGTATATCTTTAATCAGAGAGAGTTGAACTTGAGACAGAGGAGGTGGCTAGAATTGCTGAAAGACTACGACTGTACTATTCAGTACCATCCTTGTAAGGCTAATGTGGTAGCCGTTGCGTTGAGTCGCAAGTCTTCGGGCAGTTTAGCTCATATCACTGAGGTTGGGCGTAAACCCTTGTTAGAGAGTGGCACGGTTTAATAGTTTCAGGCTATGGTTTTCAGGTTTCGCAGACTGGTTGTTTGTTGGCACAGTTGTAAGTGCAACCTGTTTTAATTGATCGGATCAAAGCTTTACAAGCTGAGGATCCACAGTTGAAACGGATTATTGAGGAGGTTCAGCAGGACGGTAATTCTGAGTTTACTTTTGTGGATGGTGTTCTGAGACATGGTTCGAGATTGTGTGTTCCGAATTCAGATGGTTTGAGGGACCAGATTCTGGAAGAAGCGCACAAATCTGCTTAGACTGTTTATCCGGGTTCTACTAAGATGTACCATGATCTTAAGGGTGCATACTGGTGGAGCGGGATGAAGAAGGATGTAGCTGAGTATGTTTCTAAGTGTCTGACTTGCCAGCAGGTGAAGCTGGAGCATCAGAGACCTTTTGGTTATCTGCAGCCAGTACCTATTCCAGAGTGGAAGTGGGAGCGGATTGCCATGGATTTTGTGGTTGGTTTACCACGTACTCGACAGGGGTACGATTCCATCTGGGTGATAGTTGACCGTATGACCAAGTCAGCTCATTTCCTTCCGATTAAGGTTTCGTATACTACTTCGAGGTTGGCTCAGTTGTACATCGACAGGATTGTCAGTTTGCATGGTGTACCAGTTTCTATTGTTTCAGACAGAGGTTCGGTATTTACTTCAAGGTTTTGGAAAGCGTTACAGGAATCATTGGGTTCTCGGTTGGATTTCAGTATAACTTTTCATCCTCAGACTGACGGTCAGTCTGAGAGGACTATTCAGACGTTGGAGGATATGCTCAGGATGTGTGTTCTCGATTTTCAGGGTAGCTGGGATACTCATTTACCGTTGATTGAGTTTTCTTATAACAACGGTTACCACACGAGTATCGAGATGGCGCCGTTTGAGGCTTTGTACGGGCACAAGTGTAGATCTCCTATCTGTTGGGAGGAGGTTGGAGAGCGTAAACTCTCGGGAGCAGAGGTTATTCAGATTACCTCAGAGAAGGTACCGTTGATCAAATGGAGGTTAGAGACTGCTTTTAGTAGGCATAAGAGTTATGCCGATCCAAAGAGAAAAGACATTGAGTTTCATGTTGGTGATTTCGTGTTTCTTCGGGTTTCGCATATGAAAGGCGTGGTTCGTTTTGGTGTCAAGGGAAAGTTGGCACCGAGATATATTGGTCCTTACGAGATCTCAGAGAGGGTTGGAGCTGTGGCTTATCGTCTGGTTCTGCCGCCAGACATGTCTTTAGTGCATCCTGTGTTTCATGTTTCTATGTTAAGGAAGTCATTTTTGATCCTTCGCACGTGATTGTACCTCAGAGCGTCGAGATTGACCAAGAGTTATCGTATGAGGAACAGCCAGTGGAGGTTGTTGATACGCAAGTGCGTAAATTACTGAACAAGGAGATTCCGATGGTCAAAGTTCTCTGGCGCAATCATTCTGTAGAGGAGTGCACTTGGGAGACCGAGTTGGATGCGGAATCGCTATCCTTTTCTTTTTCCGTGAGGTACGATATTTTGATTTTATGTGATCTTATAAGTTTTATTTATGTTATTTGTTTTCTGCTATTATTTGCTTATCGTGTTAAATTCGAGGACGAATTTATAATTAGTTGGGGAGAATGTAATAACCCGTATAATTTTTGATAATTTCCGACGAGCTTCCGGTGGTGTTTCGATGTGAATTTAAGGTTTGGTAGCTCCTTTCGTGTTGGTTTGAGGTTGGGTTGATTATATTTGGGCCCAAGAAATCGAACCATTCCTTTCGGCCCAAGGGAATTGGCTTTGCGCCAATTCCCATTTGATCCAACACAGGTCTCGAACGAGACCTGTGTTGAAAGCTTGTGTTCTCGTTCGAGAACTCAGTTCTCGAACGAGAACCAATAGTTTTTGTCCCAAGGGAATTGGCTTTGAGCCAATTCCCGTTTGATCCAACACAAGTCTCGAACGAGACCTGTGTTGAAAGGCTTTGTTATTGTTCCAGAATTCAGTTCTCGAACGAGAACCGAGGCTTTTTTGCTGGTCTCGTTTGAGACCAGCTTTAGGCAGCGGAGAGGGGCAGTTTGGACTCAAATTCATCTACTTTCGGATCTTTTTAAACATAAAATTCTAACCGTAAATCATTCTCCACACTATAAACAATCCATAGCCGTCATCCGCTCACTTTTTCTATGAAGATTAATGCTTCATAATCCCTTCCGAAGTTGCTTTCCCGGTAAGTTTCTTTGATCCTCAAATTTCAGTTTTTACTTTCGAACGGCATTACATAATTTTGATCGTTCTCCTTCGTTTCTAGATCGAAACTGATTCTGTTTGATCCCGGAGATTCTAGACTCGCGTACTTACATTTCCCCATCTTCTTTTCGTTGAACGGTACGTAATCGACCTCGTTTCAATCGCCGTACGGTTTCCGTTTTAAGTTTGATGTAATCTGTTTTGTAAGAATTGGTGGCTGCCGAACAATTCTTTTCTTGGTTGCCATGAATTTTCTTGTTTAAAGGTTATCAATATTCTTGTATGATTAGTTATTATCAGTTAAGCTCAGTGTTAAGGTTTGTTTCCTCGGTCCGGACGTAGTTCGTTGTGTTCGTATTCTCCGAGAGGAAAGTTTGTGTCGATGTAATGTTTTGAGTTTGATTATTGTTAAGTTGATGATTGATTATTGCATATGGGTTAAATTAAGAAAGCTTCGGTATCCATATTAGTTTAGTTGGTGAATCCTGTAAATTGGTTTGGGCATGGCGGGGTTTTTGGTTGTTTAAACGGAGAAGACGGGTAATTAGCCACTATGGCCACCATATTGTTTTTCTTAAAATAAGTTATTGCTCAAGCTTATTATAATTGAGTTTATTTTAATTATAACCCTTGAATCTTTATTTGATTTAAAATTCGTAAAGTGTAAACAATAAGTCTTTTAATAATTTAAGTTAATATAATTACTCGGGTAATTATATTTCCTTCCGAATATCAACGTGGCTAAAGTACAATTTAGCCCTTGAACATATTTTTAACTTATTAAGTTGTTGGTTATAACGTTATATTTCATTTTGAATTACAATAACTATATATAATTTCGAATATCAATTTGGCATGAAATTGGCTAAATTACAATTTAGCCCTTGAACGTTTTATAACTTATTTAAGTAAGTTTTTAATTAGTAACTTTATATTTGTTTTAATTATAAACAAATGTAATTAATTTGATTTCGAAAATCTAATTGACTAAAGTACAGTTTAGTCCCTAATTGGCTAAAGTACAATTTAGTTCCTAATCTGCTAAAGTATAGTTTAGTCCCTAAACTTTTATAAATTTAAAATGGTTAAGTTTTTGGGTTGTACCTTGGGTTACTTGGAATTGAAGTTATTGAGTTCCGCTTTTAAAATGGATTACTATTTTATTGAATTATTTTATAAATATAAACTCGGGTTTATATTTGATAAACGTTTTGAGTCGGGTTACACTTGGGTCACCCGACAAGTAAGGTTATCTTGGTAGTTATTGGTAACTCGGCTAACCCACTATTTGAAAATGTATTATTATTTAAAGATTTTTAAATAATATTTGTAAATTGGATTTTAAAGCGAGAACTCAATAGACTTGTATTTATTGGGCTTTATTACCTAATGGGTATTTTTTTGTGTTGTTCTGGATTGTTTATTCCGACGTGTTATTTGTGCTAGTCCTATGTGGTGTCTACTACTCTCTAGAGTTATGGTCTGTTTTTAATAATTATTTTATTTGTCTAGACCCGTCTACTGTTCGTGCTTGAGAGGCGAACCAGGTTTAGTTGCTT
The DNA here is from genome assembly GCF_937616625.2 of Mercurialis annua. Lineage (NCBI taxonomy): Eukaryota > Viridiplantae > Streptophyta > Magnoliopsida > Malpighiales > Euphorbiaceae > Mercurialis > Mercurialis annua. The sequence goes on along the minus strand of NC_065574.1, from coordinate 33,496,713 downwards.
GCCGGTTATCACGTGGATTAGCGAGCACTGATTTTGTACTTACTATTTACCGCTTTATTAAGTAAATTGTTATTTTAATAATAAATATATATACTGTACGTATATTTCGAACTGTTTTTATATTATGGCTCTTAGTTGGAACATGCTACCTAAAGGGCATCATTAGGACTGCGTGCGCACCGGTAATGATCTGGGTAAGGTATGTATGGAAATGTGGTAACTCGGTGTGAGCATAGCTCTGGGGACCAAATAGAGTAACTCGGTGTAGCACATCTCTCGGGAATCTGGATATGGTAAAAGTGTGGTCACTGGTAACTCGGTGTAGCTCAGCTCTTGGGACCAGACCTATTGGATTATGTTTTTATTTATAATTGTGGATTAGGGTTCCAACTATTATTCGTAATATCGTTATTAAATGTTTTAAACGGTTTTAAAGGTTTTCCACTTAATAAATGTAGATAGTGGTATAAACTTATCTCAGTATATCTGACCCCGTTGTTTTCCCAATTTTTCCAGGGTTATATTCTGAGGGTTTAATTACTTAAAAACCACTCACCTTGAAATTTTTTTTCGTTTATACCCTGACCTAGGAAAAGATTCATTTATACTCTGACGTATTCATTTATGTTTCACCTCTACCCCAAGGCACTAAATTAACCTCTTTTCATTAAAAAAAATTTAAAATAGTTCTTCATTTTTAACCTAAGCTAATTAGAGTTTAATTAGAAATGAATTTTTCTCTAAGTGAAGGACTATTTTAAACTTTTTTTTAAATGAAAAGAGGTTAATTTAGTGCTTCAGGGTAGAGGTGAAACATAAACACATACGTCAGGTTATAAATGAATTTTTTCCTAGGTCAGGGTATAAACGAAAAAAAAGTTCAAGGTGGATGGTTTTTAAGTAATTAAGCCTATTCTGAGAGAGTCTGGTGATCTCCGCATTTACTTTTCCTCGGAGGTTCCATTTATTTTAGTAGAACTATCAAACTATTTTATTCTTATACCGTAGTAGTTGACTAGACGTCTTTATTATTATTACAGTTGTTTGTCGGATTGGTCCGACTAGTTAAATTGCTCTGGCATATTACATTATTTACACTTGTTTATGTTATGCCTATTTTTAGACTCAGAATTGGATAAGCATGTTATATTAATTGTTGAATATTATAACTTTTAGAATTAGGCTGAAGTCTCGATTGCCCCCGAGCATTAGTTTTCTGCAGGTTTAATTGAATTGTATGTTATAAGGAAGGCTAGCTACGGGTGTTGGTACTACATTACCCATGCCCTAGCGCCGGTCACGATGCATGAAAATGGATCGTGACAGATATCGTACAATGTGGGACATGATACGATAAATAATGGGCTATATACTGATTTATCCATCTCGTTATGGAGTCATGCACTTCTTACCGCAAATAAAATTCTAAATTGAATTCCAACTAAATTCGTTCCATAGATACCTTATGAGATAAGGTATGGAATCAAGTCTTAAGGAAGTTAAGATATGTTAGGAAGATATCAGGAAACTGATATCCGATAAATTTGGAATCAAAATCAATCATTGAAAGGTTATGTTGGATATCCTAAAGACAGTTTAAGATGTTATTTCTATATTCTAACCAAACAAACAATCGTTGTTTATCGGTGGTAGTTTTACTTGATAAAGCGTTTATTCAAGAGGGAGACTAAGAAAGGAATATAGAATTAGATGAGGAGTCATCTAGTTACCAACAAAATAATGAATCAATAAAGATTGATCAAACCCACTAAGAGCTAGAGTTAGTAAAAGATGTATCTACATTAATATCTCGAAGATCAAGTAGAGTATCTCATCCACCAGAGAGATATGGTTTTCCTACATTATAAACAAGAGTTGTTTAGTCATGGAGAAAAATATCAAGTGTTGATCCCTCTACTTATTTAGAAGCTATATATGATATAGATTTTTAAAAAAATGGTTTGAAGCAATAAAATCTGAAATGGATTCCATTTATAGTAACCAAATTTTGGGAGCTAGTCGATCCATCCGAAGGTATTATACTGATAAGGATTAAATGGATCTTCATGTGTAAAATTGGTACTAATGGAAAGGTGGAGACATTTTAAAGCTAGGCTAGTTGCAAAAGATTTTTGCTAGAGGCAAGAAGTTGTATTGTGAATACATTTTCTCGCTGGTAGCATGCTCAAGTCCATCCAGATTCTTCTTGCCATAGCTACATATGTAGATTCTATGGTTGGACATGTTGATGTAAGAACCATATTTTTTAATAGTTAAATTAAGGAATATATCTATATGGAACAAGCCAAGTATTTTGAATACGAAGAAGGTTCTGAGGCGTGTAAGATAAAATGATCCCTAGTGGATGGAAACAAAGCTTCGAGATTCGTCGTCTTGATAAAGCCGTAAGGAGTTACAAATTTATTAAAAACGATGATAAACCCAATGTTTACAAGAAGGTTAGTGGGAGCAGACTCACTTTTGTGATCTTATATCTAGATAATATATTACTAATACATAATAATATCGGAATGCTAACTTCTGTAAAACTTTGGTTTATCTAATACGTACTCCATCAAAGTCCTCTGAGAAGTAGCTTATATTCTCAGTGTTGGAATCTATGGAGATAGATCTAAGAGAATAAGTGGTTTCTCCTATAGGCTCTTCTTAGAAAAGATATTGAAGTAGTTCAATATGGAAGTTCTAAGAGGATTGATACTAGTTAGCCATGAAATTCTTCTTTGAATAGGAATGTCTTCTGAGACTTCTCAAGAAAGAAAGAATCTGGCAAAAATACCATAGGCTTCGGCAATTGGTAGTCTGACGTATGTGTTGTCACTTACAAAGCTAGAAATTTGTCTATGCGGTTAGTGGGACTAATCAGTTTCAATCAAATCCATGTTGAGAACATTGGATGGTCATTAAGGATATCTTTAAGTACTTATGAAGAACTAAAGATATTGTCTTAAATAATGGAGAACAAGGTTTTTTAAGTAGACCGTATTATAGATTCTGATTAATAAATCAGATATGAATGATAGAGAGTCTATCTCCAGATTCATATTTATCTATAATGAAGGAGTAGTAAGCTAGAAGTGTTCTAAGCGAGAATCAACTCCATGTTCCATTATATAAGTCGAGTATATTATGGCATGAGATGTTGTAATAGAAGGTGTTTGGATAAAATACTTCTTAATAAAACTAAGTACGGTTTTCTTCCATTAAGTCGACAGTTCCTCTTTTCTGCGACCACAATGGTGCTACTGCCCTAGGGAAGGAAACCGGGTCTCAAAACTTATCTAAACATAAGGAAAGGCATTATCATATTATCTAAAGAAAGTGTTGGAAAGAGAAAAGGTTTTCTCTAAAAGATAACATTAGCCAATAACATGGTTGACCCACTGACAAAGCCCATGGCTTAGAGTCATTAAGGTTTACATCTTGTGAAGATGGGGCTTAGATATAGTTGCCAATGGCACTAGTGCAAGTGGGAAATTGTTAGTAGTATGTGCCCTAGGGCCATTTGATCATGTATATTTGTAGAACTAATACCAATGGCAAAGATATATATGTTCTAATTTAACTAAGTGTCTCATCAGCTAAGTGTTCATTTATTACGTATTGTCCTTATCACATTGTGATAGAATCTATTCTTAAGGTGTTAAGAATATGAGTTACAGATTCTATTATACAAGTGATCTAAATAACAGTTCACGATCGATGGGGTCCTACGAATAAGGGCATCGTATTATCCCGGAAAGATTGTCACCTCTGTTTATTCTCCTGATTAGTAAGGAGTTAATAATTATAGGAAGCAGTGAGTCTCATACTACTTGATGGGGATCAGGATAAACATGTGGACACTCAAGATGTTGAGTGGGTCGATCAAGTGACGCTAGATGACTTATACATGGTATTTCATCAAAGTCAATTTAATGTCATCTAGTTCATAATTGTACATATGTCCTTTGACTTGCGGTGACATTATCTTGTATATAGGCGATTAGAGTTTGATACTCCTTATCCCTAGATCTTTCATGAGCTAGGGTCGGGGGATGTGTTGGCTCTAGTTAGTTGTATATGGAGATAGGGGTTTAACCAAGAGAGGATTTATCACTCCGGATGAACGGAGAAAAGATTTTATGCTATCTCAAATTGTTCTTGATGGATGATAAAACCTGCGCAGGTGTATATGACTTACTTAGAAAGTTGTTTCTAGTGGAAGTCATATTTATCAAGAATAAGAACTGAGATGAGGTCATATGATCAAGACAAACAGTGTTTGACTTAACCGTGACACTAGTCGAGATCGGAATCTTAGATGAAGAGAATATTGAGTGTACGGTAATTATGAACATTGGTTCATAAAGAATGCATCGAAACATTCATATCTATTTGGGGGTTGTAATATGTTGCTAGACGTCACTCACAATCTACGAGAATTAATAATTAATGGGATTTAATTATTTAATATAAGAAAGGCGTTTCTTATGACTCTCGTTACCATATAGATGTGAACCTAGTTAGTCCCAAACGATAGGGTGTGCAACCAATTGAGTTTACGAGAGATCGATTTCATATAGATACTAGCATATCTCGAAAATTAAGCCAAAGTTTGAAACATTACAAAACCAATCAAGACGTTTACAAACCTTACGAAACAAAACCAAATGTTTCACCTTTTTAGCGATTTAAGCCAAACATTCACCTTTTTGGCCATTTAAGCCAAACAAACAATATGAAACAAAACCAACCGTTTCACCTTTCTATCAATTTAAGCCAAATGTTTACAAACGTTACGAAACAAATCCAAACGTTTGGTATTTTTATCGATTTAAGCCAAACGTTTGAAACAAAACGAAATGTTTCAACTTTTTAGCGATTTAAGCCAAACGTTTACAAACGTTACGAAACAAAATCAAATGTTTCACCTTTTTAGCGATTTAAGCCAAACGTTTACAAACGTAACAAAAGAAATCCAAACGTTTCACCTTTTTGCGATTGAAGCCAAACGTTTACAAACTTTACGGAAAAAAAAACCAAACGTTTTGCCTTTTTAGCGATTTAAGCCAAACGTTTACAAACGTTACGAAACAAATCCAAACGTTTCACCTTTTTAGCGATTTAAGCCAAACGTTTAAAATGTTACGAAACCAATCCAAATGTTTAAAACCTTACGAAACAAATCCAAACTTTTCACATTTTTAGCGATTTAAGCAAAACGTTGAAAACGTTACAAACGAATCCTAATGTTTATGTAATACCCCAAAATATTTAATTATTTAATTGGACCACGTGTCCAGTTTAGACTCGTCAAAGTGGCGAAATCAGAAAGATTTCTGATGAAAGTACAGTAAATAAATTTCAGGTAGGTCGGTTTTGGGAAATTAATCATGAGGAAATTAAGGTTATATTTCAATTCGAAAGTTAGAATTGGAATTAAAAGGAAAAATGTCAAGAAAAGTGCAAAATAAAGTACAGGGACCAAAGTGGTAATTTAGCCACTTTGTGTCGAAAATGGAAATTTGTAGGTTTTGACGGGAAAATGTTAATATCGAGCTTCATATTATTTATTGGATATAAATAATACGTATAAGTGATAATAAAAGAATTTATTGATTTAGTTATGGATTAAATCGAATAAAAGAAAAGTTTAAAAGATAAATGATAATAAACTAAAAGAACAAGGATCAAAATGGCACTTTAGCCAAGAAATATAAAGAAAGAAGATATGAATTAGTGAGGCAAAGAGAGTTCGAGAGAAATTGAGAGAAATCGCCGATTACCATCGTTTCGCCGCCGTTTCGCCGTTCGACGTCCGAATCAAGTGATTTTTGCGGCAATCTCTTCAGAATTGAACGCTCTATCAACTCCAAGCAACCAATCGAGTTAAGGGGTCGGTATTTGGTGCGAAAACAGTAGGTTTTATGGCTGTTTTTAGTGAGATTGGAGATTAAGCATGAATTTGACGTTTATGATGTTATTATAGCGTTTTAATAAAAACCGAGATGCGGGTTTTGTATAGTTGAATGTATAGCACGTCGGGATGGCTGAAAAGCCCCGGAAAACGACTTTCCGGAGGCTGTCAAGGGTGTGCGTTCGCACACTCCTTGAATTTTAGGGTGTGCGTTCGCACACTCATTGTGTGCGTTCGCACACTACCCAAAACTTGTCAGATTCAAAAACTCAACGGTCAGTTTATACATTTGCCTCTTAGGAACGCCTCTGTCAAATTTCAGCTTGATCCAACGGTTCAATTGGAAGAGATCGTCGTTTTACTAAACAGTGTCAGTGTGCAGGCAGCACATGCGCATTGTCCTGAAAACTCCTTGAAACTTCATCGGAATGAAACTAAACCCTAAAACTTAAAAGTATTATACGTATAGGAATACGAGATTAACGTCTAATCATTAAACGTTAATTATTTATCAGACGTGTCAGCGAGCAGAGAGGTCAGTAGACGTGGGACAGCGAGTGCATATCATTTCGTCGACCACATTATTGATTGGATTGCGGTCACTGCGAGTTGCATTTTACTTTCGTATATTATATATTAAAGTTATTTTATATAGATATATATACTGTTTACACGCATCGCATTATATATAATTGATTGAAATGTTTTATGCTTTATTAATTTCTATATACGAGAACTAGTATGTGATCCGAAGAAACTAGCTACCTATTGGGTGTCAATAGGCTGTGTGATCACCAGTATTGAGTCAGTCTAGTGTGTTTGCATTTGAGAAATGATCGGATATGTATGATACGATATGAATTCGATACGAGAGTGAACTCGGCTTCGGTGTAGTTTGGAAGTTCCCGTATCTAGTGGGCTGGGCCCACCAGTGAGTTGGACTCACAACTTGAAATGTACGATGTGTCGCATGCTAGGATATTAGTTTTGTATGGATCGAATACATGTTTATATGTTTTATATTATTGTTTTGTTGAAATGCGATGCTATGTTTTTATATTAATACCGTTAGTAAATATCAACTCACTCAGTATTTTCCCAAATACTAACCCCTCACCTTTGATGTCTTTTAGGTACTTAGTATGTGGACCTAGCTAGAGGCCAATTTTGAAGTCCAGAAGTCAGTTGTATATGTTTAGTATCTGACTTCTGTGAATGCTGCAGTAGTGGTCCCGTGTTGACATAGTCGTAGCCTAGACAACAGTACATTTTGAGTCTACATATTACGTGCTGTCTTGTTTATATTTTTGTAGGCTACGTGTATTATATGTGGTTCACGACCTCAGATGCCGGTGAGATGTTTTGAGACATTAACTGATGTATAGAGTACCGCGAGGCCAGTTCGTATAGGGTACGGTAACTAGAGCCCGTGAGGTTTAAATAGTTAATGTAAATATTTGATTAGATGTTATAAATGTGTACTTGCTTCCGTTGTTTATTGTTTATGTTATTTGTTTATTAATTGCGAAAAATTAATAGTGATTTAAGGCTTGCTACGGGTTCCGGAGCTACCACTCCCGTTCCCTAGCGCCGGTTGCGACTCAATAATTTGGGTCGTGACAGTTTAAAACGTTACGAAACGTTTCACCTTTTTATCTATTTAAGACAAATGTTTACAAACATTACGAAACAAATCCAAACGTTTCAAATTTTTAGCGATTTAAGCCAAACGTTTAGAAACATTACGAAACAAATCCAAACGTTTCAAACATTACGAAACAAATCCAAACGTTTCACCTTTTTAGCGATTTTAGCAAAACGTTTACAAATGTTACCAAACAAATCCAAACGTTTCACCTTTTTAGCGATTTTATCCAAGCGTTTACTAACGCTACGAAAAAAATCCAACACATTTTTAGCTATTTAAGCCAAACGTTTACATACCTAATGAAACAAATCCAAACGTTTCACGTTTTTAGCGATTTAAGCCAAACATTTTCAAACGTTGCGAAACAAAGCTAAACAGTTCACCTTTTTAGCGATTTAAACCAAATGATTACAAACGATACAAAACAAATCAAAACGTTTAACCTTTTTAGTGATTGAAGCCATACATTTACAAACGTTAGAAAAAAAACTAAATGTTTCACCTTTATAGCGATTTAAGCCAACCGTTTACAAAAATTACGAAACAAATCCAAACATTTCACCTTTTTATCGATTTAAGTCAAATGTTTAAAACATTACGAAACCAATCCAAACGTTTATAACGTTACGAAACAAATCCAAACGTTTCACCTTTTTAGTGATGTAAGCCAAAAGTTTAAAATGATACGAAACTAATCCAGACGTTTAAAACGTTACGGAACGTTTCACCTTTTTAGCAATTTAAGCCAAAAATTTACTAACGTTGCGAAACAAATCCAAACGTTTCACCTTTTAACGATTTAAGCCAAAGTTTGAAACATTACAAAATCAATCAAAACGTTTACAAACCTTACAAAACAAAGCCAAATGTTTCACCTTTTTAGAGATTTAAGCCAAACGTTCACCTTTTTAGTCATTTAAGCCAAACTCTAACAAACGTTATGAAACAAAACAAACCGTTTCACTTTTTCTATCAATTTAAGTCAAATGTTTACAAACGTTAAGAAACAAATCCAAACGTTTCCCACTTTTAGCGATTTAAGCTAAACGTTTACGAACGTTTACAAAACTTAAGAAACAAAACCGAACGTTTCACCTTTTTAGCGATTTAAGCCAAGCGTTTACAAACATTATGAAAGTAATCCAAACGTTTCACCTTTTTAGCGATTTAAGCCAAATGTTTACCAACGTTACGAAACAAATCCAAACATTTCACATTTTTAGCGATTTAAGCCAAACATTTACAAACGTTACGAAACAAATCCAAACGTTTCCCATTTTTAGTGATTTAAGCCAAACGTTTACAAATGTTACGAAATAAATCCAAACGTTTCACCTTCATAGCGATTTAAGCCAAAAGTTTAAAACGTTACAAAACCAATCGAAACGTTTAAAACGTAACGAAACAAATCCAAATGTTTCACCTTTTTCGCGATATAAGCCAAACGTTTACAAACGTTATGAAAAAAAAAGAACACGTTTCACTTTTTTAGCGATTTAAGCCAAACGTTTACAAACTTTACGAAACAAATCCAAACGTTTCGCATTTTTAGCAATTTAAGCCAAACGTTTACAAATGTTACGAAACAAATTCAAACGTTTCCCCTTTTTAGCAATATAAGCCAATCGTTTAAAATGTTACGAAATAAATCCAAACGTTTCCCCTTTTTCTCGATTTATGCCAAACGTTTAAAAACGTTACAAAACAAAGCCAAACGTTTTACCTTTTTAGCAATTGAAGCTAAATTTGGGCAAACGTTACGAAACAAATCCAAATGTTTCACCCTTTTAGCGATTTAAGCCAAATATTTACAAACGTTACGAAACAAATCCAAATGTTTCACCTTTTTAGCGGTTTAAGCCGTTACGAAACAAATCCACATGTTTCATATATTTAGCGATTTAAGCTAAATGTTTAGAAACGTTACGAAACAAATCCAAACGTTTCACCTTTTTAGTGATTTAAACCAAAAGTTTAAAACGTTAGAAAACAAATTAAGACATTTAAAACGTTAAGAAACAAATCCAAACGTTTCACCTTTTTACCGATTTAAGTCAAACGTTTACAAACATTACGAAACCAAAAACGTTACGAAACAAATCTAAACGTTTAAAACGTTACGAAACAAATCCAAATGTTTCACCTTTTTAACGATTTAAGCCAGACATTTACAAACGTTACAAAAAAACACGTTTCACTTTTTTAGTGATTTAAGCTAAACGTTTACAAGCGTTACGAAACAAATCCAAACGTTTCACATTTTTAGCAATTTAAGCCAAACGTTTACAAACGTTACGAAACAAATCCAAACGTTTCACCTTTTTAGCAATATAAGCCAATCATTTAAAACGTTACGAAACAAATCCAAACGTTTCCTCTTTTTCCTGATTTATGCCAAACGTTTACAAACGTTACAAAACAAATCGAAAGGTTTCCCCTTTTTAGCGATTTAAGCCAAACGTTTACAAACGTTACGAAAAAATCCAAACGTTTCTTTTTAGTGATTGAAGCGAAACGTTTACAAACGTTACGAAACAAGTCCAATTGTTTCACCTTTTTAGCTTTTTAAGCCAAACATTTACAAATATTACGAAACAAATCCAAATGTTTCACCTTTTTAGCGGTTTAAGCCAAAAGTTTAAAACGTTACAAAACTAATCCAAATGTGTAAAACGTTACAAAACAAATCCAAACATTTCACCTTTTTAGCGATTTAAGCCGTTACAAAACAAATACAAATGTTTCATATTTTTAGCTATTTAAGCCAAATGTTTAGAAACGATACGAAACAAATCCAAACGTTTCACCTTTTTAGTGATTTAAGCCAAAAGTTTAATACGTTAGAAAACCAATCCAAACGTTTATAACATTAAGAAAAAAATCCAAACGTTTCACGTTTTTAGCAATTTAAGCCAAATGTTTACAAACATTACGAAACCAAAAACGTTATGAAACAAATCTATTCGTTTAAAACGTTACGAAACAAATCCAAACGTTTCACCTTTTTAGCAATTTAAGCCAAACGTTTACCAGCGTTACGAAACAAAACCAAACGTTTCACCTTTTTAGTAATTTAAGCCAAAGGTTTACAAACGTTACAAAACCTATCCAAACGTTTAAAATGTTATGAAACAAATCCAAACGTTTTGCCTTTTTAGCAATTTAAGCCAAACGTTTACAAATTTTACGAAATCAAAAACATTACGAAACAAATCCAAACGTTTCTCCTTTTTAGCGATTTAAGCCAAACGTTCATAACATTACGAAACAAATTCAAATGTTTAACCTTTTTACCGATTTAAGCCAAACTTTTACAAATATCACAAAACAAATCGAAACATTTCGCCTTTTAGAGATTGAAGCCAAATGTTTAATAGGTTAAGAAACCAATCTAAACATTTTAAACGTTATGAAACAAATCCAAACGTTTGAATACGAAAAAAATAAAAACGTTTCATATTTTTAGCTATTGAAGCCAAACATTTACAAAGGTTACGAAACAAAACCAAATATTTCTCTTTTTTAGGGATTTAAGCCAAACGTTTACAAAACTTACGAAACAAATCCAAACATTTCAATTTTTTAGTGATATAAGCCAAACGTTTACAAACATTACGAAATAAATCCAAATGTTTCATCTTTTTAGCAATTTAAGCCAAACATTTACAAACGTTAGGAAACCAATCCAAACGATTAAAACGTTATGAAACAAATCCAAATGTTTCCCCTTTTTAGCGATTTAAGCCAAACGTTTACAAAGGTTACGAAACAAATCCAAAAGTTTCACATTTTTAGGCCTTGAAGACAAACGTTTACAAACGCTACGGAACAAATCCAAACGTTTGGTATTTTTAGCGATTTAAGCCAAAAGTTCGAAACAAAACTAAATGTTTGACCTTTTTAGCGATATATGCCAAACGTTTACAAAGGTTACGTAACAAATTCAAACGTTTCACCTTATTAGCGATTTAAGCCAAACGTTTACAAACGTTACAAAACGAATCCAAACGTTTCACCTTTTTAGCGATTGAAGCCAAACATTTACAAACTTTACGGAAAAAAAAACAAACATTTCACCTTTTAAGCGATTTAAGCCAAATGTTTACAAACGTTACGAAACAAATCCAAACGTTTCACCTTTTTAGCGATTTAAGCCAAACTTTCAAAACGTTACGAAACCAATCCAAACGTTTAAAATGTTACGAAATAAATCCAAACGTTTCACCTTTTTAGCGATTTAAGCCAAACGTTTAAAACGTTACAAACGAATCCTAACGTTTAAAACGTTACGAAATGTTTCACCTTTTTAACTATTTAAGCCAAACGTTTACGACGTTACGAAACAAATTCAAACGTTTGACCTTTTTAGCGATTTAAGTCAAACATTTACAAATGTTACAAAAAAAACCAAACGTTTCACCTTTTTAGCGATTTAAGCAAACCATTTACAACGTTACGAAACAAAGCCAAATGTTAAAAATGTTACGAAACAAATCCAAACGCTTCACCTTTTTAGAGATATAAGCCAAAATTTTACAAATGTTACCAAACAAATCCAAACGTTTCACCTTATTAGAGATTGAATCCAAATGTTTACAAACGTTACGAAACAAATCCAAACGTTTCCCCTTTTTAGCGATTTTAGCCAAACGTTTACAAACGTTATGAAACAAATCCAAATGTTTCAAATTTTTAGATATTTAAGCCAGATATTTACAAACTTTACAAAACAAATCCAAAACTTTCACTTTGTTAGCTATTTAACCCAAATATTAACAAACGTTACGAAACAAATCCAAACGTTTCACCTTTTTAGCGACTTAAGCCAAATGTTTATAAACGTTACAAAACAAATCCAAATGTTTAACCTTCTTAGTGATTAAAGCCAAACATTGACATACGTTAGGAGAAAAAACCAAATATTTCACCTTTTTAGCGATAGAAGCCAAACGTTTACAAATGTTACGAAACAAACCAAACGTTCAACCTTTTTAGCAATATAAGTCAAACGTGTACAAACGTAACGAATTAAATCCAAATGTTTCACATTTTTAGCAATTTAAGCCAAATGTTTAAAACATTACGAAAATAATCCAAATGTTTAAAACGTTATGGAATGTTTCACGTTTTAGCTATTTAAGCCAAACATTTACAAAATTACGAAACAAATCCACACGTTTCACCTTTTTAGAAAATTAAGCCAAGCGCTTGCAAAAGTTACAAAATAAATCAAAATGTTTCGCCTTTTTAACGGTTTAAACCAAACATTTACTAACGTTACGAAACAAATCCAAATGTTTCATCTTTTTAGCTATTTAAGCCAAACTTTTAAAACGTTACGAAACCAATCCAAACGTTTAAAACGTTACGAAACAAATCCAAACGTTTCCCCTTTTTAGCGATTTAAGCTAAACAATGTACAAACGAATCCTAACGTTTAAAACGTTACGAAATGTTTCACCTTTTTAGCTATTTAAGCCAAACGTTTACAGCGTTACGAAACAAATCCAAACGTTTGACCTTTTTAGCGATTTGAGTCAAACATTTAGAAATGCTACAAAACAAATCCAAACGTTTCACCTTTTTAGCGATTTAAGCCAACTATTTACAATGTTACGAAACAAAACCAAACGTTTAAAACGTTACGAAACAAATCCAAATGTTTCACCTTTTTAGAGATTTAAGCCAAAAATTTTAAAATGTTACCAAACAAATCCAAACGTTTACCTTATTAGAGATTGAATCCAAATGTTTACAAACGTTACGAAACAAATCGAAACGTTTCCCCTTTTTAGCGATTTTAGCCAATCGTTTACAAACGTTACGAAACAAATCCAAACGTTTCAAATTTTTAGCGATTTAAGCCAAATGTTTAGAAACATTACGAAACAAATCCAAACGTGTCACTTTTTTATCTATTTAAGCCAAACATTTACAAACGTTACGAAACAAATCCAAACGTTTCACCTTTTTAGCGACTTAAGCCAAATGTTTACAAACGTTACAGAACAAATCGAAATGTTTAATTTTCTTAGTGATTAAAGCCAAACATTGACATACGTTAGGAAAAAAACCCAAATGTTTAGCCTTTTTAGCAATAGAAGCCAAACGTTTACAAACGTTACGAAACAAACCAAACGTTTCACCTTTTTAGCCATTTAAATCAAACGTGTACAAATATAACAAATTAAATCCAAACGTTTCACCTTTTTAGCGATATAAGCCAAACATTCAATCCGTTACGAAAATAATCAAAACGTTTAAAATGTTACGAAAGGTTTCACCTTTTTAGCTATTTAAGCCAAACGTTTACAAACATTACGAAACAAATCCAAACGTTTCCCCTTTTTAGAAATATAAGCCAAACGTTTACGAACGTTACAAAACTAATCAAAATGTTTCACCTTTTTAGCGATTTAAAACAAATATTTACAAACGTTACGAAACAAATCAAAACGTTTCTCCTGTTTAGCGATTCAAGCCAAACATTTAAAAACGTTACCAAACAAATCCAAACGTTTCACCCTTTTAGCGATTGAAGCCAAACGTTTACAAAGGTTACGAAACAAATCGAAACGTTTCACCTTTTTATCGATTTAAGCCAAATGTTTACAAACATTACGAAACAAATCCAAATATTTCACATTTTTAGCGATTTAAGCCAAACGTTTACAAACGTTATGAAACAAATCCAAACGTTTCACCTATATAGCAAATTAAGCCAAATGTTTACAAACGTTAAGAAACAAATCCAAAAGTTCACCTTTTTAGCAAACTAAGCCAAATGTTTACAAACGTTATGAAACAAATTCAAAAGTTTCACCTTTCTAGCGATTGAAGCAAAACGTTTATAAACGTTACGAAACATAACCAAAAGTTTCACCTTTTTAGCAATATAAATTAAACGTTTACAAACCTTACGAAACAAAATCCAAATGGTTTACCTCTTTAGCGATTTAAGCCAAACGTTTGCAAACGTTACGAAACAAACCAAACGTTCAACCGTTTTAGCAATATAATTCAAACGTGTATAAACATAACGAATTAAATCCAAATATTTCACCTTTTTAGCGATTTAAGCCAAACGTTTAAAACGTTACGAAAATAATCCAAATGTTTAAAACGTTATGGAACGTTTCACGTTTTTAGCTATTTAAGCCAAACGTTTACAAACATTACGAAACAAATCCACACGTTTCACCTTTTTAGAAAATTAAGCCAAGCGTTTACAAACGTTACAAAACAAATCAAAACGTTTCGCCTTTTTAACGGTTTAAACCAAACATTTACAAACGTTACGAAACAAATCCAAATGTTTCACCTTTTTAGCTATATAAGCCAAACTTTTAAAACGTTACGAAACCAATCCAAACATTTAAAACGTTACGAAACAAATCCAAACGTTTCCCCTTTTTAGCGATTTAAGCCAAACGTTTAAAATGTACAAACGAATCCTAACGTTTAAAACGTTACGAAATGTTTCACCCTTTTAGCTATTTAAGCCAAACGTTTACAGCATTACGAAACAAATCCAAACGTTTTGACCTTTTTAGCGATTTGAGTCAAACATTTAGAAACGCTACAAAACAAATCCAAACGTTTCACCTTTTTAGCGATTTAAGCCAACCATTTACAATATTACGAAACAAAACCAAACGTTTAAAATGCTACGAAACAAATCCAAACGTTACACCTTTTTAGAGATTTAAGCAAAAAAATTTCAAATGTTACCAAACAAATCCAAACGTTTCACCTTATTATAGATTGAATCCAAATGTTTACAAACGTTACGAAACAAATCGAAATGTTTCCCCTTTTTAGCGATTTTAGCCAATCGTTTACAAACGTTACGAAACAAATCCAAACGTTTCAATTTTTTAGCGATTTAAGCCAAATGTGTAGAAACATTACAAAACAAATCCAAACGTGTCACTTTTTTAGCTATTTAAGCCAAACATTTACAAACGTTACGAAACAAATCCAAACGTTTCACCTTTTTAGCGACTTAAGCCAAATGTTTACAAACGTTATAGAACAAATCCAAATGTTTAATTTTCTAAGTGATTAAAGCCAAACATTGACATACGTTAGGAAAAAAACCCAAATGTTTAGCCTTTTTAGCGATAGAAGCCAAACGTTTACAAACGTTACGAAACAAACCAAACGTTTCACCTTTTTAGCCATTTAAGTCAAACGTGTACAAACATAACAAATTAAATCCAAACATTTCACCTTTTTAGCGATATAAGCCAAACATTTAATCCGTTACGAAAATAATCCAAACGTTTAAAACGTTATAGAAGGTTTAACTTTTTTAGCTATTTAAGCCAAACGTTTACAAACATTACGAAACAAATCCAAACGTTTCCCCTTTTTAGAAATATAAGCCACACGTTTACGAACGTTACAAAACTAATCAAAATGTTTCACCTTTTTAGCGATTTAAAACAAACATTTACAAACGTTACGAAAATAAACCAAACGTTTAAAATGTTACGAAACAAATCCAAACGTTTCTCCTGTTTAGCGATTTAAGCCAAACATTTAAAAACGTTACCAAACAAATCCAAACGTTTCACCTTTTTCGCGATTGAAGCCAAAAGTTTACAAAGGTTACGAAACAAATCGAAACGTTTCACCTTTTTATCGATCTAAGCCAAACGTTTACAAACATTACGAAACAAATCCAAATGTTTCACATTTTTATCGATTTAAGCCAAACGTTTACAAACGTTATGAAACAAATCCAAACGTTTCACCTTTATAGCAAATTAAGCCAAATGTTTACAAACGTTGAGAAACAAATCCAAAAGTTCACCTTTTTAGCAAACTAAGCCACATGTTTACAAACGTTATGAAACAAATTTAAAAGTTTCACCTTTCTAGCGATTGAAGCAAAACGTTTATAAACGTTACGAAACATAACAAAACGTTTCACCTTTTTAGCAATTTAAATTAAACGTTTACAAACCTTACGAAACAAAATCCAAATGTTTTACCTTTTTAGCGATTTAAGCCAAACGTTTACAAACGTTACGAACCAAATCCAAACGTTTCACATTTTTAGCAATTTAAGTTAAACGTTTAAAACTTTACAAACCCAATCTAAAACCGTTACAAAACAAATCCAAACGTTTCACCTTTTAACGATTGAAGCAAAACATTTAAAGCGTGACAAAACAAACCCAAATGTTTCACCTTTTTAGCGATTGAAGCCACGTTTCACTTTTTTGGCGATTTAAGCCAAATGTTTACAAACATTACAAAACAAAATAAAACATTTCATCTTTTTAGCGATGTAAGACAAACGTTTACAAACGCTACGAAACAAATCCAAATGTTTCACATTTTTAGCGATTTAAGCCAAATGTTTACAAACGTTACGAAACAAATCAAAACGTTTCGCATTGTTAGCGATTTAAGCCAAACGTTTACAAACTTTACGAAACATATCAAAACGTTTCCCCTTTTTAGCAATTTAGGCCAAACATTTACAAATTTACGAAACAAAACCAAATGTTTCACCTTTTAAGCAATTTAAGCCAAATATTTACAAACATTATGAAACAAATCCAAACGCTTCACATTTTTAGCGATATAAGCCAAATGTTTACAAACGTTACGAAACAAATCTAAACGTTTCACCTTTTTAGCGATTTAAGCCAAACGTTTACAAACGTTAAGAAACAAATCCAAACATTTCACATTTTTAGTGATTTAAGCCAAACGTTAACAAACGTTACGAAACAAATTCAAATGTTTCACCTTTTTATCGATTTAAGAAAAACGTTTAAAACGTTACGAAACAAATTCAAACGTTTCACATTTTTAGCGATTTAAGCCAAACCTTTACAAACATTTCGAAACAAATCCAAATGTTTCACCTTTTTAGCGATTTAAGCCAAACGTTACAAAACAAAACAAAACATTTCGCCTTTTTAGCAATTTAAGCCAAATGTTAACAAACGTTACGATATAAAATAAAACATTTCACCTTTTTAGCTATTTAAGACAAACGTTTGCAAACGTTACGAAACAAATCCAAACTCTTCACATTTTTAGTGATTTAAGCCAAACCTTTGCAAAAGTTACGAACCAAATTAAAATGTTTCACATTTATAGCGATTTAAGGAAAACGTTTACAGACGTTACGAAACAAATCAAAATGTTTCCCCTTTTTAGCTATTTAAGCAAAACGTTTATAAACTTATGAAACAAAACCAAATGTTATGAAACAAATCCAAACGCTTCACATTTTTAGCGATTTAAGCCAAACGTTTACAAATGTTACGAAACAATCTAAAAGTTTCACCTTTTTAGCGATTTAAGCCAAACGTTTACAAATGTTACGAAGCGAATCCAAACGTTTCACCTTATCAGCGATTTAAGACAAATGTTTACAAACATTATGAAACAAATCCAAACGCTTAACCTTTTTAGTGAATGAAGCCAAACGTTTACAAACGATACAAAACAAAACCAAATGTTTCACCTTATTAGTGATTTAAGCCAAACGTTATAAACGTTACGAAACCAATGCAAACGTTTAAAACGTTACAAAACAAATCCAAACGCTTCACCTTTTTAGCGATTTAGCCCAAATGTTTAAAACGTTACGAAACTAATCGAAACGTTTAAAATGTTACGAAACGTTTCACCTCTTTAGCTATTTAAGCCAAACATTTACAAACGTTACGACACAAATTGAAATGTTTCCCCTTTTCAGCTATTTAAGCTAAACGTTTACAAACGTTACAAAACAAATTCATACGTTTCACCTTTTTAGCGATTTAATCCAAACATTTATAAAAGTTACGAAACAAAATCAAATGTTTAAAACGTTACAAAAAAAATCCAACCGTTTTCCCTTTTTAGTGATTTAAGCCAAACGTTTACAAACGTTACCAAACAAATCGAAACGATTCAATTTTTTTAGCGATTGAAGCCAAACGTTTACAAACGTTACGAAACAAATCTGTAATACCCCGTATGTTTTGGTGGTTTGGTTGTCCGTTTAAAGCTTGGTTTGTGATGGACTTTGGTTGTGGTTTCGCTTCGTCATTTTCTCGTTGTGATTCCGACTTGTTTTTGGATTGATATATGTTCGGATTAGCATATGTGGTACCTTGGTTTTGTCATGTTAAGCGACTTATGTGTACCCCTTGAGCCTCTAAGTATTTGATGTTGAATTGATTTCTTTCCGGGTTGTTATCGAAACAATGTTTACATGTTTTCCAAATCTGCCATGCTGTAGTAAAACGACCGTATCTCCCAATTGAACCGTCGGATCGAGCTGCATTTTGGATATGTTGTACCTAAGAGGATTATCTTTCATTCGACCGTTCGGATCGTCGGTTCGACCCTTTTTCGGGTCAACCGGACCTTTGAACCGGACCTGCTGGGTAGATCAAGCCGTAGGTCCGGTCCACTTTGTTATTTTGGGTTTCAGTGAGTAAACCGGTTCTACTGGGCAGAACCGGCCATAGAACCGGTCAGTTTTGTTTTGGAGGCCTTAAATAGACTTTTACTCGACCTAAACAGCCCCTATTCAATTTTTAAAACCCTAAACTCATTCTAAACTATTCCTAGGCGATTTTCCTCTGATTAGTGGTGTCCCAAAATATTTGGTAAGTGTTTCTAACTTGGTTTTCATGATTAAATCCATTAGTTTATGATTCGTTCAATCCCGTGCTCAATTCCTTTTCACTTTCTCAATCTCTAGGCTGATTTGGATCTATTTATTTTCTGGATTCTTCCTTTTTGGTTGTTCTTATCTATCTCAAGAGGTTAGTGGTTCTAATCCTTTATTTTGTGTATTGAGGTTGTTAGATTGTATGTTAGTCTACTTTATAGGATGTTATGGTTTGATGTATTTTCTGTTTTGGCGTAATTGAAATCTGAGATTTCATACTTTGGGTGTTGTGGTGGATAATTATAATTGTTCTTACTTAATTTGGCATGGAATCTTTGATTAGACTAAAGGCTCTGTGAATCGGCATTATTGCTTGGGATTACATTCTGTTTTGAACAAACAAAAATCTGAAAATATTTTCTATGCGTTGGTTTTGGCTTTTAAGTTTGTTAATACATTGGATGGATGATGGTCCTTGATTAGATTTAAGAATGGTATTAATGGAGGCTTTTCTAAAAGAGATATCGTTGTTTTTAAAGGTTAATTAAGTGGCTGGAAATTATTGTAAAAAAGTTGTTTAAAGAATTTAAATGAGTACTTTGGTGCTTAACTAGTTGGTGGATTAAATTGATGATTTCGTGGTGGTTTTGCATAAGTGTTAAGGCTTACTAGGGGTGATTGTTTTAGTGGATTAAGGGCTGGAAATTAATTAACACTATATTGTATTGGATATATAAAGAATGTTAGTTACTTTAGGATACTTGGTAACCACTTGGGTATTCGGTATATAAGCTATGTAAGATGTTGTTTTGTTGTGAAATGATTTGGCTACGGTATTTTAGTTTCAAGTTGAACTTGAAAGCTGTTTAAATCAAATTGATTTTAATTAAGTGATGCATTTAAGAGTATGTATTTTGGGTGTTACTTGCCAAGTGTTGGCAACCTTTTTAGCTTAATTGTTTATTATGTTTTTGGCATCATTAAGTTAGGGAATGAGTTCTTATTTTAAACTTGGTTTTATTTAAGGATTAGATTTACTTTGTTCTTTTCACTTTGGTTTATGGTTGGATCGGGTTAGACTTATGTCGCCTGATATGTTGTGTTGAGCTACACTGCAGTTAAAGCAAACACACTACTTTGAGAAATCTTTTGATTTTAAATCAAGTATTTAAGTTATGAAAGGGACTTTGGTTTTGTTTTAAGAATAAGAACTCACCTAAGCTTCACTTGCCTAATTTTGTTATTTGGGTTGTATGGATTCTTTGTTGTACTTGGGTTGTGTTGAAATGCTAGTCCTATGTGGTGTCTAGTAATCTTAGAGTTAGGGGTTGATTGAATTTTAACTTATACATTGTTTTAGACTCGTCGACTGCTCGTGCTTCGGAGTCTACGCAGGGTTAGCTGTTTGCCAAGGTTCACATGGATAAGCAAGCAGTGAGTTTGTAGTGCTATTTACCGCTTTATTAAGTACCGCATCGTATTTTAATATTATAAATGCTTTTGAACTGTTTTTACGGATTATGGATCTGGATTGAAACGAGCTACTCGATAGGCTGATATCGAGACTGTGTGCACCGGTAAGTGCTCTGGGAATCGGCAGATTAAAGTCTTGCTTACGCTGGTATATATATGACGAGCATTTGTTCCCGTCCACTCTGGGTTTATCAGTATGCTATGTCATACTTACGCTGGGATCATTTCAATACTGTTTTCCATGATCATATTATATTAGTATAAAAGGTTTTGATTTAAGGGTTTTAAACATAATAAATGTAAATAGTATTGCAAACTCATCTCAGTATATCTGACCCCGTTGTTTTCCCAAATTGTTCAAGTTTATGATTTGAAAGCTGGTCCACTCCGATTATTTTGATTCCTCGGAGGTTTTATGTTATACTAGTTACTGTTTTCGAACTCTTAGACCGCAGTAGAACTAGTTTATATATTACTTTGGTTATTTGACATTGGGATTTTCGGTTGTCTGATTGATTATTATTGGCATGATTACTCTGGATTATTTTATTGTTATATTTAAGGCATGTTGTTAAGTATTTCAGATATTTAAGTTATTTATATTAGAACAAATCCAAACGTTTCACCTTTTTAGAGATTTAAGCCAAAATTTTACAAATGTTACCAAACAAATCCAAACGTTTCACTTTATTAGAGATTGAATCCAAATATTTACAAACGTTACGAAACAAATCCAAACGTTTCCTCTTTTTAGCGATTTTAGCTAAACGTTTACAAACGTTACGAAACAAATCCAAACGTTTCAAATTTTTAGCAATTTAAGCCAAATGTTTACAAACGTTATGAAACAAATCCAAACGTTTCACTTTTTTAGCTATTTAAGCCAAACATTTACAAACGTTAAGAAACAAATCCAAACGTTTCACCTTTTTAGCGACTTAAGCCAAATGTTAACAAACATTACAAAACAAATCCATATGTTTAACCTTCTTAGTGATTAAAGCCAAACATTTACATACGTTAGGGAAAAAAACCAAATGTTTCACCTTTTTAGCGATAGAAGCCAAACGATAACAAACGTTACGAAACAAACCAAACGTTTCACCTTTTAAGCATTTTAAGTCAAACGTGTACAAACTTAACGAATTAAATCCAAACGTTTCACCTTTTTAGCGATTTAAGCCAAACGTTTAAAACGTTACAAAACAAATCCAAACGTTTCACCTTTTTAGAAATTTAAGCCAAACGTTTACAAACGTTACAAAACAAATCAAAACGTTTCGCCTTTTTAGAGATTTAAACCAAACATTTACAAACGTTAAGAAAAAAACCAAACGTTTAAAACGTTAAGAAAAAAATCCAAGCGTTTCTCCTATTTAGCGATTTAAGCCAAACGTATAAAAACGTTACCAAACAGATCCAAACGTTTCACCTTTTTAGCGATTGAAACCAAACATTTATAAGGGTTACGAAACAAATCGAAACGTTTCACCGTTTTAGCGATTTAAGCCAAACGTTTACAAACATTACGAAACAAATCCAAATGTTTCACATTTTTTGCGATTTAAAGCAAACATTTACAAACGTTATGAAACAAATCCAAACATTTCACCTTTATAGCAAATTAAGCCAAACGTTTACAAACGTTATGAAAAAAATCCAAAAGTTCACCTTTTTAGCAAACTAAGCCAAACGTTTACAAACGTTATGAAACAAATCCAAAAGTTTCACCTTTCTAGCGATTGAAGCAAAACGTTTATTAACGTTACAAAACAAAACCAAACGTTTCACCTTTTTAGCAATTTAAATCAAACGTTTACAAAACTTACGAAATAAATCCAAATGTTTCACCTTTTTTGCTATTTAAGCCAAATGTTTACAAACGTTACGAACAAATCCAAAAGTTTCACATTTTTAGCTATTTAAGTTAAACGTTTAAAACTTTACAAACCCAATCAAAAACCGTTATAAAACAAATCCAAACGTTTCACCTTTTAGCTATTTAAGCAAAACGTTTAAAACATTACGAAACAAATCCAAATGTTTCAACTTTTAAGCGATTTAAGCCAACGTTTACAAACGTTACAAAATAAAATAAAACATTTCACCTTTTTAGCGATTTAAGACAAACGTTTGCAAACGCTACGAAACAAATCCAAATGTTTCACATTTTCAGCGATTTAAGCCAAATGTTTACAAACGTTACGAAACAAAGCAAAATGTTTCACATTTTTAGGGATTTAAGCCAAACATTTACAAACGTCACGAAACATATCCAAACGTTTCCCCTTTTTAGCAATTTAAGCAAAACGTTTACAAACTTACGAAACAAAACCAAATGTTTCACCTATTTAGCGATTTAGGCCAAACATTTACAAATATTATGAAACAAATCCAAACGCTTTACATTTTTAGCGATATAAGCCAAATGTTTACAAACGTTACGAAACAAATCTAAATGTTTCACCTTTTTAGCGATTTAAGCCAAACGTTTACAAACATTACGAAACAAATCCAAACATTTCACATTTTTAGTGATTTAAGCCAAACGTTTACAAACGTTACGAAACAAATCCAAACGTTTCACCTTTTTAGCGATTTAAGCAAAACGTTTAAAACGTTTCGAAACAAATCCAAACGTTTCACATTTTTAGCGATTTAAGCCAAATGTTTATAAACCTTAGGAAACAAATCCAAATGTTTCACCTTTTTGTCGATTTAAGCTAAACATTTACAAACGTTACGAAACAAAACAAAACATTTCGCGTTTTTAGCAATTTAAGCCAAACGTTAACAAACATTACGAAAGAAAATAAAACATTTCACCTTTTTAGCGATTTAAGACAAACGTTTACAAATGTTACGAAACAAATTCAAACGTTTCATATTTTTAGCGATTTAAGCCAACCCTTTACAAAAGTTACGAACCAAATTAAAACGTTTCGCATTTTTAGCGATTTAAGACAAACGTTTAGAAACGTTACGAAACAAATCAAAAAGTTTCCCCTTTAGCAATTTAAGAAAAATGTTTACAAACTTACGAAACAAAACCAAATGTTTCACCTTTTTAGCTATTGAAGCGAACAATTTACGAATGTTATGAAACAAATTCAAACGCTTCACATTTTTAGCGAATTAAGCCAAACATTTACAAACATTACAAAACAAATCTAAACGTTTCACCTTTTTAGCGATTTAAGCCAAACGTTTACAAATGTTACGAAGCAAATCCAAACGTTTCACCTTTTCAGCGATTTAAGCCAAATGTTTACAAACGTTATGAAACAAATCCAAACGGTTAACCTTTTTAGTGACTGAAGCCAAACGTTTACAAGCGATACGACAAAACCAAATGTTTCACCTTATTTGTGATTTAAGCCAAACATTTAAGACGTTATGAAACCAATCCAAACATTTAAAACGTTACAAAACAAATCCAAACGTTTCGCCTTTTCAACGATTTAACCCAAATGTTTAAAACGTTACGAAACTAATCCAAACGTTTAAAACGTCACGAAATATTTGACCTTTTTTGCTATTTAAGCCAAACATTTA
The DNA here is from genome assembly GCF_937616625.2 of Mercurialis annua. Taxonomy (NCBI): domain Eukaryota; kingdom Viridiplantae; phylum Streptophyta; class Magnoliopsida; order Malpighiales; family Euphorbiaceae; genus Mercurialis; species Mercurialis annua. Next base: position 33,472,488 of record NC_065574.1, on the reverse strand, counting down.
CAAACGTTACGACACAAATCCAAATGTTTCACCTTTTTAGCCATTTAAACTAAACGTTTACAAACGTTACAAAACAAATTCATACTTTTTACCTTTTTAGCGATTTAAGCCAAACATATACATATGTTACGAAAGAAAATCAAATGTTTAAAACGTTACGAAAAAATCCAATCGTTTTCCTTTTTTATCGATTTAAGCCAAACGTTTACAAACGTTACCAAACAAATCGAAACATTTCACCTTTTTAGCGATTGAAGCCAAATGTTTACAAACGCTCTGAAACAAATCCAAACGTTTGGTATTTTTAGTGATTTAAGCCAAACGTTCGAAACAAAACCAAATGTTTAACCTTTTTAGCGATTTAAGCCAAACGTTTACAAACGTTACGAAACAAATCCAAAGTATCACTTTTTTTAGCAATTTAAGACAAACATTATGAATCAAATCCAAACGTTTCCCCTTTTGAGCGACATAAGCCAAACGTTTACAAATGTTACAAAACAAATCCAAACGTTTCGCCTTTTTAGTGATTTAAGCCAAACGTTTAGAAAGGTTACGAAACAAATAAAAAAGTTTCACATTTTTAGCTCTTGAAGCCAAACGTTTACAAACGTTACGAAACAAATCCAAACGTTTGGTATTTCTAGCGATTTAAGCCAAAAGTTCGAAACAAAACCAAATGTTTCACCTTTTTAGCGATATAAGCCAAACGTTTACAAAGGTTACGTAACAAATTCAAACGTTTCACCTTTTTAGCGATTTAAGCCAAACGTTAACAAACGTTACAAAATGAATCCAAACGTTTCACCTTTTTAGCGATTGAAGCCAAACATTTACAAACTTTACAGAAAAAAACCAAACATTTCACCTTTTTAGCGATTTATGCCAAATGTTTACAAACGTTACAAAACAAATCCAAACGTTTCACCTTTTTAGCAATTTATGCCAAACTTTTAAAACGTTACGAAACCAATCCAAACGTTTAAAACGTTACGAAATAAATCCAAACGTTTCACCTTTTTATCGATTTAAGCCAAACGTTTAAAACGTTACAAACGAATCCTAACGTTTAAAACGTTACGAAATATTTCACCTTTTTAGCTATTTAAGCCAAACGTTTACAACATTACGAAACTAATCCAAACGTTTGACCTGTTTAGCAATTTAGGTCAAACATTTACAAACGTTACAAAACAAATCCAAATGTTTCACCTTTTTAGCGATTTAAGGCAACCATTTACAACGTTATGAAACAAAACGAAATGTTTAAAAGGTTACGAAACAAATCCAAATGTTTCCCCTTTTTAGATATTTAAGCCAAAATTTTACAAATGTTACCAAACAAATCCAAACGTTTCACCTTATTAGAGAATGAATTCAAATGTTTACAAACGTTACGAAACAAATCACAACGTTTCCCCTTTTTTAGCGATTTTAGCCAAATGTTTACAAACGTTACGAAACAAATCCAAATGTTTCAAATTATTAGCGATTTAAGCAAAATGTTTACAAATGTTATGAAACAAATCCAAAGTTTTACTTTTTTAGCTATTTAAGCGAAACATTTACATACGTTAGAAAAAAAACCAAATGTTTCACCTTTTTAGCAATTTAAGCCAATTTAAGCCATTTGGTTTTGTTTACAAACGTTGCGAAACAAATCAAAATGTTTCCCCTCTTTAGCAATTTAAGCAAAACGTTTACAAACTTACTAAACAAAACCAAATGTTTAACCTTTTTAGCGATTTATGCGAACAATTTACAAATGTTATGAAACAAATCCAAACGCTTCACATTTTTAGCGATTTAAGCCAAACGTTAACAAACGTTACGAACAAATCTAAACGTTTCACCTTTTTAGCGATTTAAGCCAAACGTTTACAAATGTTACGAAGCAAATCCAAACGTTTCACCTTTTCAGCGATTTAAGCCAAATATTTACAAACGTTATAAAACATATTCAAACGTTTAACCTTTTTAGTGATTGAAGCCAAGCGTTTACAAACGATACGACAAAACCAAATGTTTCACCTTATTAGTGATTTAAGCCAAACGTTTAAAACGTTATGAAACCAATCCAAACGTTTAAAACGTTACAAAACAAATCCAAACGTTTCACCTTTTTAGCGATTTAACCCAAATGTTTAAAACGTTACGAAACTAATCCAAACGTTTAAACCGTTACGAAACATTTGACCTTTTTAGCTATTTAAGCCAAATATTTACAAACATTACGACACAAATCCAAATGTTTCACCTTTTTAGCTTATTAAGCTAAACGTTTACAAACGTTACAAAATAACTTCATACGTTTCACCTTTTTAGCGATTTATGCCAAACATTTACAGAAGTTACGAAACAAAATCAAATGTTTAAAACGTTACGAAAAAATCCAATCGTTTTCTCTTTTTAGAGATTTAAACCAAACTTTACCAAACAAATCGAAACGTTTCACCTTTTTAGCGATCGAAGCCAAACGTTTACAAACTTTACGAAACAAATCCAAACGTTTGGTATTTTTGGCGATTTAAGCCAAACGTTCGAAACAAAACCAAATGTTTAACCTTTTTAGCGATTTAAACCAAACGTTTACAAATGTTACGAAACCAATTCAAACATTTCACCTTTTTAGCGATTTAAGCCAAACGTTTACAAACGTTACAAAACAAATCCAAAAGTTTAACCTTTTTAGCGATTGAAGACAAACGTATACAAACTTTACGAAAAAAAACAAACTTTTCACCTTTTTAGCGATTTAAGCCAAACGTTTACAAACGTTACGAAAAAAATCCAAACGTTTCACCTTTTTGGCGATTTAAGCCAAACGTTTAAAACGTTGCGAAACTAATACGAACGTTTAAAACGATGCGAAACAAATCCAATCGTTTCACATTATTAGCGATTTAAGCCAAAATTTAAAACGTTACAAACGAATCCTAACGTTTAAAACGTTCCGAAACGTTTCACCTTTTTAGCTATTTAAGCCAAATGATTACAAACATTACGAAACAAATCCAAACGTTTACAAATGTTACCAAACAAATCCAAACTTTTCACCTTATTAGCGATTAAATTGAAACGTTTACAAAAGTTACAAAACAAATCTAAATCTTTCCCCTTTTTAGTGATTTTTGCCAAACGTTTACAAACGTTACGAAACAAATCCAAACGTTTCACATTTTTAGCGATTTAAGCCAAACGTTTACAAACGTTACGGAATAATTCCAAATGTTTCACCTTTTTTGTGATTTAAGTCAATTGTCTACAAAGGTTATGAAACAAAACCAAATGTTTCACCTTTTTAGCATTTTAAGCCAAACATTTACAAACGTTACAAAACAAATCCAAATGTTTACAAAGGTTACGAAACAAATCCAAACATTACACCTTTTTAGCAATTTAAGTAAAACGTTTACAAACGTTACGGAACAAAAAAAACGTTTCATATTGTTAGCGTTCTAAGCCTAACGTTTACAAACTTTACGAAACAAATACAAACGTTTCCCCTTTTTAGCGATTTAAGCCAAACGTTGACAAACGTTGCGAAACTAATCCAGACGTTTCACCTTTTTTGTGATTTAAGCCAATTGTTTAAAAAGGTTAGGAAACAAAACCAAACGTTTCACTATTTAGCCTTTTAAGCCAAACGTTTACAAATGTTACAAAACAAATTCAAATGTTTACAAACGTTACGAAACAAATCTAAACGTTACACCTTTTTAGCGATTTAAGCCTAACATTTACAAAAGTTACGGAACAAAAAATATGTTTCACATTTTTAGCATTCTAAGCCGAACGTTTACAAACGTTACAAAACAAAACCAAGTGTTTCACCTTTTTGGCGATTTAAGCCTAACGTTTGTAAATGTTACAAAACAAAGTCAAACGTTTAAAACGTTACAAAAAAAATCCAAACGTTTGGATTTGTTTCATAACGTATTAAACGTAAACTAATTATAATAAACTAGTTACTAAAATCAATTAAACTAAAATAAACTAAATGAATCTAAACTAGATATTTTTTAACAAAACAAAACGTATAAAACGTCACTAAACAAATCTAGACATTTCACATTTTTAGCGATTTAACCCAAACATTTACAAATGTTACGAAACAAAACCAAATGTTTCACCTTTTTAGCAATTTAAGCCAAACGTTACGAAACAAATCCAAACGTTTCACCGTTTTAGAGATTTAAGCCAAACGTTTACAAACGTTACGAAACAAATCCAAACGTTTCACCGTTTTAGAGATTTAAGCCAAACGTTTACAAACGTTATGAAACAAATCCAAACGTTTCACCTTTTTAGCAATTTAAACCAAACGTTAACAAACGTTACGAAACCAATCCAAACGTTTCACCTTTTTAGCGATTTAAGCGAAACGTTTACAAACGTTACCAAACATATCCAAGTGTTTCACCTTTTAGTAATTTAAGCCAAACGTTTACAAACGTTACAGAACAAAACCAAACGTTTATAAACGTTACGAAACAAATCCAAACGTATAAAATGACATAAACATATCCAAACGTTTCATCTTTTTAACGATTTAATTTAAAAGTTTATAAACGATACGAAACAAATCCAAACGTATAAAATGACATAAACATATCCAAACGTTTCATCTTTTTAGGGATTTAAGCCAAACGTTTAAAAACGTTGTGGAACATTTGACCTTTTTAGCTATGTAAGCCATACATTTAAGCCAAACGTTTACAAACGTTACAAAATAAATTCACACGTTTCACCTTTTTAGCGATTTAAGCCAGACATTTACAAACGTTACGAAACAGAACAAAATGTTTAAAATGTTACGAAACAAATCCAAACGTTTTCCCTTTTTAGCAATTTAAGCAAAACGATTACAAACGTTACCAAACAAATCCAAACGTTTCACCTTTTTAGCGATTGAAGCCAATTGTTTACAAACGTTACGAAAAAAATCCAAACGTTTCACCTTTTTAGCGATTTAAGCCAAATGTTTACAAACGTTAACAAACGTTACGAAACAAATCCTAAGGTTTCACACTTTTATCGATTTAAGCCAAAAATTTACAAACGTTATGGAATAAATCCAAAAGTTTCCAATTTTTAGCAAATTAAGCCAAACATTTATAAACGTTACGAATAAAATCCAAACGTTTAACCTTTTTACCGAACATTTGCAAACATTACGAAACAAAACCAAACGGTTAATACATTAAGAAACAAATCCAAACGTTTCACCTTTTTAGCAATTTAAGACAAATGTTTACAAATGTTACCAAACATATCCAAACATTTCACCTTATTAGCGATTGAATCCAAACGTTTACAAACATTACGAAACAAATCCAAGCGTTTTCCCTTTTTAGCGATATTAGCCAAACGTTACAAAACAAATCCAAACGTTTCACATTTTTAGCGATTTAAGCCAAACATTTACAAACGTTACGGAACAAATCCAAACGTTTCCCCTTTTTTGTGATTTAAGCCAATTGTTTACAAAGGTTGTGAAACAAAACCAAACGTTTCACCTTTTTAGCGTTTTAAGCCAAACGTTTACAAACGTTACAAAACAAATCCGAACGTTTACAAAGGATACGAAACAAATCCAAACGTTACACCTATTTTGCAATTTAAGCCAAACGTTTACAAACGTTACGGAACACAAAAAAACGTTTCACATTTTTAGCGTTCTAAGCCGAACGTTTACAAACGTTACGAAACAAATCCAAACGTTTCCCGTTTTGAGCGATTTAAGCCAAACGTTTACAAACGTTACGAAATAAATCCAAACGTTTCACCTTTTTTGTGATTTAAGCCAATTGTTTACAAAGGTTATTAAACAAAACAAAACGTTTCACCTTTTTAGCGTTTTATGCCAAACGTTTACAAACGTTACAAAACAAATACAAATGTTTACAAAGGTTACGAAACAAATCCAAACGTTACACCTTTTTAGCGATTTAAGCCAAACGTAAAAACGTTACAAACGAATCCTAACGTTTAAAATGTTACGAAATGTTTCACCTTTTTAGCTATTTAAGTTAAACATTTACAACGTTACGAAACAAATCCAAACGTTTGAACTTTTTAGCGATTTAAATCAAACATTTAAAAACGTTACAAAACAAATCCAAACGTTTCACCTTTTTAGCGATTTAAGACAACCATTTACAACATTACGAAACAAAACCAAATGTTTAAAACGTTACGAAACAAATCCAAACGTTTCACCTTTTTAGAGATTTAAGCCAAAATTTTACAAATGTTACCAAACAAATCCAAACGTTTCACTTTATTGGAGATTGAATCCAAATGTTTACAAACGTTGCGAAACAAATCCAAACGTTTCCTCTTTTTACCGATTTTAGCCAAACGTTTACAAACGTTACAAAACAAATCCAAATGTTTCAAATTTTTAGTGATTTAAGACAAATGTTTACAAACGTTATGAAACAAATCCAAACGTTTCACTTTTTTAGCTATTTAAGCCAAACATTTACAAATGTTACAAACCAAATCCACACGTTTCACCTTTTTAGCGACTTAAGCCAAATGTTAACAAACATTACAAAACAAATCCATATGTTTAACCTTCTTAGTGATCAAAGCCAAACATTTACATATGTTAGGAAAACAACCCAAATGTTTCATCTTTTTAGGGATAGAAGCCAAACGTTTACAAACGTTTCACCTTTTTAGCAATTTAAGTCAAACGTGTACAAACTTAACGAATTAAATCCAAAGTTTCACCTTTTTAGCGATTTAAGCCAAACGTTTAAAACGTTACAAAAAAAATCCAAACGTTTCACCTTTTTAGAAATTTAAGCCAAACGTTTACAAACGTTACAAAACAAATCAAAACGTTTCGCTTTTTTAGCGATTTAAACCAAATATTTACAAACGTTAAGAAAAAAAACCAAACGTTTAAAACGTTACGAAAAAAATCCAAAGGTTTCTCCTGTTTAGCGATTTAAGCCAAATGTATAAAAACGTTACCAAACAGATCCAAACGTTTCACCTTTTAGCGATTGAAGCCAAACGTTTACAAACGTTACGAAACAAATCGAAACATTTCCCCTTTTTAGCGATTTAAGCAAAACGTTTACAAACTTACTAAACAAAACCAAATGTTTCACCTTTTTAGCGATTTAAGCGAACAATTTACAAATGTTATGAAAGAAATCCAAACGCTTCACATTTTTAGCGATTTAAGCCAAACGTTTACAAACATTACGAAACAAATCTAAATATTTCACCTTTTTAGCGATTTAAGCCAAATGTTTACAAACGTTATGATACAAATCAAAACGTTTAACCTTTTTAGTGATTGAAGCCAAACGTTTACAAACGGTACGACAAAACCAAATGTTTCACCTTATTAGTGATTTAAGCCAAACGTTTAAAACGTTACGAAACCAATCCAAACGTTTAAAATGTTACAAAAAATCCAAACGTTTCACCTTTTTAGCGATTTAACCGAAATGTTTAAAACGATACGAAACTAATCCAAATGTTTAAAATGTTACGAAACGTTTGACCTTTTTAGCTATTTAAGCCAAATATTTACAAACGTTATGACACAAATCCAAATGTTTCACCTTTTTAGCTATTTAAGCTAAACGTTTAGAAACGTTACAAAACAATTCATACGTTTCACCTTTTTAGCGATTTAAGCCAAACATTTACAGAAGTTACGAAACAAAATCAAAGGTTTAAAACGTTACGAAAAAATCCAATCGTTTTCTCTTTTTAGCGATTTAAGCCAAACGATACCAAACAAATCGAAACGTTTCACCTTTTTAGCGATCGAAGCCAAATGTTTACAAACTTTACGAAAAAATGCAAATGTTTGGTATTTTTACCGATTTAAGCCAAACATTCGAAACAAAACCAAATGTTTAACCTTTTTAGCGATTTAAGCCAAACGTTTACAAACGTTACGAAACCAATTCAAACATTTCACCTTTTTAGCGATTTAAGCCAAACGTTTACAAACGTTACAAAATAAATCCAAAGGTTTAACCTTTTTAGCGATTGAAGACAAACGTATACAAACTTTACAAAAAAACCAAACTTTTCACCTTTTTAGCGATTTAAGCCAAACGTTTATAAACGTTACGAAACAAATCCAAACGTTTCACCATTTTAACGATTTAAGCCAAACGTTTAAAACGTTGCGAAACCAATCCGAACGTTTAAAACGATGCGAAACAAATCCAATCATTTCACATTATTAGCGATTTAAGCCAAAAGTTTAAAACGTTACAAACGAATCCTAACGTTACAAACGAATCCTATCGCTTAAAACGTTCCGAAACGTTTCACCGTTTTAGCTATTTAAGCCAAATGATTACAAAAATTACAAAACAAATCTAAACGTTTCACTTTTTTAGCGATTTAAGCGAAACGTTTACAAATATTACCAAAAAAATCCAAACTTTTCACCTTATTAGCGATTGAATTGAAACGTTTACAAACATTACGAAACAAATCTAAATGTTTCCCCTTTTTAGCGATTTTTGCCAAACGTTTAAAAACGTTACGAAACAAATCCAAACGTTTCAAATTTTTAGCGATTTAAGCCAAATGTTTACAAACGTTATGAAACAAATTCAAACGTTTCACTTTTTTAGCTATTTAAGCCAAACATTTGCATACGTTATGACACAAATCAAAACGTTTCACCTTTTTAGCGACTTAAGCCAAATGTTTACAAACATTACAAAACAAATTCAAATGTTTAACCTTCTTAGTGATTTAAGCCAAATATTTACATACGTTAGGAAAAGAAACCAAATGTTTCACCTTTGTAGCGATTTAAGCCAAACGTTTACCAACGTTACGAAACAAATCAAAATGTTTCCCTTTTTTAGCAATTTAAGCAAAACGTTTCCAAACTTACTAAACAAAACCAAATGTTTCACCTTTTTAGCGATATAAGCGAACAATATACAACTGTTATGAAACAAATCCAAACGCTTCACATTTTTAGCGATTTAAGCCAAACGTTACGAAACAAATCTAAACGTTTCACCTTTTTAGCGATTTAAGCCAAACGTTTACAAATGTTACGAAGCAAATCCAAACGTTTCACCTTTACAGCGATTTAAGCCAAATGTTTACAAACGTTATGAAACAAATCCAAACGTTTAACCTTTTTAGTGATTGAAGCAAATTGTTTACAAACGATACGACAAAACCAAATATTTCACCTTATTAGTGATTTAAGCCAAACGTTTAAAACGTTACGAAACCAATCCAAACGTTTAAAATGTTACAAAAAAATCCAAACGTTTCACCTTTTTAGCGATTTAACCGAAATGTTTAAAACGATACGAAACTAATCCAAATGTTTAAAACGTTACGAAACGTTTGACCTTTTTAGCTATTTAAGCCAAATATTTACAAACGTTATGACACAAATCCAAATGTTTCACCTTTTTAGCTATTTAAGCTAAACGTTTAGAAACGTTACAAAACAATTCATACGTTTCACCTTTTTAGCGATTTAAGCAAACATTTACAGAAGTTACGAAACAAAATCAAATGTTTAAAACGTTACGAAAAAATCCAATCGTTTTCTCTTTTTAGCGATTTAAGCCAAACGATACCAAACAAATCGAAACGTTTCACCTTTTTAGCGATCGAAGCCAAACGTTTACAAACTTTACGAAAAAATGCAAATGTTTGGTATTTTTACCGATAAGCCAAACATTCGAAACAAAACCAAATGTTTAACTTTTCTAGCGATTTAAGCCAAACGTTTACAAACGTTACGAAACCAATTCAAACATTTCACCTTTTTAGCGATTTAAGCCAAACGTTTACAAATGTTACAAAATAAATCCAAAGGTTTAACATTTTTAGCGATTGAAGACAAACGTATACAAACTTTACAAAAAAACCAAACTTTTCACCTTTTTAGCGATTTAAGCCAAACGTTTATAAACGTTACGAAACAAATCCAAACGTTTCACCATTTTAACGATTTAAGCCAAACGTTTAAAACGTTGCGAAACCAATCCGAACGTTTAAAACGATGCGAAACAAATCCAATCGTTTCACATTATTAGCGATTTAAGCCAAAAGTTTAAAACGTTACAAACGAATCCTAACGTTACAAACGAATCCTATCGCTTAAAACGTTCTGAAACGTTTCACCGTTTTAGCTATTTAAGCCAAATGATTACAAACATTACAAAACAAATCCAAACGTTTCACTTTTTTAGCGATTTAAGCGAAACGTTTACAAATATTACCAAAAAAATCCAAACTTTTCACCTTATTATCGATTGAATAGAAACGTTTACAAACATTACGAAACAAATCTAAATGTTTCCCCTTTTTAGCGATTTTTGCCAAACGTTTAAAAACGTTACGAAACAAATCCAAACGTTTCAAATTTTTAGCGATTTAAGCCAAACGTTATGAAACAAATTCAAACGTTTCACTTTTTTAGCTATTTAAGCCAAACATTTGCATACGTTATGACACAAATCAAAACGTTTCACCTTTTTAGCGACTTAAGCCAAATGTTTACAAACATTACAAAACAAATCCAAATGTTTAACCTTCTTAGTGATTTAAGCCAAATATTTACATACGTTAGGAAAAGAAACCAAATGTTTCACCTTTTTAGCGATTTAAGCCAAACATTTACCAACGTTACGAAACAAATCAAAATGTTTCCCCTTTTTAGCAATTTAAGCAAAACGTTTCCAAACTTACTAAACAAAACCAAATGTTTCACCTTTTTAGCGATATAAGCGAACAATATACAACTGTTATGAAACAAATCCAAACGCTTCACATTTTTAGCGATTTAAGCCAAACGTTACGAAACAAATCTAAACGTTTCACCTTTTTAGCGATTTAAGCCAAACGTTTACAAATGTTACGAAGCAAATCCAAACGTTTCACCTTTACAGCGATTTAAGCCAAATGTTTACAAACGTTATGAAACAAATCCAAACGTTTAACCTTTTTAGTGATTGAAGCAAATTGTTTACAAACGATACGACAAAACCAAATATTTCACCTTATTAGTGATTTAAGCCAAACGTTTAAAACGTTACGAAACCAATCCAAACGTTTAAAATGTTACAAAAAAATCCAAACGTTTCACCTTTTTAGCGATTTAACCGAAATGTTTAAAACGATACGAAACTAATCCAAATGTTTAAAACGTTACGAAACGTTTGACCTTTTTAGCTATTTAAGCCAAATATTTACAAACGTTATGACACAAATCCAAATGTTTCACCTTTTTAGCTATTTAAGCTAAACGTTTAGAAACGTTACAAAACAATTCATACGTTTCACCTTTTTAGCGATTTAAGCAAACATTTACAGAAGTTACGAAACAAAATCAAATGTTTAAAACGTTACGAAAAAATCCAATCGTTTTCTCTTTTTAGCGATTTAAGCCAAACGTTACCAAACAAATCGAAACGTTTCACCTTTTTAGCGATCGAAGCCAAACGTTTACAAACTTTACGAAAAAATGCAAATGTTTGGTATTTTTACCGATTTAAGCCAAACATTCGAAACAAAACCAAATGTTTAACTTTTTTAGCGATTTAAGCCAAACGTTTACAAACGTTACGAAACCAATTCAAACATTTCACCTTTTTAGCGATTTAAGCCAAACGTTTACAAATGTTACAAAATAAATCCAAAGGTTTAACATTTTTAGCGATTGAAGACAAACGTATACAAACTTTACAAAAAAACCAAACTTTTCACCTTTTTAGCGATTTAAGCCAAACGTTTATAAACGTTACGAAACAAATCCAAACGTTTCACCATTTTAACGATTTAAGCCAAACGTTTAAAACGTTGCGAAACCAATCCGAACGTTTAAAACGATGCGAAACAAATCCAATCGTTTCACATTATTAGCGATTTAAGCCAATAGTTTAAAACGTTACAAACGAATCCTAACGTTACAAACGAATCCTATCGCTTAAAACGTTCCGAAACGTTTCACCGTTTTAGCTATTTAAGCCAAATGATTACAAACATTACAAAACAAATCCAAACGTTTCACTTTTTTAGCGATTTAAGCGAAACGTTTACAAATATTACCAAAAAAATCCAAACTTTTCACCTTATTAGCGATTGAATTGAAACGTTTACAAACATTACGAAACAAATCTAAATGTTTCCCCTTTTTAGCGATTTTTGCCAAACGTTTAAAAACGTTACGAAACAAATCCAAACGTTTCAAATTTTTAGCGATTTAAGCCAAACGTTATGAAACAAATTCAAACGTTTCACTTTTTTAGCTATTTAAGCCAAACATTTGCATACGTTATGACACAAATCAAAACGTTTCACCTTTTTAGCGACTTAAGCCAAATGTTTACAAACATTACAAAACAAATCCAAATGCTTAACCTTCTTAGTGATTTAAGCCAAATATTTACATACGTTAGGAAAAGAAACCAAATGTTTCACCTTTTTAGCGATTTAAGCCAAACGTTTACCAACGTTACGAAACAAATCAAAATGTTTCCCCTTTTTAGCAATTTAAGCAAAACGTTTCCAAACTTACTAAACAAAACCAAATGTTTCACCTTTTTAGCGATATAAGCGAACAATATACAACTGTTATGAAACAAATCCAAACGCTTCACATTTTTAGCGATTTAAGCCAAACGTTACGAAACAAATCTAAACGTTTCACCTTTTTAGCGATTTAAGCCAAACATTTACAAATGTTACGAAGCAAATCCAAACGTTTCACCTTTACAGCGATTTAAGCCAAATGTTTACAAACGTTATGAAACAAATCCAATCGTTTAACCTTTTTAGTGATTGAAGCAAATTGTTTACAAACGATACGACAAAACCAAATATTTCAACTTATTAGTGATTTAAGCCAAACGTTTAAAACGTTACGAAACCAATCCAAACGTTTAAAACGTTACAAAACAAATCCAAACGTTTCACCTTTTTAGCGATTTAGCCCAAATGTTTAAAAAAGTTACGAACATAATCCAAACGATTAAAACGTTACGAAACGTTTGACCTTTTTAGCTATTTAAGCCAAATATTTACAAACGTTATGACACAAATCCAAAGGTTTCACCTTTTTAGCTATTTAAGCTAAACGTTTACAAACGTTACAAAACAAATTCATACGTTTCACCTTTTTAGCGATTTGAGCCAAATATTTACAGAAGTTACAAAACAAAATCAAATGCTTATAACATTACGAAAAAATACAATTGTTTTCTCTTTTTAACGATTTAAGCCAAACGTTTACAAACGTTACCAAACAAATCAAAACGTTTCACCTTTTTAGCGATCGAAGCCAAACGTTTATAAACGTTACGAAACAAATCCTAACGTTTGGTATTTTTGGCGATTTAAGCCAAACGTTCTAAAAAAAACCAAATGTTTAAATTTTTTAACGATTTTAGCCAAACGTTTACAAACATTACGAAACTAATTCAAACGTTTCACCTTTTTAGCGATTTAAGCCAAACGTTAACAAACGTTACAAAACAAATCCAAAGGTTTAACCTTTTTAGAGATTGAAGACAAACGTATACAAACTTTACGAAAAAAAACCAAACTTTTCACCTTTTTAGCGATTTAAGCCAAACGTTTACAAACGTTACGAAACAAATCCAAACGTTTCATCTTTTTGGCGATTTAAGCCAAACGTTTAAAACGTTGCGAAACCAATACGAACGTTTAAAACGATGTGAAACAAATCCAATCGTTTCACATTATTAGCGATTTAAGCCAAAATTTAAAACGTTATCAACGAATCCTAACGTTTAAAACGTTCCGAAACGTTTCACCTTTTTAGCTATTTAAGCCAAACGATTACAAATATTACGAAACAAATCAAAACGTTTCACCTTTTTAGCAATTTAAGCCAAACATTTACAAATGTTACCAAACAAATCCAAACTTTTCAGCTTATTAGCGATTGAATTTAAACGTTTACACACGTTACGAAACAAATCTAAATGTTTCCCCTTTTTAGCGATTTTTGCCAAACGTTTCCAAACGATACGAAAAAATCATAATGTTTCACTTTTTTAGCGATTCAAGCCAAACGTTTACAAACGTTACGGAAACGTTTCACCTTTTTTGTGATTTAAGTCAATTGTTTACAAAGGTTATGAAACAAAACCAAATGTTTCACCTTTTTAGCGTTTTAAGCCAAACGTTTACAAACGTTACAAAACAAATCCAAATGTTTACAAAGGTTACGAAACAAATCCAAACATTACACCTTTTTAGCAATTTAAGTAACACGTTTACAAACGTTACGGAACAAAAAAACGTTTCATATTTTTAGCGTTTTAAGCCTAATGTTTACAAACTTTACGAAACAAATCCAAATGTTTCCCCTTTTTAGCGATTTAAGCCAATCGTTGACAAACATTACGAAACTAATCTAGACGTTTCACCTTTTTTGTGATTGAAGCCAATTGTTTACAAAGGTTAGGAAACAAAACCAAACGTTTTACCTTTTTAGCATTTTAAGCCAAACGTTTACAAACCTTTCAAAACAAATTCAAATGTTTACAAAGATTACGAAACAAATCCAAACGTTACACCTTTTTAGCGATTTAAGCCAAACATTTACAAACGTTACGGAACAAAAAAAATGTTTCACATTTATAGCGTTCTAACCCAAACGTTTACAAATGTTACAAAACAAAACCAAGTGTTTCACCTTTTTATCAATTTAAACCTAACGTTTGTAAATGTTACAAAACAAAGCCAAACGTTTAAAACGTTACAAAAAAATCCAAACGTTTGGATCTGTTTCATATCATATTAAACGTAAACTAATTATAATAAACTAGTTACTAAAATTACTTAAACTAAAATAAACTAAATTAATCTAAACTAGAGTTTTTTTAACAAAACAAAACGTATAAAACGTCACTAAACAAATCCAAACTTTTCACATTTTAGCGATTTAACCCAAACATTTACAAACGTTACGAAACAAAACCAAATGTTTCACCTTTTTAGCAATTTAAGCCAAACGTTTACAAACGTTACGAAACAAATCCAAACGTTTCACAGTTTTAGCGATTTAAGCCAAACGTTTACAAACGTTACAAAACAAATCCAAACGTTTCACCTTTTTAGCAATTTAAACCAAACGTTAACAAACGTTACGAAACCAATCAAAACGTTTCAACTTTTTAGCGATTTAAGCGAAACGTTTACAAATGTTACCAAACAAATCCAAGTGTTTCACCTTTTAGTAATTTAAGCCAAACGTTTACAAACGTTACACAACAAAACCAAACGTTTATAAACGTTACGAAATAAATCCAAACATTTAAAATGCCATAAACATATCCAAACGTTTCACCTTTTTAGCGATTTAAGCCAAAAGTTTAAAAACGTTAAGGAACATTTCACCTTTTTAGCTATGTAAGCCAAACATTTACAAACGTTACGAAACAAATACAAACGTTTCACTTTTTTAGCTATTTAAGCCAAACGTTTGCAAACGTTACAAAATAAATTCATACGTTTCACCTTTTTAGCGATTTAAGCCAGACATTTACAAACGTTACGAAACAGAACAAAATGTTTAAAATGTTACGAAGCTAATCCAAAAGTTTTCCCTTTTTAGCAATTTAAGCAAAACGATTACAAACGTTACCAAACAAATCCAAACGTTGCACCTTTTTAGCGATTGAAGCCAATTGTTTACAAACGTTACGCAAAAATCCAAACGTTTCACCTTTTTAGCGATTTAAGCCAAACGTTTACAACCGTTACGAAACAAATCCTAAGGTTTCACACTTTTAGCGATTTAAGCCAAAAGTTTACAAACGTTACGAAACAAATCCAAAAGTTTCCAATTTTTAACAAATTAAGCCAAACATTTACAAACGTTACGAATAAAATCCAAACGTTTCACCTTTTTAGCGATTTAAGCCAAACATTTACAAACATTACGAAACAAAACCAAACGTTTAAAACGTTAAGAAACAAATCCAAAAGTTTCACCTTTTTAGAGATTTAAGCCAAACGTTTACAAATGTTACCAAACAAATCCAAACGTTTCAGCTTATTAGTTATTGAATCCAAGCGTTTACAAACATTACGAAACAAATCCAAGCGTTTTCCCTTTTTAGTGATTTTAGCCAAACGTCTACAAACGTTACGAAACAAATCCAAACGTTTCACATTTTTAGCGATTTAAGCCAAACGTTTACAAACGTTACGGAACAAATCCAAACATTTTCCCTTTTTTGTGATGTAAGCCAATTGTTTACAAAGGTTATGAAACAAAACCAAACGTTTCATCTTTTTAGCGTTTTAAGCAAAACGTTACAAAACAAATCCAAACATTTACAAAGGTTACGAAACAAATCTAAACGTTACTCCTTTTTTGCAATTTAAGCCAATCGTTTACAAACGTTACGGAACAAAAAAAAACGTTTCACATTTTTACCGTTCTAAGCCGAACGTTTACAAACGTTACGAAACAAATCCAAACGTTTCACTTTTTGAGTGATTTAAGCCAAACGTTTACAAACGTTACGAAACAAATCCAAACGTTTTACCTTTTTTGTGAATTAAGCCAATTGTTTGCAAAGGTTATTAAAGAAAACAAAACGTTTCACCTTTTTAGCGTTTTAAGCCAAACGTTTACAAACGTTACAAAACAAATCCAAATGTTTACAAAGGTTACGAAACAAATCCAAACGTTGCACCTTTTTAGCGATTTAAGCCAAACGTTTACAAACGTTACGGAACAAAAAAAGCGTCTCCCATTTTTAGCGTTCTAAGCCGAACGTTTACAAACGTTACGAAACGAAACCAATTGTTTCACCTTTTTAGCGATTTAAGGCAAACGTTTGTAGACGTTACGAAACAAAGCCAAACGTTTAAAACATTACGAAAAAAATTCAAATGTTTGGATTTGTTTTGTAACATATTAAAGGTAAACTAATTATAATTAACTAGTTATTAAAATTCATTAAACTAAAATAATCTAAATTAATCTAAACTAGAGTTTTTTTAACAAAACCAAACGTATAAAACGTCAAGAAACAAATCCAAACATTTCACATTTTTAGCGATTCAACCCAAACGTTTACAAACGTTACGAAACAAAACCAAATGTTTCATCTTTTTAACAATTTAAAGCAAACGTTTACAAAGGTTACGAAACAAATCCAAACGTTTCACCGGTTTAGCGATTTAAGCAAAACGTTTACAAACGTTACAAAACGAATCCAAACGTTTCATCTTTTTAGCAATTTAAACTAAACGTTAACAAACGTTATGAAACAAATCCAAGCGTTTCACCTTTTTAGCGATTTAAGCGTAACGTTTACAAACGTTACCAAACAAATCCAAGCGTTTAACCTATTAATAATTTTAAGCCAAACGTTTACAAACGTTACGGAATAAAACCAAACATATATAAATGTTACAAAACAAAACCACACGATTAAAATGTTATAAACATATCCAAACGTTTCACCTTTTTAGCAATTTAAGCCAATCGTTTAAAACGTTACGAAATGTTTAACCTTTCTAGCTATTTAAGCCAAACATTTACAAACGTTACGAAGCAAATCCAAACGTTTCACCTTTTTAGCTATTTAAGCCAAATATTTACAAACGTTACAAAACAAATTCATACGTTTCACCTTTTTAGCGATTTAAGCAAGACATTTACAAAAGTTACGAAACAAAACAAAATGTTTAAAATGTTACGAAGCAAATCCAAACGTTTTCCCTTTTTAGCGATTTAAGCCAAACGTTTACAAACAATGCCAAACAAATTCAAACATTTAACCTTTTTAGCGATTGAAGACAATCGTTTACAAACGTTCCAAAAAAAACCCAAACGTTTCACCTTTTTAGCGATTTAAGCCAAACGTTTACAAATGTTACGAAACAAATCCAATGGTTTCACAATTTTAGCAATTTAAGCCAAACGTTTACAAACGTTACGAAACAAATCCAAAAGTTTCCAATTTTTAGCAAATTAAGCCAAACGTTACGAAACAAAACCAAACGTTTAAAACATTAC
This sequence comes from Mercurialis annua, assembly GCF_937616625.2. Classification (NCBI taxonomy): domain Eukaryota; kingdom Viridiplantae; phylum Streptophyta; class Magnoliopsida; order Malpighiales; family Euphorbiaceae; genus Mercurialis; species Mercurialis annua. The sequence continues at coordinate 33,454,454 of NC_065574.1, read as the reverse complement.
GAAACAATCCGAACGTTTCACCTTTTTAGCCATTTAAGCCAACCGTTTACAAATGTTACCAAACAAATCCAAACGTTTCCCCTTATTAGCGATTGAATCCAAACGTTTATAAATGTTACGAAACAAATCCAAACGTTTCCCCTTTTTAGCGATTTTAGCCAAATGTTTACAAACGTTACGAAACAAATCCAAACGTTTCATATTTTTAACGATTTAAGCCAAATTTTTACAAATGTTACAAAACAAATCCAAACGTTTCACCTTTTTTGTGATTTAAGCCAATTGTTTACAAAGGTTATGAAATGAAAACAAACGTTTCACCTTTTTTGCGTTTTAAGCCAATCGTTTACAAACATTACAAAAAAAATCCTAATGTTTACAAAGATTACGAAAAAAATCCAAACGTTACACCTTTTTCGCAATTTAAGCCAAAGGTTTACAAACGTTTCGAAAAAAAAAAAAACGTTTCACATTTTTAGCGTTCTAAGCCGAACGTTTACAAACGTTACAAAACAAATCCAAATGTTTCCCCTTTTTAGCGATATAAGCCAAACGTTTACAAACGTTACGAAACAAATTCAAACGTTTCACCTTTTTTGTGATTTCAGCCAATTGTTGACAAAGGTTATTAAAAAAACCAAACGTTTCACCTTTTTAGAGTTTTAAGCCAAACGTTTACAAACGCTCCAAAACAAATCCAAAAGTTTACAAAGGTTACGAAACAAATCCAAACGTTACACCTTTTTTACGATTTAAGGCAAACGTTTACAAACGTTACGGAAGAAAAAAAAACGTTTCGCATTTTTAGCGTTCTAAGCCGAACGTTTACAAACGTTATGAAACAAAACCAATTGTTCCACCTTTTTAGCGATTTAAGCCAAACGTTTGTAAACGTTACGAAACAAAGCCAAACGTTTCACTGTTTTAGTGATTTTACCCGAACGTTTACAAATGTTACAAAAAAAAACAAATGTTTTACCTTTTTAGCAAATTAAGCCAAACGTTTACAAACGTGACGAAACAAATTCAAATGTTTCACCGCTTTAGCGATTTAAGCAAAACGTTTATAAACGTTACGAAACGAATCCAAAACGTTTCACCTTTTTAGCAATTTAAACCAAATGTTAACAAACGTTACGAAACAAATCCAAACGTTTCACCTTTTTAGCGATTTAAGCGAAACGTTTACAAACGTTACAAAACAAATCCAAGTGTTTCACCTTTTAGTAATTTAAGCCAAACATTTACAAACGTTACAGAACAAAACCAAATGTTTATAAATGTTACAAAACAAAACCAAACGTTTAAAATGTTATAAATATATCCAAACGTTTCACCTTTTTAGCAATTTAAGCCAAACGTTTAAAACGTTATGAAACGTTTCCCCTTTTTAGCTATTTAAGCCAAACATTTACAAATGTTATGAAACAAATCCAAACGTTTCACCTTTTTAGCTATTTAAGCCAAACGTTTACAAATGTTACAAAACAAATTCATACGTTTCACCTTTTTAGCGATTTAAGCCCGACATTTACAAACATTACGAAACAACATAAAATGTTTAAAATGTTACGAAACAAATCCAAACGTTTTCCCTTTTTAGCGATTTAAGCCAAACGTTTACAAACGTTACCAAACAAATCTAAACGTTTCACCTTTTTAGCGATTGAAGCCAATCGTTTACAAACGTTACAAAAAAATCCAAACGTTTCACTTTTTTAGCGATTTTAGCCAAACGTTTACAAATGTTACGAAACAAATCCAAAGGTTTCCCTCTTTTAGTGATTTAAGCCAAATGTTTACAAATGTTACGAAACAAATCCAAATGTTTCCAATTTTTAGCAAATTAAGCCAAACGTTTACAAACGTTTAAATCCAAACGTTTCACCTTTTTAGCGATTTAAGCCAAATGTTTACAAACGTTAAAAAACAAATCCAAAAGTTTCAAATTTTAACGATTTAAGCTGAACATTCAAAAGGTGACGAAACAAAACCAAAAATTTCACCTTATTAGCGATTGAAGCCAAACGTTTACGAATGTTACAAAACAAAACCATACGTTTCACATTTTTAACAATTTAATCCAAACGTATACAGACTTTATGAAACGAATTCACCTTTTTAGCGAATTAAGCCAAACGTTTAGAACGTTACGAAACTAATCCAAACGGTTAAAACGTTACGGTACGTTTCACATTTTTAGCTATTTAAGTCAAACGTTTACAAACGTTACGAAACAAATCCAAATGTTTCTCCTTTTTTGCATTTTAAGCCAAACGTTACAAAACAAATCCAAAAGTTTCACCTTTTTAGCGATTTAAGCCAAATGTTACGAAAGAAAACCAAACAATTAAAACGTTACAGAACAAATCCAAACGTTTCCTATTTATAACGATTTAAGCCGAACGTTTACAAACTTTACCAAACAATTCCAAACGTTTCACCTTTTTAGAGATTTAAGCCAAATGTTTACAAATATTATGAAACAAATCCAAATGTTTCACATTTTTAGGGATTTAAGGCAAACGTTTACAAATGTTACAATACAAATCCAAACGTTTCACCTTTTTAGCAAATTAAGCCAAACCTTTACAAAAATTACGAAACAAATCCAAACGTTTCACTTTTTTAGCGATTTAAGCCAAAAAATTTAAAATGTTACGAAACCAATCCAAACGTTTAAAACATTCCAAAATAAATCCAAACGTTTCACCTTTTTAGAAATTTAAGCCAAACGTTTACAAACGTTACAAAAAAAATCCAAAAGTTTTACATTTTTAGCGATTTAAGCCAAACATTTAAAACGTTACAAAAAACCGAATGTTTCGCCTGTTTAGCGATTGAAGCCAAACGTTTACAAACATTACGAAATTAAACCAAACGTTTCCCCTTTTTAGCAATTTAAGCCTAACGTTTACAAACGTTACGAAACAAATCCAAACGTTTCACCTTTTTAGCGATTTAAGCCAAACATTTACAAACGTTATGAAATAAATCCAAACGTTTCACATTATTAGCGATTTAAGTTAAACACTTAAAACATTACAAAACCAATCTTAAAATGTTTCAAAACAAATCCAAACGTTTCACCTTTTTAGCAATTTAAGCCAAACGTTTACAAACGTTTCACCTTTTATGCGATTCAAGCCAAACGGTTAAAACGTTACTAAACAAATCCAAATATTTCACATTTTTAGTGATTTAAGTGAAACGTTTACAAAAGTTACGAAACAAATCCAAATGTTTCACCTTTTTAGCGATTTAAGCCAAACGTTCACAAATGTTGCGAAACAAATCCAAACGTTTCACCTTTTTAGCAATTTAAGCCAAACGTTTACAAACGTCAAGAAACAAAACCAAACATTTCAGCTTTTTAGCAATTTAAGCCAAACTTTTACAAACATTTCACATTTTTAGAAATTTAAGCCAAAAGTTTACAAACGTTATGAAACAAATCCTAACGTTTCCCCTTTTTAGTAAATTAAGCCAAACGTTTACAAACGTTACGAAACAAAACCAAACGTTTCACCCTTTTAGCGATCTAAGCCAAACGGTTACAAATGTTAGGAAACAAATCCAAATGTTTTACATTTTTAGCGATTTATGCCAAACGTTTACAAACGTTACGGAAAAAATCTAAACGGTTCACCTTTTTAGTGATTTAAGCTAAATGTTTACAAAAGTTATGAAACAAATCCAAACATTTCACCTTTTTAGCGATATAAGCCAATTGTTTACAAACGTTACAAAATAAATACAAACGTTTAACCCTTTTAGTGAATGAAGCCAAATGTTTACAAACGTTACGAAACAAAACCAAACGTTTAACCCTTTTGTTTTTAAGTTGGGGAGAATGTAACACCCCGTATTTTTCTAACTTGTTCCGTTAAGTCTAAACGGTACCTTGAGTTCGTTTGAGTGGTTCGACCACTTAGATTCTTGTTTCGAAGGTTCCAAACCTTTTAAAATGTGTTTTAAGACGTATTAGAAGTATTCTCGGAGTTTGAAACGTTTTCAATTTCAATTTCAAAATCTCAAATTTTCGTCGGGGGCAGTAGCATTTCGCGGGCGCGACATGCCTGTATTGCGGGCGCGATTCATGTATCGCGGGGGCGATGGAGGTGTAACGGGCGCGATGGAGGTGTAGCGGGCGCGACGCGTGCACTGTTCAGTTCTCTGATTTCTATTTAAACTCACCTAATTCGACCTAATCTGATTTTACACTTTCTCTAAAACCCTAAAACGGCAGTAGCATTTCTCTTAGTCATTCTCTATCATTCCTAAGTCTATTTTATCGATTGTAAGTATGTCTAATCCTCTCCTTATGGTTTAATCCATTGTTTATCATTCCTATCAATTATAAATTCATCAGCTATCGTATGGATTGATTGTAGGCTGATTTTGGATCTATATTTTCTGAGTTTTCTCTTGATTGTTGTCCTTAATCTATTCCAAAATGTTAGTGGCTCTAAACCCTTATTATGATTTGTAGATATTGCTAGTTAATGTGTTAATTCAATACTTTGGGTGGCTGGTTGTATTTTCTGTGTTGCTATGATTTACAAATTCTGGAAATCTTGAGGTTATGTTATATAAGTCTCTTAGATTTCATTTGTACCTTGGGTGGTTTGGATTGGATGTTACATTTGGTAGACTTATCAAATTGCTAAAGACTTTAGGTTATAAAAACTGTTTTAATTGTTGTTTAAAAATCTGGAAATTTCATAAAAGCTAATCTTAGGTTGTTTAGATATCAAACGTACTTTGGATATATTCGGGGGATCTTGTGAATGGATTAAAGTATCGTTTGACTAATGTTTTTGACTTAAAATTCTATTTTGGTTATACACTAAAATATGGAAATTTCTTTGAAAGGGGTAATACGATGATAACTAGCAACTAATACATTGAGTATGTTGAAGTAATCGGCTAAAGCTAAATCATAAATTAATTAAGGTTTTACAAAGGTTTAAATTCGCTGTTTCGAATGAGTAACCTTGCTGGAAATTACTTTAAAGTAATTAAGATGCTACTTTTGGTGAGGATGGGTTAAAGGGATTAACTAACGTTTTGACCAAATGTTAAGGAGTAATTAAGATGGTTTTTATCAAATATAGGATTGATTAATATCTTGTTTACAATAAGGTTTAAACATATTAAAAGGATGTTGGTCTTATTTTATGGTTAACATTGGTTAAATTAGTTATAAGGCATGAAAGGTTTATATGGGTTGTTATGTGTTGATTGAACTATTTTAGTTTCAAGTTGATACTTGAAAGATATCGAATCTTATTGATCTTATTTAAGGTGGAATGTTAAGTGTACTTCGGGTGGTACTCGTCAAGTGATGGCAAGCTTATTTGGATTGTTGTTTTCTATTATTTTGTGGCATTATTAAGTTATGGTGCGAGTTCTTATTTAAAATAACTTTGGTTTCATTTAAGGTTTGATTTAAGACTTTGGTTTTTAAACTTTTGTTTATGGTTGGGCCGGGTTAGACGTGGTCTCCCGACATGTTGTGTTGAGTTATACTGCAGTAAGGCTAACACATTACTTTGGGAACTATAATTATTTTAAAAGGACTATATAATTATTTAAGTACTTTGGTTTTGTTTTAAAAGATAAGAACTCACCTAAGCTTAAGTTGCCTTATTTGTTAGTTGGTTGTATGGATACTTGGTTGTACTTTGGTTACCTTGCTTGATTCTTTGGTTGCATTGTGAAATGCTAGTCCTATGTGGAGTCTAGTATTCTTAGAGTTAGGGGTTGTTCGGATTTTAACTTATATAATGTTTTAGACCCGTCGACTGCTCGTTCTTTGGACTCTACGCAGGGTTAGCTGTTTGCCAAGATTGACGTGGATAAGCAAGCAGTGAGTTTGTAGTGTTATTTACCGCTTTATTAAGTACCGCACATTATTTTAGTATATCAAATGTTTGTGAACTGTTTTAAGGATTGTGGATCTGGATTGAAACGAGCTACTCGATAGGCTTGTATCAAGACTGCGTGCACCGGTAAGTACTTTGGGATTGGCTGACTAATGTCTGGCCTACTTTGGGAATCGATGAGGATTTGTTCCCATCTACTTTGGGTTAAATACTTTGGGATTCCATTTCAATAATGTTTTTCCATAATCAAATATATATATTAGTATAAAAGGATTCTTTTTAAGGGTTTAAACTTAATAAATGTAAATAGCATTATGAACTCATCTTAGTATATCTGACCCCGTTGTTTTCCAATTTTTCCAGGCTTATGATTTTGAGAGCGTTGGTCATCTCCGATCTTTTGATTCCTCGGAGGTCTTTTTATGTTATTAGACTAGTCAACTGTTTTACCTCTTAGACCGCAGTAGAACTAGATGTCTCTATTATTGTACTTTGGTTTGTCGTACTGGTATGACTTTTATATTATTATACTTTGGTATGGTACATTGGATTATTTATATATGAGGCATGTTTCATAGTTTCGAATTACTATTAAGTTATTATATTATGTTAGAACTGCTATATAAATTGTTAGATTTAGGTTGAAGTCTCGGTTGCCCCTGAGCATTGGTTTTCTTGCAGATCTATATTGAATTTAAGGCTTTCCGCGAGGTTTGCTACGTCACCAATACCCTAGCGCCGGTCGCGATCCATGAAATTGGGTTGTGAAAAAGTTGGTATCAGAGCTTTAGTTTCGAACTAAGGCCAAATTTTTGCATGTTATGTGTTTATCTCTTTAAGGCATGTTAAGTGTTAAAGTCTGTATTGCGGGCGCGATTCATTTTCGGGCGACAGCGATGCTCTAGACTTTCTAAAGGAAGTTGAGCGGAATGCTCAGAGATTGCAGGATACTGAGAGGCAGATTGTTATGTTAGTGGACATGTCCTTGAAAGGTCCTGCAAGTGATTGGTTTCGTAGCACCATTCATGCTGATATGACTACGATTACTTGGGCGAATTTTGTGACTAGATTCAAGAATTTTTACTTGCCTTTTTCGGTGACTGAAGGTCATAGAGACAAATCGCTGGTTTTGAAAAGGGGAGACAGGTCGGTAAACGAGTACACTACTGAGTTTGTGAGGCTGTGTCGTTTTGCCCCAGATCTGCAGACTGAGCAGCATAGGGTGAACGACAGGTATGTGAAAGGTTTAGGCTCAGATTGTTTTAGTCTTCTGACTGAGACGAACAAGAAATTTCCTGTTATAATGGGCATTGCCCGTCGGATGGAGACAAATTTACTACATTTTGGGAAAATGACTGAGACCAAGAAGGCGGGCGGTGTTGTTCAGAGTAGTGGGCAGCAGAGTGGTAACAGCAGCTATCAGTCCAAGTCTTTCCAGTACAAGAGTAAGAAAGGGGGTGAACAGAGGGGATACAAGCCGTATTCCCACAGTTCTAGTTACAGCGGTGGTAGCCGTAGTTTTGGGCATGGTAGCAGTGGAGCATCCAGTGTTCCTTTTTGTCAGAACTGTAGACGCAGGCACTTTGGAGTTTGTACAGTAGCACCGGGCAGCTGCTATGTTTGTGGCCAACCGGGCTATTTTGCGAGAGAGTGTCCGACATCTAGGCAGCAGGTGTCGTCGGCTAGTGTTGCTCAGCCGTCTTTTTAGCAGCAGAGAACTGTTTTTACTCCTTCGGCGGGGTATTCTCAACCCGCCGCTTCGTTTGGGGGCCAGCGGGGCCGTGGCGCAGGAGGACGTGGTTTTGGTGGTCGTGGTAACGGTGGTTGAGGTTCGGGTAGTTTCAGTTCTGCTCAGGCACCGCAGTAGGGACAGGGTCAGGCTAGAGTGTTTTCTTTGACTCCTCAGGATGCTCGTGCATCAAACGTCGTGGTGCAAGGCACTATCCCGATTTCTTTTATAGATGCAGTGGTTTTGGTTGATGCGGGTGCAACTCACTCTTTTGTTTCTTCGAGTTTTGCTGCTAAGTTGAGTATGACACCATCTAGGTTGCTAGAGCCTTTATTTGTATCTACACCTTTGTCTGATTTTGTTGTGGTGGACGTGGTCTATTCGTCTTGTTCTGTGATTATTCATGGTAGGGATCTTATAGCTGATTTGATTGTACTTGACGTGTTATCTTTTGATGTCATCTTGGGGATGGATTGGCTTTCACTCCATTTTGCTTCTATCGACTGTCGAGGAAAGTCGGTTGTGTTTGGGGTTCCTGGTGATGTACTTTTTTCTTTCCATGGGGAGAAGGTGGAGACACCTAAGAATCTTATTTCGACGATCAAAGCCAAGCGCATGATTGGCAAGGGTTGCCAGGGTTTCTTAGCGGTGGTTCGTGACTTAGAGGCTGTCAGTGGTGATGTGCATAATGTTTCGATAGTGAATGAGTTCACTGATATGTTTCCAGAGGAGTTACCTGGATTACCATCTGATCATGACATTGAGTTCTGTATTGATGTTGCTCCTGGAACAGCTTCTATTTCGATACCTCCGTATTGGATGGCTCCTGCAGATCTGAAAGAGCTGAAGGAACAGTTACATGAATTACTGGATAGTGGTTTTATCAGACTGAGTACTTCTCCGTGGGGGTGCTCCTGTGTTGTTTGTCAAGAAGAAGGATGGGTCTTTTCGGCTATGTATTGACTACAGACAACTGAACAAGGTTACTATCAAGAACATGTATCCTCTTCCTCGTATTGATGATTTGTTTGACCAGTTGGAGGGTGCTAAGTGCTTTTCGAAGATTGACTTGAGATCCGGGTATCATCAACTTCGGATTCGAGATGTCGATGTGCCTAAGACTGATTTTAGAACGCGTTATGGGCATTTTGAGTTTCTAGTCATGTCTTTTGGGTTAACTAACGCACCAACACCGTTTATGGATATGATGAACCGGGTATTCAAGCCGTTTCTGGATCAGTTCGTTATTGTGTTTATTGACGACATACTGATTTACTCTCGGAGTGAGGAGGAGCATGCTTCCCACTTGAGAATGATACTGCAGACTTTGCGTGAGCATCAGTTGTATGATAAGTTCTCGAAGTGCGAATTTTGGCTGGACCAAGTTACTTTCTTAGGACACGTGGTGTCAAAGGATGGGATCAAGGTTGATCCGACAAAGATTGAGGTGGTTATGGATTGGCAGAGGCCGAGGTCAGTTACCGAGATCATAAGTTTTCTGGGGTTAGCTGGCTATTATCGTCGGTTCGTGCAGGATTTCTCCCGAATATCTGCACAATTGACTAAACTGACACAGAAGGGTGTAAAGTTTGAGTGGACTAACAAGTGCGAGGCGAGCTTTGAGAAGCTCAAAGAGATTTTGACTGCAGCTCCAGTTTTGGCCTTGCCATCTGGCATTGAGGGGTTTAATGTGTATTGTGATGCTTCTCGTGTCGGTTTGGGTTGTGTGCTGATGCAACATGGTAAGGTGATTGCCTATGCTTCTCGCCAGCTAAAGAAGCATGCGGTGAATTATCCTACTCATGATCTGGAGTTAGCAGCTGTGGTTTTTGCTCTTACGATTTGAAGGCACTATTTGTACGGTGCGACTTGCGAGATCTTTACTTATCATAAGTGTTTGAAGTACATCTTTGATCAGCGGGAGTTGAATCTGAGACAGCGGAGATGGTTGGAGTTACTGAAAGACTACGATTGTTCTATTCAGTACAATCCGGGTAAGGCTAATCTGGTAGCCGATGCGTTGAGTCGTAAGTCTTCGGGCAGTTTGGCCCATATTTCTGAGGTTGGGCGGAGGCCCATGGTTCATGAGTGGCATAGTTTGTTAGCTTCAGGATTCGGTTTTCAGGTTTCGCAGAGGGGTTGTTTGTTGGCACAGTTGCAAGTGCAACCAGTTCTGATTGATATGATGAAAGCTTCACAAGCTGAGGATCCACAATTGAAACAGATCATGGATGAGATCCATTTGGATGGGAATTCTGAGTTTGTTCTAGCGGATGGAGTTCTCAGGTACGGTTCTCGACTGTGTATTCCGGATTCGGATGGTTTGAGAGACCAGATTCTGGAGGAAGCACACAAGTCAGCATACAATGTTCATTCGGATTCTACCAAGATGTATCATGATCTCAAGGGTACGTACTGGTGCAGCGGAATGAAAAAGGACGTTGCAGAGTTCGTGTCTAAGTGTTTGACTTACCAGCAGGTAAAGTTGGAACATCAGAGACCGTTTAGATATCTGCAGCCTCTACCTATTTCAGAGTGGAAATGGGAGTGTATTGCTATGGATTTCGTGGTGGGTTTACCACGTACCCGACAAGAGTATGATTCGATTTGTGGGATAGTTGACCGTTTGACCAAGCCAGCTCACTTCTTACCGATCAAGGTGACTTATCAGGCTTCGAAGTTGGCACAGTTGTACATCGATCGGATTATTAGTCTCCATGGTGAACCAGTGTCAATAGTTTCGGATAGAGGTTCGATTTTCACCTCTCGGTTTTAGAAGGCATTGCGGGAATCTTTGGGTTCAAAGCTGGATTTCAGCACTGCATTTCATTCTTAGACTGACGGTCAGTCTGAGAGGACGATTCAGACTTCGGAGGACATGATAAGGATGTGTGTTCTGGATTATCAGGGTAGATGGGATACTCATTTCCCTTTGATTGAGTTTTCCTACAACAACAGTTATCACGCTAGTATTGAGATGGCACCTTATGAGGCTTTGTATGGGCGCAAGCGTAAACTTTCTAGAGAGGTCGGCGAGCATAAACTTTTTGGAGCGGAGATCATCCAGATTACCTCTGAGAAGGTACCTTTGATCAAGCGTATGCTTGAGACTGCTTTTAGTCGGCACAAGAGTAATGCTGATCTTAAGCGGAAGGATTTTGAGTTTCAGGTTGGCGACTACGTATTTCTTCGGGTTTCGCCAATGAAAGGCGTTGTGCATTTTGGTGTTAAAGGGAAATTAGCACCGAGGTTTGTTGGTCCGTATGAAATCTTAGAGAGAGTTGGACCAGTTACAAATGTTACGAAACAAATCCAAAAGTTTCACCTTTATAGTTATTTAAGCCAAACGTTTACAAACGTTACAAAATAAATCCAAACGATTCACATTTTTAGCGATTTAAGGCAAACATTTACAAACGTTTCGAAACAAAACCAAATGTTTAAAACGTTATGAAACAAATCCAAACGTTTCCCCTTTTTAGCGATTTAAGCCAAACTTTTACAAGTGTTACCAAACAAATCCAAACGTTTCACCTTTTTAGCGATTGAAGTCAAACGTTTACAAACTTTACGGAACAAATCCAAACGTTTCTCCTTTTTAGCGATTTAAGCCAAACGTTTACAAACATTACGAAACAAATCCAAATATTTCACATTTTTAGAGATTTAAGCCAAACGTTTACAAACGTTACGAAACAAGTCCAAAATTTTCCCCTTTTTAGCAAATTAAGCCAAACGTTTATAAACATTACGAAACAAATCCAAACGTTTCACCTTTTTAGCGATTTAAGCCAAATATTTAAAACGTTATGAAACCAATTTAAACGTTTAACACTACTTGAAAACAACCATGTAGCAACGGATTTTTCCGTCGCTAAATGGCCAAATTCCGTCGCTAAAAGTGTTTAACGACGGATTAGCGACGGACTTTGGTCGCAAACAAAATTTACGACGGGACGAAAAAATTTGCGATGGATTTTTAAAAATTTAGTGACGGATTTAGTGACTGATTTAAATACGTCACTAATTTTCAAAAATAAAAAAAATAAAAAAAAATAATTTTTTTAAATTAAAATCGTAAAATGTAATATCATATTTTACCCAACTCATATTTTTGTTATATATGGATGTGTTTTATATTTAAATATAACTAAAAAGAAAAAATATTTACTCCCACACTTTATTCCCGCATAATAATTAATTTTTATATAATAATTAATGCAATAAAATATTTAATTTATTTTTTAATAATTTTATTATATAAAAATAATTAATAATTGTTTTTTAAATAATTAAATAAAAAATAAAATTTTTTTATTTGTTTTGTAAATAAATAATAAATAATTTTTTTATAAAAAATAATCATATTTTCAAAAACAAATTAATAATATTTTTTAATTAATTAAATTTTAGCGACGGATTATGAAATCCGTCGCTAAACTCTTCTCTAAAATTGACGAGAATTATAAAACGTCGCTAAATTTGGCGGGATAACTCCCGCCAATAATTTGATGAGATTAGCGACGGATTCGATATCCGTCGCTAAATCCGTCGCTAAATGTAATTTTAGCGACGGATTTTGAATCCGTCGCTAAAAGCAGAATTTCTATTAGTGTAAAACGTTACAAAAGAAAACCAAATGTTTCACCTTTTTATAAAATTAAACTAAATGTTTACAAACGTTACAAAACAAATCCAAACGTTTCACATTTTAGCATTTTAAGCCAAATATTTAAAACGTTACAAAACAAAACAAACGTTTCACCTTTTTAGCCATTGAAGCCAAACGTTTATAAACTTTATGAAACAAAACCAAATGTTTCACCTTTTTAGCACTTTAAGCGAAATGTCTACAAACGATACGACACCAATCTACATGTTTCACCTTTTTAGCGATTTAAGCAAAACATTTAACACGTTACAGAACGTTTCACCTTTTTCGCTATTTAAGCCAAACGTTTACAAACGATACAAAATAAATCTTAACTTTTCACCTTTTTAGCTATTTAAGAAAAATGTTTACAAACGTTACAAAACAAATCCAAACGTTTTACCTTTTTAGCGATTTAAGCCAAACATTTACAAACGTTACGAAACAAAACCAAACGTTTAAAATGTTAGGTAACAAATGTAAACGTTTCCCTTTTTTAGCGATTTAAGCCAAACGTTTACAAACGTTACCAAACAAATCCAAATGTTTCACCTTTTTAGCGATTGTAGCCAAACGTTTACAAACATTACGAAGCAAATCCAAACGTTTCCCCTCTTTAGCGATTTAAGACAAACGTTTACAAATGTTACGAAACAAATCCAAATGATTCACATTTTTAGCAATTTAAGCCAACCGTTTACAAACGTTACGAAACAAATCCAAACATTTCAGCTTTTTAGCAAATTAAGCCAAACGTTTATAAACATTACGGAACAAATCCAAACTTTTCACCGTTTTAGCGATTTAACCCAAACAATTAAAACGTTATGAAACCAATCCATACGTTTAAAACATTACAAAACAAATCCAAACGTTTCACTTTTTTAGCGATTTAAGCCAAACGTCACAAAACAAATCCAAACGTTTCATATTTTTAGCGATTTAAGCCAAATATTTAAAACGTTACGAAACAAAACCAAACGTTTCACCTTTTTAGTGATTGAAGCCAAATGTGTACAAACTTTACGAAACAAAACCAAATGTTTCACCTTTTAAGCAATTTAAGCCAAACGTTACGAAACAAATCCAAACGTTTCTCCTTTTTAGCGATTTAAGCCATAAGTTACGAAAAAAATCCAAACATTTCATAATTTTAGCGATTTAAGTTAAACGTTTTAAACGCTACAAAACCAATGTTAAAACGTTACAAAACAAATCCAAACGTTTCACCTTTTTAGCGATTTATGCCAAAAGTTTACAAACATTAGGAAACAAATCCAAACGTTTCACCTTTTTAGCGATTTAAGCAAAACGTTTAAAACGTTACGAAACAAATTAAAACATTTTCTTATTTTTAGCAATTTAAGCCAAACATTTACAAACATTACGAAACAAATCCAAACGTTTCACTTTTTTAGTGATTTAAGCCAAACATTCACATACATTACGAAACAAAACCAAATGTTTCACCTTTTTAGCAATTTAAGCCAAAGGTTTACAAACGAAACAAAACAAAACCAAACGTTTCAGCCTTTTAGCGATTTAAGAAAAACGTTTATAAACGTTACGAAACAAATCCCAACGTTTCACAATTTTAACAATTTAAGCCAAACGTTTACAAACGTTACGAAACAAATTCAAACGCTTACCCTTTTTAGCAATTTAAGCCAAACGTATACAAACGTTACGAAACAAAACCAAAGGTTTCACCTTTTTAGGATTTAAGCCAAACGTTTACAAACGCTATGAAACAAATCCAAACGTTTCACATTTTTAGCAATTTAAGTCAAATGTTTGCAAACGTTATGAAACAAATCCAAATGTTTTCCCTTTTTAGCAATTTAAGCAAAACATTTACAAACGTTACGAAACAAAACCAAACGTTTCACCTTTTTAGCAATTTAAGCGAAACGTTTACAAACTATACGAAACAAATCCAAAAGTTTCACATTTTTAGCGATTTAAGCCATATGTTTACAAACGTTATGAAACAAATCCAAACATTTCACCTTTTTAGCGATTTACGCCAAACGTTTATAAATGTTACGAAACAAATCCAAACGTTTCGCCTTTTTAGCAATTTACGCTAAATGTTTACAAACGTTACGAAACGATTCCAAATATTTCACCTTTTTAGTGATATAAGACAAATGTTTACAAACTGTAATATCCCGTAATTTTCCGTCATTGTTTCGTTGTGTTTCAGACTTAGTTTCGGATTGATAATGGTGGACTTAGAAAGTGTGAAACTTTTATTGGGGTTAAAGTTGTATATTGTACGTGTCGCATGTGTCGTGTGAGTTTTCGATGCTGATTTGATTTGAATCCGGATTATAATCAATGTTGGGTTCATGGGCTTCTGAATTTGACATGTTTTGATAAAACATTCATATCTCCTAATTGCACCGTTGGATCAGACTCATTTTTGGATATGCTGTGGGAGAAAAATTTGACTGTTGGATCGAAATTTGAGATGCATTGGAGGAGTTTGCGAACGCACACACAGTGTGCACGAACCACACCCATGAGTAAGGACAGTGTGCGAACGCACAATCAAGGTGTGCGATCGCACACCTTGAGCTTCTGCGCACAGGTCTTTAAATAAGACCGGTTACGCGTTTCCTTATTTCAAAATATTAAAACCCCATTCTTTTTCGAAACCCTAGCCGTCAAACACTCTAAACCCATCTGAGATGTCGCATTCATCTTTCCACTCATTCGTTCGATTCCGGTAAGCAAACTAACGTTACTTTCTTCATCGTTTAAATTCGATATCGTAACATCATTCTTAACTCGTGTTTTTACTATGCTAGCATCGATCTGAGTTTCCTTTAATGATTCATCTATCTCATTCGTTCTCTAGTCTTTGTACATGGCTGATTCGAATACGATACGTAAAATGCTATCCGTTTTCCGTCGTCTCGTTTTGACGTTTTTGAATATGATATTGTTGTTGCCCTTTATGCTTTGTTTCCCTTGTTGTTATCATGGATATGTTTAGTTTTATTATTCCTCGGTGTTGATTGCCGTCGTTGTTTCCGCCGTTGTCAATTTTCCTTGCCGCCGTGACTGCCGTACATGATTCTGTTGGTTAAAGTTTGGTCTCTATGCATGGTGGTGGATTGTTAATCATTTATGTTGCTTGAGTTAGGATGGCAGTAGCTTTAGGATTTTCATCATTAGAATGTGGTTGCATATTGATTGTTTCATGATTTTTGTGTTCATGCTTAAGCGGCAATAGCCATTTAGGGTTTTGAAAGATTATATGGTTTTGGTCTTTCATGGAATTGGTTGGGTTTACCTAATTAAAATTAATCAATTCATGATGAATGGTTTTAAGTATATGAATTTGTGCCTGTTCATATTCCCTTATTGTTTTAAAAGATTTAAATGTATTAAATCTTAAATAATTAAATTGGCGACTTACGAGTTTGAAAAACTAAACCTTGGGTTATCATTGATAATAGAATTTTAAAACATAATGGTTTTAATACCTTTTAATTCATATAATTACTTGGATAATTATAGTGATTTTTCAATATTGGCTTTTCGTGCCAATTTGGCTAAAGTTACATTTTAACTTTTAAACTTCTTTTTAACTTATTGTAGTTAACTAATTGTTTGTAATTTGGGTTACTTGGATATAAACCTATTGAGTTCTGTTTTGAAATTAATTATTATTTTATCAAGTTTTTTTTATAATTATAAACTATGATTTATAATTTGGATACTATATTATTTTATCAAAGTGGTTTTTAGAATTATAAACTTCGGTTTATATTTGATAAAGCGTTTGGTTTTGGTTAGACTTTGGTCGCCCAGCAAGTGGGAAGAAGTTTGGTAGTTTTAATAACTCAGCGGCTCATTGATATGGATTTTAACTTGCGTTATCATTTAATAAGTATTTAAATA
The DNA here is from genome assembly GCF_937616625.2 of Mercurialis annua. NCBI lineage: Eukaryota > Viridiplantae > Streptophyta > Magnoliopsida > Malpighiales > Euphorbiaceae > Mercurialis > Mercurialis annua. The sequence goes on along the minus strand of NC_065574.1, from coordinate 33,438,274 downwards.
ATATTTTCTGAAACAAACTTTTAAGCGAGAATTCAACAAGCTTGACTTGTTGTTGACTGTATAATTGATTGAGTATTGCGTTTACTCTGATTGGCTTTACCTTAACTTGCTGTTTGTGCTAGTCCTATGTGGTGTCTAGTACTCTATAGAGTTAGGGTCCGCTTTTATTAATTATTTGTATTTGTTCATACTCGTCAACTGTTCGTGCTTTTGAGGCGAACCCAGTTTAGGCTGATTGCCAGGAGTTTTCACGTGGATTAGCAAGTAGTGAGTTTATTTCGCTATTTATCGCTTTATTAAGTAAATTTTATTTTTGCATATATATATATATTATACATAGCTTTCGAACCGTTTTCGGCATTATGGATCGGAATTGGAACGGACTACTCGATGCGCATCATCGAGACTGCATGCGCATCGGTATATGATCATATATTATTGAGGTAGGTTTGAGATACGTCTCACCTTAGTGAGGGCGCCGGTGAAAGATACGTCTCCTGAGACTCACATATTTTATTTGAGTGATAGTTGGGGATCAGCTATGGCGATACGTCTCACCGACACGACAACTGGATTTCGATATTTGTAGTTTAGGGTTTCAATTCTTATCCATAATGATAAATTGCTTTACAAATGTATTAAAAGTGTTTTAAACGTTTTCACTTAACAAATGTAAATAGTTGTATGGACTCATCTCAGGATATCTAACCCCGCTGTTTTCCCAAATTGTTCTAGGGTTATGATTTGAGCGAGTTAGCTGGTCTCTGGATCTTTATTTCATCGGATGTTTATTTTATTTTATTAAAACTATTAAACTAATTTTATTCTTAGACCACAGTAGTAATTAGAAGTCGTACTTGCCTAATACTTGTTATCAGAATTATACAATATATTTAATTATTGTTTTGGCATTAATATAATAACTTGGGTTATTAAATTTTTATGCTATGTTGGAGACTCGGAATTGATTGAGCATCTATTACATAAATGTTGTATTTTATGAATTGCTAGAACTAGGCTGAAGTCTCGGTTGCCCCCGAGCATTGGTTTCTTGCAGGTTATGTATTTATAAGGTTATCTGTTAGGCTAGCTAAGGGTTTTGGTACAACTATGCCCATACCCTAGCGCCAGTCGTGATCTATGAAAATGGGTCGTGACAAACTTGGAATCAGAGTTTTGGTTTCAAACCAAGGCCTTATGCATGTTTTGTGTTTATTAGTTTGGCATATGTTGATGTCGTGTCTGAGGAACTACCGCGGAATTAGGATTCGTGTCATAACAAGTTTGTTTTCAATATTTTAGCCTACATCTTATAGGTGATGTGTGTCAGTCATTTTTTCTATTGATGTTATGATTGACAATTAAATTTCACTTGGATGTTACTTACTGTGTTTTATTATGTTGATAACGTTTCACTTGGGTGATTTTAGTTGCTTTTGATTTCTCGGGAAATCTTAGGTTGGTAATATTTCCTAAATTCATACTTGGGTATGATTTTGTTTGAGAAATTTGGCTTTAGCCGTATTTGTTGATTGCTATATACGCTGGAACATAAGAGGATACGTTAGGCTTTGACCCTAACTTTCTTTTAAAGGATGTTTACATTATATCGGTAAACGTATTTTATGGTCATACATTGTCTGGCCACATGTTGTTTTAAGGATTTTCATTAAGAAAGTTGTTTTTATTCGATTGTGTTTTCACACAGAATCAGAAGGGGGTTTGATTTTTAATTCTTTAAAGTAGGATTTTTGGTTAAGTTACTAGTAAAAAGAAGTTCTTATGTTTTGAAATATTCTGTTTGGTTTAGTGTTAACAAACAATGATTTCAAAATGATATTTTTATGCGATGATTCATTGTTTTGAGAATTTAACGTTGAATTTATTTTACCATGTTGTAGTATATCAACATTTTAAAATTTTGGATTTTATGAAATGTCTATGTGAGATCAAAGATTTCTCACTTGAGTTTTTTTATTAATGTTTTAGCAGTTGGGTTACGTTGAGCTCTTAATTCTGAAAGGATGTGAATTTTGTTTAAATACTTTTCCGGATTTACAAATGTTTTGAAATTATTTCATAAACAGTTGATTTGGGTTTTGACTTGGGTCGCCCAAAATGGGAGTTGAGCTTGGAAGTTGAAATGACTCGGCTAACTCGATTGTTCTATGGATTGAGACATTTTGGGATTTATTTTAAGCAATGAATTATATAAGAATATATTTTCTGGATGTTGGTGTTTTTTAATTGTGGGGCTCATCAAAGACATTTGATGGTTTTGTGGTTGACTTTAAATTTCAAAAGGATTTTTGAAGCGTACTCTTGAAAAATGTATTAATACAGGGTGATTTTGTTATGAAATTCAAAGCTTGTTGTAGCATGTCTTGATATTTGTCTTTAAGAATGATTGAGTTGTTTTGCCAAATGGCATGCTTATGTGGTTTATGATTTACATATTTGGTATCTTTTGAAAATAATTTGTGTTGTATAACTCGCTTGTCTGTTGGACTAAGTTTATTGTTTTTGTTTTGTCTCTTCGTGCGGAGTAGCATGTGAGATGATTAAATCACGTGGTTATGGTTGGCTTACCTCGATGTATAGTTTTGACCTTTGAGTAAGACCTATGTTTAGACCTTGTTTGCCTTGTTCGGTTTTGGGTTGCAAGGGGTTTTGCTGTTTGTTTCGTAGATCAAAACCTTTGGGTTTTGCTATCGAGGAAGACGAGGGGTGTATTCCCCTGGAATGGTTGTTGGTTTTTTATTATCCTGAAAAGGATGTTGGAAATTCTGACCCGAGAAGATAGGTCGGTGTATTTATGCACTGGTATTTTTATCAAGTTAATGATGAGATGTGAGATCTGGCGGTAGATTTTATAGGAACGAATGTGAATGTGTTATTTTTATTGAGTATAAGTTTCATTTTGGTTGATGTTGGTTGTATACTTTATACGGAAGAGTTGTAACGAAGTTATCAGGATGAGTTGTTGATAGCATCGAATGTTGATAGATTACTAGTATGGATTTGAGAAGTATTTTGAGGTTATTGAGTGCACATCTCACAGAGTGTAAAGTATAGCAAATGTTTTATTGACAAATGGATTTTAGAGGTTGATATGTTAAAATATTTATTTTCAACACGTAATTGTGCCCAAACATATCATGAACATGCATTTTGAATGTCACGAATAGGTATCATTGAGTACTAAGTATATTCACTAAATAAAAGACAAATAAATAATTGATACATGCATAATGGTACATCCATCATGTGCATAGAAATGATTAGGGTTGGATGCAACTCTTTAGGGATGAGAGATGTCATCACCCTGGCGCACAATTATATAAAATGGATTTTTTTCAATAAAGCGTTTTGAGAAAGATGTTTTGAAACGAGCTCGCGAGTCACGTTATGATACATTTGTTTATAAAGTTATTGGTTTTCAAATGATTTTGAAACTGTTACCGAAAGGTAGGTAGACAAATACTCTGTGACGATGGTGATGGATTTTGGACGATTACGTTGTAATGGATCAGTCTGTTTTGTCGGAATCTTGTGTTAATAGAAAGTAAGAATAAATTTGAGGTTGCGCTTGAGATATAGTTGTGTCAAGTGCAGTGTATGGTTAGATTCAGATTACGAAGTTTTTGTGTTAATTTCTGTTTCGCAGTTTAAGGATTTGTGGATTAAGGATATTGGTTATGCTCATGTGTGTGTATACACTACGTTTTTTTAAAGAAACTTTATCTTTTCAGATTTGAAATTGTCCAAGTATTTTGGTGGATTGATATAAAGGTATTTTCATAAACAAGAGATTTGCATTGCTAATTATATCCTTTTGAGGAAAGAAAGAAATTTTGTCAAATTTGATTCAAAAGAAAATAATTTTCGGTTAAACGATTTCTTTAAATTGTGTTTTTGTTTAAGAGAAAAATTTGGAAACGATTTAGATTTTGGATTTTTGAAACACCAATATGTATTTCAATGCGAAGAAATTTTTCCACGGTTAGTGTATTTTCGAAAATGGGATAAACTTATTTTAGCAGGGTTGGTTTAAAGATAACATAAATTTGTCAGTTGAACTATTTCATAAATGTGTGGGCCTAGCCTAGATGGTTAAGGCGTCTCCAAGTGCATTAAGAGGTCATGGGTTCGATCCCTACCTCTGTAACTAACAACTAACAAACTAAGACTCTAAGAGTCGTACTCTATCTTTGGCGAAAAAAAAGAAAAAAAACTATTTCATAAATTTACAAATGTATTTAAAGTAAGGTAATATTTCAGATTCAAAATGTGAATATTTTGAAAATTTTAAGGGGTTTACGAAACCGATGGTTTTTCAATGGTAAAGTCATTTCAATTTTGAATACAAAAGGAGGTGTAAGATGTAGAGTCTTTTAAATAGAAGTGTAGATTTTTGAATATAAATATTTTGCATATCAAAAGATTTTATACCCTATGCGTCTAGTTTTGAGCATAACTAACAATGCGGTCGAGGTGTATTGTTTGTAGTGATCTCTCGTTGTATAGGAGGCAATAGTCAATTTATACAATAAGTTTGAGAATTTAAGTTTGATTCAGATATATGAGTTAGCTACTTCGCAAATCGAGGTTCGCGGTTAATAAGTTTCCACAACCAGGATTGGTTGATCGATTTCGTGAGTTAATGGTATTATAACAATGTTTGGATATAGTTCGGGTTAGTGGTTGAACCCTTGGGTGACAAATTTTTTTTAAGTTGTGTAATATATGTGAGAGCAGTCGATGTGCAATTTAGTTGTGGCATTATGTTTCCAAATAATTGAAGAAATCATTTTGATTGAGATTGTTTATGACTAATCTGGAAATTCTTTTATTATGAGTTACGTTCACATTTCTTTGGATAACAGTATGAGTTTTTGTGTTTTGGATCTGATGAATTCTTTGTAGTGTTTGTTTTAGAACCGAAATATAATATGAAGTCTATTGGGTTTTGCTATCGATTATTTTGATGTCAATCTTGTTATAAGTGGAAGGAACTAGGTGTTGTAAAACAAGATTTTATCAGCTTGTGTTTTCGATTTCCTGTTGAGACGATAGAGTCTGGAATTGTAAGAACTATAGTTTAGCTTAGGGCTTGATCTTGTATTTTGATATTGAGGTTTTTATTATCGATAAGATTCGAGTTTGTTTTGGAAGCTACTCTAGTATAGAGTAATTGTGACTCCCAATTGGAAATTTATTGTTTATTAACATTTCATTGATTGAGTAATAGTTGGGGCACAAAGTTGTTAGGATCAGAAATTTGTGCATGTATGTGATTTATGACCGCTTTTTGCGAATCAGTTTTAGATTTGTAGTACGGGGTTCGTTTTTGTTTATCCTAAGCAGTTCAGTTGAATTTTGTGTGTGAGAGTTTGTATTAACTCGTTTTATTTCACCTGGAAGTGGTGTTAGTATTTTATGTTAAAGGGAAGGTAGGATTAAGGCTTTGTGACCTTTTAAGAATGTTTGATATATGAAATTTTTTCACTAGTTAAGTAATGTTGAGTTCCGTTGCTCTTCAAACTTCATGTTGTTTTATAAAATGAATCGGATTTTAAAAATCGGTTTATATTGTGGCTTTCTGGGGTCGGGGTAGACTTGGGTCGCCCGACACTTGAAGTAGGCTTGGAAGTCTTGGTTGACTCGGCTAAGTACTCTTTTTTTTTCTTTAAGCTGTTTTACAAAATGGTTTAAAAAGGTTTCCGGACTATGTTTTTCTTTAATTGAACTCAATAGGGCTTAACTAACTATATGGTTTTGCTTTTGTGATTTACTTAGTGGAAGAATATTTTAAGGTTTCACGATGGTTAGGTGCGTTTTGTTCAGCTTGTTACGAAACCTTTTCGTTGTGTTATACGTCAGTAGTTTTGTATTAAATTCGAGGACGAATTTTTAATAAGGTTGGGAGATTGTAATATCCCGCATTTTTCCGTCATGGTTTCGTTGTGTTTCCGACTTATTTTCGGATTATTAATGGTGGACTAAGCAAGTGTGAAACCTTAATTGGGGTTGGAGTTGTATATTGTATGTGTTGCATGTGTCGTGTGAGTTTTCGATGCCGATTTGATTTGTATACGGATTATAATCGATGTTGGGTTCGTGTGCCTTCTGAATCTGACATGTTTTGATAAGACATCCATATCTCCCAATTTCACTGTTGGATCAGACTCATTTTTGGATATGTTGTGCACGACAAAAAATTGACCCAAGGATCAAAATTTGAGACGCATTGGAGTAGTGTGCGAACACGCACACAGTGTGCACGATCGCACACCCATGAGTAAGGACAGTGTGCGAACGCACACTCAAGGTGTTCGATCGCATACCTTTAGCTGTTGCGCACAAGTCTTTAAATAAGACCGGTTACACGTTTCCTTATTTCAGAATATTAAAACCCTATTCTTTTTCGAAACCCTAGCCGCCAAACACTCCAAACCCATCTGAGATGTCGCATTCATCATTCCATTCATTCGTTCGATTCCGGTAAGCAAACTATTGTTACTTTCTTCATCATTTCAATTCGATATCGTAACATCGTTCTTAACTCGTGTTTTTACTATGCTATGATCGATCAGAGTTTCCTTTGATGATTCATCTATCTCATTCGTTCGTTAATCTTTGTACGTGTTGGATTCGAATACGGTACGTAAAAGTCTATCAGTTTTTCGTCGTCTCGTTTTGACATTTTTGAATATGATATTGCTGTTGTCCTTTATGCTTTGTTTCCCTTGTTTTTCTTATGGGTATTTTTGGTTTTATTATTCCTCGGTTTTAATTGCCATCGTCGTTTTCGCCGTTGTAAATTTGCCTTGCCGCCGTGACTTCCGTACATGATTTTGTTGGTTAAAGTTTGGTCTCTGTGCATGGTGGTTGATTGTTAATCATTTTTGTTGCTTGAGTTAGGATGGCAGTAGCTTTTGGATTTTCATAATTTGAATGTGGTTACACATTGATTCTTTCATGATTTTTATGTTCATGCTTAAGTGGCAGTAGCCATTTAGGGTTTTGAATGATTATAGGTTTTGATCTTTCATGGAATTGGTTGGGTTTACCTAATAAATATTAATCAATGCATGATGCATGTTATTAAGTATATGAATTTGTGACTGTTCATATTCCCTTATTGTTTTAAAAGGTTTAAGTGTATTAAATCTAAAATAATTAAATTGGCGATTTTCGAGTTTGAAAAACTAAACCTTGGTTATCGTTGATAATAGAATTTGAAAACATAATGGTTTTAATACCTTTTAATTCATATAATTACTTGGGTAATTATAGAGATTTTTCAATATTGGCTTTTCGTGCCAATTTGGCTTAAGTTACGTTTTAACTTTTAAAAGTATTTTTATCTTATTGTAGTTGCCCAATTGTTTGTAATTTGGGTTACTTGGATTTAAAGATATTGAGTTCCGTTTTGAAATTAATTTTTATTTTATCAAGTTTTTTTTTAATTATAAACTATGATTTATAATTTGGATACTATATTATTTTATCAAAGTGGTTTTTAGAATTATAAACTTGGGTTTATATTTGATAAAGCGTTTGGTTTTGGTTAGACTTTGGTCACCCAGTAAGAGGGAAGAAGCTTGGTAGATAACTCGGGTGACTCATTGATATGGATTTTAACTTGGGTTATCATTTAATAAGTATTTAAATAATATTTTTTTAGACGGACTTTTAAGCGAGAATTCAATATACTTGACTTGTTGTTGACTGTATAATTGCTTGAGTATTTCGTTTACTCTTATTGGCTTTACCTTAATTTGTTATTTGTGCTAGTCTTATGTGGTGTCTAGTACTCTATAGAGTTAGGGTCCGTTTTTATTTATTATTTGTATTTGTTTAGACTCGTCGACTGTTCGTGCTTTTGAGGCGAACCGAGTTTAGGCTGCTTGCCAGGACTTTTCACGTGGATTAGCAAGAAGTGAGTTTATATCGCTATTTACCGCTTTATTAACTAAATTTTATTTTTGCATATGTATGTGTGTGAGTATATATATATATATATATATATATATATATATATATATATATATATATATATATATATATATATATATATATATATATATATTGTATACACATCTTTCGAACCTTTTTCGGCATTATGGATCTGAATTGGAACGGGCTACTCTATGGGCATCATCGAGACTGCGTGCACCGGTATATGATTATATAATATTGAGGTAGGTTTTAGATAGGTCTCGCCTTAGTGAGGGCTCCGGTGGAAGATACTTGTCATGGGACTCACATATTTTATTTCAGTGATAGTCGGGTATCGGTTATGAAGATACGTCTCACCGACATCACAACTGGATTTAGATATTTATGGTTTAGGGTTTCAATGCTTATCCAAAATGATAAATTGCTTTACAAATATTTTAAAAGTGTTTTAAAGGTTTTAACTTAATAAATGTAAATAGTTTTCCCAAATTTTTCTAGGGTTATGATTCGAGCGAGTTAGATGGTCTCCGATTCTTTATTTCATCAGAGGTTTACTTTATTTTATTAAAACTATTAAACTGATTTTATTCTTAGACCGCAGTAGTAATTAGAAGTCGTACTTGTCTAATACATGTTATCATAATTATACAATTGATTTAATTGTTGTTTTGACATTAATATAATAACTTGGGTTAATAAATTTTTATGCTATGTTGGGAACTCGGAATTGATAGAGCATTTATTACATAAATGTTGTATTTTATGAACTGCTAGAACTAGGCTGAAGTCTCGGTTACCTCCGAGCATTGGTTTCTTGCAAGTTATGTATTTATAAGGTTATCTGTTAGATTAGATACGGGTTTTGGTACAACCATACCCTTACCCTAGTGCCGGTCGGATCTATGAAAATG